>NC_044981.1:123538979-123852455 GCF_008728515.1 Papio anubis
ACAAAACATCAGACAGCAAATTTATATTACTTTTCTGTTAAGATAATACTTAATTAAATTTGTTAATCACCAGTAAGATTTGATGTTTAAAGACTTCTACTGCAATATATAAATATTGAAAATGTGATGTTCTGCTTATTTGGATATGTAGTTTAATAAGTTCCATAGTAATTTATGGATGTCCAGGTTACATTTAAACTATACATATACATAATATATACATATGTATGTACATGTATATGTACACATATATATATAGAGGTGTGAATATGTGTGTTTATATACATATGTGCAGGTATATATTTTATATATGTATATATAAATGCATTATTACACATACATTTCTCTCACCCCTTAGAGCATTTTTCTCAGTGCAGGATATTTAGATGCTAATCAAAAAATGATCTCTTACTTGCACTTGGGACTATGGTAGACTAATGCTCTATAAATCTGAAGTGAGTTTGGACCATAAGTATTTAGGCTATCATTATGTTGGGCAAAAATAAGTAACCCAATGGTAGATAAATTAATTCAACCAGTTGATCAAATGACAGAAAAGCAGTTAGATTGCAATCTGTGCAGACAGTATGGACACAAAGATGGCCACTAGGGGCCCAAAACAGAAAAGAGAAACACAAGCTCACCTCTTGGCGGCTGCTTCTCCTATACTTTTCAGTCCATTGCTTTGCTGCCCCCTCATGTGCCAGGGTGTCCCAATCCAGGCTTCCTGTAAGGAAAGGGTTGGAAGTGGGAAAGGGAGCTAGGGATTGAGGGGTGAAGGGACCTCACACTAAGAAGGGGCTGTGCTTTGATCCCCTGCATCTTTCACTACCAATGTCTCAAGACAGAATATTCATCTCTTGCTGTCAGACCCAGCCTATATTCTAAAAGCTTCTTCTGATCCTTCCTTCCCAATTTCTCCTTTGCAGTAGAAAATTACACCCAGCCCTCATCTCAATTAATGCTAAATAAACCTATTGTTTTTCCAAAACAGAAATCTACACTGGGTCTCAATATCAGTGATGAGGCTTACAAACCAACACATTTTCTGCCATGAGGATTTCTCTTTAGACCAGAGGTACAAAACAAAAAACCAATGGATTTTAATCAAAATGATTTGAAATATAGGTGAGGATTCAGGAGAAGGCAAAAGCTAGAAACACTTGGGATTGTCAACATGAGTATTATATTAACATTGCATTATAAGAACCTCTAATGATACTGACAACATAAATTACCTAGGGTAAAGGATAGCTGCAACAATGAAACAGGAAAGAAGAAAGAGAGAGAGGAAAGGGAAGGAAGAAAGGAAGGAGGGAGAAGGGAAGAAAGAAACAATGTCTAATCCAACTCTATCTTAAAAGTTGAACTCAAGTAGAAAAATGGATAGAAACAAAATTCTCTAGTACTCATCCAGGAAACCATTCTTCAGTGTTGCATGTGGCTGTTTGCCAAGGCACACAAAGTGCTTGTAGGCAGCAACCATATGCTACAAGAATTGTAAACTGCATACAGTTTGTTTGAAGTAGACAGTGAGGATAATAACAAAGTTGCTAGGCAGGAAAAAAAAATTAGGAAAAAAGCTTGTCGCTATTTGAGAATCTGTATATTTTTAAAGGCTTAAAATATTATAACCACAGGGTATCCAGCCAAATTCAACATTATTGCAAGTCTTAGAGATTTAAACATTCATTTGATTCAAAGCTAAATATTCACCATAATCCAGGAGGGTCTCCTTCCCCACTACAGAGGCAGAACGTCCAAGAATGGAGTAAGATTAGTCACAGTAAAGTCTCAGTCTGAATGTTTAGCAAGAGAAACAGGCAGGAGAGGAACCCAAAGGCAGTAAATCAAATATTCTAAAACCCAAAGTTCATTATTTTCATCCAAAAGACTTTCACAGAAACACATTACTCACAGCCATGTGTATCTTGGACAGAGTTTCAGATGGAATGACTTGCCTGAAATTTGTAAAGCTTAATATAGGTTTTGGGGGAATTATTTTAACATTAAAAGAATGTTTTATTATAGTCCTTTGTGTTAGAATTTAGCCTTACTAATTGTAACAATAACTCATAAAGTTCTAAATGCAGAAGGAATATCTGTTCTTTATCAAGTGTATGTAACTATTTTTTAGAAATGCCATCTACTTTCTAGAAACACTAAAGTTATTGTTTTCTAAATTAAATAACTATAATTTATATATCTATTAAAAAAGGTACTTCTCTTCCCAAATTCTCTAGTAGTCATTGTATTTTTTAACTTTCACCTATTTTATTTTAATTTTTGTTACTTCTATGCTTCAACAATACCTAATGAAAATTATGGTTTTATTCTGTAGTTAATTAAGTTTTTGGTCACTAAATAGAATTACGTGTAGCCAACACTTTGAAAACATTGGGGGCGAGGGGTGTGTGACAGAGAGAGAGAAAGAGAGAAAGGGAGGGAGAAATAACAATGAGGCTACAGTTAAAAATCACGGAGGCCAGGCATGGTGGCTCACGTCTATAATCCCAGCACTTTGGAAACTAAGGTAGGAGGATCACTTGAGCCCAAGAGTTCAAGACCAGCCTGGGCAACATAGTAAAACCCCCATCTCTACAAAAATTTTTTTTAAAAAATTAGCCAGACATAGTGGCACACGCCTGTGGTCCCAGCTACTTGGGAAGCTGAGGCAGGAGGATAGCTCGAGCCTGGAAGGTAGGGGCTGCAGTGAGCCATGGTCATGCCACTGTACTCCAGCCTGGGTGAAAGAGTGAGACCCTGTCTCAAAAAAAGAAAAAATGTCACTGAGGCCTGCAAGAGAGAAGCACTGGAAACGGAGTGCCCGGGGCTAATAAGAAAACAATACCCAGACTCCTCTGCCTGGCCCTGCAGTGCTGGTGGACAGTTCTCACCCGGCTGATAGGCTTCTCAGTACCAACCTCCCATGAGACCACGTTTCCACAGGCTTTTCTGCCGTGTGTCCTCCTGGAGGAAGGGAGGAAGCATAGAAGGTGTCCGTGCCTTTTTCCTCTCTCCAGCCCTCCTGACTGCTCCAGGAATTTCATCGAACAAGACTCAGAGACCCAGCTGCTCTGCCTTTTGATTCTTCTCACTGACCTGGGAGGGGCTTCTCAAACACCACATTCCCTAGCATGCTGTGAGAAGAGGATTGTGAGCTAGGAAGGGAGAAAAGGTAAGACCTGCCCGTAAGGCTGATTTTGCTCCTTTTGGCCTGATATTGACTTACACTTTTTAAATACCCTCTTTTTGGGGATTATAAAAGTAACGTGTTCGTTGTAAAACTGATGCTGCTTTTCAGTAAGACCAACAAGAAACAGGAGAGGGAGATGGTTTCAGGACAATTTTCCCAGCCCATTCTCCTCTAACCAGTAGTTAAATCCAGTATTTGGGAAAGTAAAATAATTTATTTATTTATTTTTTTGAGACGGAGTCTCGCTCTGTAGCCCAGGCTGGAATGCAGTGGCGCGATCTCGGCTCACTGCAAGCTCCGCCTCCCGGGTTCAGGCCATTCTCCTGCCTCAGCCTCCCGAGTAGCTGGGACTACAGGCGCCCGCCACCACGCCCGGCTAATTTTTTGGGTTTTTAGTAGAGACAGGGTTTCACCATGTTAGCCAGGATGGTCTCCATCTCCTGACCTTGTGATCCGCCCGCCTCGGCCTCCCAAAGTGCTGGGATTACAGGCGTGAGTCACCGCGCCGGACCAAGTAAAATAATTTAAAATGTAAAGCATTTGCTAATGGAAGATGTGAAATGAAAATAAGGACTCTGGCCTCCGAAGTTCATTCTCATCATAAACTGGCGAGGAGGGTTTCACAGGCAAGTGGGGCATAAGGGTTCAATTTTCACAAGGTTTAAATAATTTCCATTTCTGTATTTTAGAACTTGAAAATTAAGGTTCTCCATGAGAGCACTCTGTTGGAACAGAAGCTTTCATGTGATGATAATGATTTTTCTCAGCCCTATTAAGTTGTATCCTCAATACTGAAGTTAAGCCTCTTTGGTGGTATCTCTTGATAAAAGTTCTACAAATGCTAGCTTCTGTCACATGTGCATGTGAATGCAAACACACATACATATACGTAAATACAGAGGTATAAAATTTGACCTAAGTTTAATTCTGGTCCCATAGATGAGTATTTACACCAATATTTTCTTTTCTTTCTTTCTTTCTTTTTTTTTTTTTTTTTTTTTTTTTTTGAGACTGAATCTCACTCTATTGCCCAGGCTGGAGTGCAGTGGTGCGATCTCGACTCGCTGCAACCTCCACCTCCCAGGTTTAAGCAATTCTCATGCTTCAGCCTCCTGAGTAGCTGGGATTACAGGCACCTGCCACCATGCCCAGCTAACTTTTGTATTTTTAGTAGAGACGGGGTTTCACCATGTTGGCCAGACTGGTCTCAAACTTCTGACCTCAAGTGATCTGTCCACCTCGGCCTCCCAAACTGCTGGGATTGCAGGCGTGAGCCACCATGCCCGGGCTTTCACCAGTATTTTCAAAGGATACTTAGTATTATCTTTCCTGAAAGAACAAACTATAAAAAAGAATCGTTTCCTGTGTGAATAAGGATATTTGGTAGAAACATTTAACTAGCAAAATAAACCTAGAAATTCACTGATCTATGAAACAAAAATTATTCACAGAAGCTACTTCACCTTGCCAGGAGATAACAAAAAGGATAAATTATTTCAACAGCACAATCAAGCTCGGCTAAACCCAAATGCAAGTCCTTCTTCCTGCTGGATTTCAGAGCCTGAGACTTCTATTCATGCCAACATCTATTCCACTTTGACTTTTTTTTTAAGTGATAGTGTTCAATTACCTCATATCATAACTAAAACATACCGACGTGTAAAACTCATTATTTCAGAACTGACAGTCAGTTGATGACATTTTATGTCAAATAACACAAAAACTGCTTGCTAGAAGCCAAGCAAGAAGACATTATGTTACAAGAGGAAAAAAAGGAAATACTTTCAATCTGATAGCTATTGTATCTATTACATATGTATATATGTGTTATAGGTAAAATATCTAGAATAGACACATCATTACATCATTTTTTTTAGACGGAGTATCTCACTCTGTCTAAAGGTGCTGGAGTGCAGTAGCTTGATCTTGACTCACTGCAATCTCCGCCTCCCAGGTTCAAGCAATTCTCCTGCCTCAGCCTCCCGAGCAGCTGGAACTACAGGCATGCGCCACCACACCCAGCTAATTTTTTGTATCTTTAGTAGAGACAGAGTTTCACCATGTTAGCCGGGTGGTCTCGATCTCCTGACCTCCTGATCCACCTGCCTCAGCCTCCAAAAGTCCTAGGTTTACAGGTGTGAGCCACCGCACCTGGCCAATACATTACATATTTTCAAAAACATGTGAAAGAGTTCAAATCTATAAGCTATTATGTACAGTGTAAGACCTTAAGTTAAGATATGGCATATAAGATAAAACCATAAGACTATTAAGAACAATGAAAGGAAGAGGGACATAAACTAGTGAGCCCTTTTGGGGAAGCAGAATAGCAATAAAGTCCAACTCATGATGACCTTAATACACTTTAACACCACAGCTCCAACCTGGGGAATTTTTACAAACAGGGTTTGTAGGGTTGCTGCCTTGTTTTCTTATTTGTGTTTCTTTTAGAATAATACAGGTGGTCAGGCACAGTGGCTCAGGACTGTAATCCCAGGACCTTGGGAGGCCAAGATGGGCGGATCAGGAGGATCGCTTGAGCTCAGCAGTTGTAGATTAACCCGGGCAACAAGGCAAAATCCCACCTCTACAAAAATTACAAAATTAGCCAGGTGTGGTGGCAGGCACCTGTGATCCCAGCAACTTGAGAGGCTGAGGCAGGAGGATCACTTAAGCCTGTGTATTAGGTCTATTTTCACACTGCTATGAAGAAGTACTCAAGACTGAGTAATTTATAAAGGAAAGAGGCTCGACTCACCATTCTGCATGGCTTGGGAGGCCTCAGGAAACTTACAGTCGTGGCAGAATGCAAAGGAGAAGCAGGTGCCTTCTTCACAGGGCAGCAGGATGCAGTGAGTGCAAGCAGGGGAAATGCAGATGCTTATAAAACCGTCAGATCTTGTGAGAACTCACTCACTATTGAAATGGGAAAAGTGCCCTTATCCCCATGGCAGGGCATGTGATGGGGGTGTGGCTTGCTTCTTTGGTGCCCTACTGCTCATACCCCTAGGGGAGCATGCAGAAGGGCAGGTCGTGGAGAGCGCTGACCCCACGGCAGCATCTAGGGTTGAGTGTTTACAGCTCTGGAAGCCCCAGTGGGCGTGTGTTACAGTGCACTCTTTCAGTTTAGCCATCTGCAGGTGGCTTGCATTAATCAGATCAATTAGATTCTGCCTTATCACAAGGACAGAGGGCTTTCTGTCTCTCGGGTTCTTACCTTAGTATACCAGAAAAATTGGATCACATGAGGGCTTAGAGAATAAGTGCAAAGTTTTACTGAGTGGAGGTAGCTCTCAGTAAGGTGAATGGAGAGGCCGGAAGGGGGAGGAAGTGGGAAGGTGGTCTTCCCCTGGAGTCAGGCTGCCCAGCATCCAGACTCTTCTCTGACCATTCCCGGCCAAATTCCACATTGTTCCACCGTTGATGGCCTACCAGCATTTGCTGGTGCCTGTTGGTGTGCTCTTCTGCTCTTCTCGACATCCAGCTGCCTGTGTGTTCTTCCACCGATGTGTCCCTCTTGACATCCAGCCACTGTGCCTGCTCGGGTGTCAAAGTTTTTATAGGCACAGGATGGGGGGCATGGCAGGCCCAGGTGGTCTTGGAAAATGCAACATTTTGGTGTGAAAGCCGGAGTGCCTGTCCTCACCTAGGTCCCTGGGCACAGGCCCAAGGGAATATACCCATTCCAAATGGGAAAAATTGGCCAAAACAAAGGGGCTACAGGCCCCACGCAAGTCTGAAATCCAACTAGGTAGTCATTAAACCTTAAAGTTCCCTAATGATCTCCTTTGACTCCCTGTCTCACATCCAGGTTATGCCGATGCTACAGGTGGGCTCCCATAGCCTTGGACAGCTCCACTCGTGGCTTTGCAGGGTGCAGTGCCCTTCCTGGCTGCTTTCACTGGCTAGCACTGAGTGCCTGTGGCGTTTCCAGGCACCTGGTGCAAGCTGTTGGTGGATCTACCATTCTGGAGTCTGGAGGACAGTGACCTTCTTCTCACAGTTCCACTAGGCAGTGTCTCAGTGGGGACTCTGACCCCACATTTCTCTTCTGTACTGCCCTAGTGGAGGTTCTCCATGACAGCTCTGCCCCTGCAGCAAATTTCTGCCTGAAAATCCAGGCATTTCCATATATCCTTTGAAATCTTGGCAGAGGTTCCCAGACCTCAATTCTTGACTTCTGTGCACCCACAGACCCAATACCATGTGGAAGCCACCAAGCCTTGGGGCTTGCACCCTCTGAAGCAATGGCCTGAGCTGTACCTTGACCCCTTTTAGCCACTGCTGGAGCTGGAGCAGCTGGGATGCAGGGCACCATGTCCTGAGGTTGCACAGAGCAGTGGGACCCTGGGCCTGGCCCACAAAACTATTTTTTTCTCCTAGGCGTCCAGGCCTGTGATAAGAGGTGCTGCTGTGAAGGTCTCAGACATGCCCTGGACACATTTTCCCTATTGTCTTGGTGATTAACATTCAGCTCCTCGTTACTTACGCAAATTTCTGCAGAGCAGGCTTGACTTTCTCCCCAGAAAATGGATTTTTATTTTCTTTCACATCGTCTGGCTGCAAATTTTCTAAACTTTTATGCTCTGCTTCCTCTTGAATGCTTTACCCCTTAGAAATTTCTTCCACTAGATACCCTAAATCCTCTCTCTCAAGTTCAAAGTTCCACAGGTCTCTAGGGCAGGGGCAGAATGCTGCCAGTCTCTTTGCTAAAGCATAGCAAGAGTGACATTTACTCTATTTCCCAAAAAGTTCCTCATGACCATCTGAGGTCACCTCAGCCTGGACTTCATTGTCCATATCACTATCAGAATTTTGGTCAAAGCCATTCAACAAGTCTCTAGGAAGTTCCAAACTTTCCCACATCTTCCGAGCCTCCAAACTGTTCCAACCTCTTCCTGTTACCCAGTTCCAAAGTCACTTCCACATTTTTGTGTATCCTTATAGCAGCACCCCACTATCTTGGTACCAATTTACTATATTAGTTCATTCTCACACTGCTATAAAGAAATACCTGAGACTGGGTAATTTATAAAGGAAAGAGGCTTAATTGACTCATAGTTCTGCATGGCTGGGAAGGCCTCAGGAAACTTACAATCATGGCAGAAGGTGAAGAAGAAGCAGGTACCTTCTTCACAGGGTGGCAGGACAGAGTGAGTGAGTGCAACCAAAGAAAACACCAGACACTTATAAAACCATCAGATCTCGTGAGACTCACTAAGTCCAGGAGGTCGAGGCTGCAATAAGCCATGTTCCTGCCACTGTACTCTAGCCTGGGTGACAGTGAGATACTGCCTCAAAAAAAAAAAAAAAAAAATATATATATATATATATATATATATATGTGTGTGTGTGTGTGTGTGTGTATGTATATAGTAAAGGCATTCTCTTCTCTTATAAAAATAATAAAATTACATAATAAACATTCAGAAAATAGAGAAAACCTACTCATAATTATATCACTCTAATGTAACCACTGTCAGCATCCAGTATATAAAATAGTATATTTTAAATTATTTGAATGTGTTTTTAAGTTTAACATTATGTTAGTTTGGCTTTTAGGGAGGGCACAGTAGTACAGGTGAGAATTATAGCTACTAGTAGGTATCAGATTTGAGTGTTTACACTGTGTAGTAAAATTTTATATATTTCACTTTATCATGAAAACATAGAAGCGTATTACATTATTTATAGAATAAACATGACTATGTAAATACAAATACCCAGCATTCATACATGTTGTTACAAAGCTTTGCCACACATTGTACTTAAACATTTCAACACACATATACAGGTTTCCACATAAACCTCCTGGACATGGGGTAGAGCAAGATGTTTAAACTCAACACAGCTCAAAAAATACATAAGAGACCAACTCAGGAAAAATGTAAATGTGGCAAATAACAAAACAAGAGAAAAAGTAAAACTGTTTATAAAATGACAGGAAAGATATGATAATACCATAAATCATAGCATTGGCTAAAGGTCAAGGTTCTAAAACAAATTCAAACATTTCAAAATTGGTGAGACAGTTAGTGGTTTTGTTGCTCTAGGGAAATGATGGTCACCAGCATTAGCTGTTTCATACCTGTTAAGAAGAGCAAGGATAAAAACTGTCATGAACCTGAGAGTGCTCTAATATAGCTACCAGGAAGATGTAACAAGCCATGGAGTATTCAGAAATCCCATATACTAAGAAAATGTCAAAGTCAGAGTTCAAATTTATAGAACTAGTACAACAGGACTACTTTAATCATATCTAAAGTCATAAGATTAAATATATATTAGATGAGAGTACTACAAGTATAATATGGTTTGGCTCTGTGTCCCCACCCAAATCTCATCTTGAATTGTAATCCCCATAACCCCCAGTGTTGAGGGAGGGACCCAGTTGAATGTGATTAAATCATGGGGGCAGTTTCTCCCATGCTGTTCTCATGATAGTGAGTGAGTTCTTATGAGATCTGATGGTTTTATAAGTGTTTGACATCTCCTCCTTCATACATGCTGTCTCTGGCCTGCCGCCATGTAAGATGTGTCTGCTTCCCCTTCTGCCATGATTGTAAGTTTCCTGAGGCCTCCCCATGTCCAGTCCTAGCCATGTGGAACTGTGAATCCATTAAACCTCTTTCCTTTATAAATTACCTAGTCTTGGGCAGTTCTTTATAGCAGTGTGAGAACAGATGAATACACAGTGTGATACCATAGGCCAGATTTATTAGAATGTAGTAAATGCTCTATGCAAACCAGTATAATTCCTCACAGTCAGACTATTGTAATGCTCTGAGTAAAGAAATTCATGTTCAATTCATTTGTCTTCTTAACATTCTTATCAACAAGTTATTCCTGGAATAAAATTATCCAAGTTTAATCAAGGATAGTACTCATCCAGGAACCAGCCTATTGAATGCTTAGTCCCTGCTCTGCTGCCAACTAGCTGGGTGACTTTGGAGAAATTGCTTAACATCTCTGGGCCTCAGTTCACTCACCTATAAAATGAGAACCTCAGACTAGAAATTCCTTACTAAATACATAAGGATTTTGGTGTCTCCAATTAAAATCTCAAGAGACTATGAAGTTTCCCCACCTCCAGGGAGGGTTTTATTCTATGAGACCTGCACATCATTTGGGTTACTTCTGTTAAGTCAGGAAAGAAAAAGGAGACAAGAAATTACTCATATAATTTCTTTTAAGTTTAAAAATTAAATAGGGAAGGATGAAGGATTTATTCAACGTATACTGAGGGCCTTCTCTGCATGAGGTTCTGTGCTAGCCCCTGCAATAACAGTGGTTACAAGGCTAAGCAAAGGGTTTCGGGACCACCCAAACCTTGACCCTGTCTGCTCCGGATCAGAGCATCTTGTTGCGTGACTCAGGCCTGAGGTCTCCCTCCACTTCCAGTGCTAGGAACTCAGCACCATGGGAAGGGCCTGGAAGAGACTCTGGGCTGTCTCATTCACCCCCAAATGTTCAGCAACTGAAAAACAAGAAGGAAACCTCTGAAAGCATGTTTATTACAAACGATACCCAGATCTCCAAGTAGAGACTGTAGATTCTCGATAGAGAATGGGGCTTTTATGAAATGTGTGTGTGGTTATTTGTGTGTTCATGTAGTTATGTGTCAGTGTGTACTTGTGTGTGAGGGTATATATGAGTATTTGTGTGTAAAACGTGCCAGCATGTGTAGTTTTCTGGAAGTGCATTGTATGTATGTAGTTCTGTATGAATGCTTGTAGTTGCATGTGACTGTATTTATGCATAATAAAAGTAATGGAGCCTATCTAAGGGTGATGGTTATACGCAAGTTTACAATGTTTATGTGTTGGGGCTGGGAACTGAAAAGCTGAAACACTGCAGATGTAATTTGAGTCATGTGGCTAACTACTTTTTCATAGGATCACATCTTGCTGCAGACTTTTGTTTGCTCAACTAATCCTCTTTTGCTTACAATGTCACAAGGCTCACTTTTTTTGGCTTCTGAACAAACAGGCAGGTGTGTGAGGCTGCAAGTATAGTGTCAGCTATTCATGAAATAATTGCATGCACTACCAGCCCAATGTGACAGTCAACATGGACTCACAATTCCATCCCCAGGCAAGGCAAGGAGTATGTCTTGAGAAATTCTCCATGCCATTCCTCACAGAGACCAGCTGCAGAGCATGGAGCACAAGAAGTGTTAGCAAACAGGCTAAATCGATTCTGGCCTGCCTAAGTGGGAGCGGAGCTCTTCAGATGGTTACTATCTTTAACTAGGGTGACGTCCTTAGAGGCAGAGTCCCATTCTCCTTTTTCTCTGCTATTATCCAGCTGAAATCAAGCCCCTGAAGAGTTTCCCTGAACCAAAAGCCAAAGAGAAATAGTGTCCAATACATTTATGTTTTAATCAGTGAGTCAGAAGGTAGCAAACTAGGGCTGATTGCAGATCCTACTGGCCCATCAGCCATGCCCATAACTCATTCTTTGTGCCAAGAGATTTTTTTTGCTGTGATACAATTCATCTCCCCAAAATATTTAGCACTGACTAGCTATATAGTTGTAGGTGGACCATCTGGCTTCTCCCTTGCCCATTATTAGAAAATCGATATTGAAGTCCTTCAATTAAGTCTGGGAGTAATTTAAAGCAATACCCAGAGGAAGGAGAAGAAGAGCTTTTTATAACAAATTAACTGTCTGCCACACATGTTAATTAATAATCTTCAAAAGGTAAAGGGAGCAAAATAGGTAAACATAAATAAAAGCCAAGGATAGAATGGGAGAATATAGTCACAGTAAATACAACAAAGCATTAATGTCCAGGAAAAAAAAGAAATAGCACGAAGTAATAAGAAAAGACAAACAACTCAGAAGAAAGTGGGCAAGGGCAATCGAAGATGGGGTGGGAGGTGCATTGTCTATCAGAGAATGTTTAATAGTAATAAGACCAACCACAAGCCAGTCTGCTTTTTATTGTCATCATGCACAGCAGTCCCAAATAATGTGAGTGGTAGTTTTCCTCCCCGCCAGAAGGGGCCACTCCCGCTGTGTGTCCCATCCCCATTTGTAAGCTCCCGGCACAGGATATGAATGGGCAATTTGTAGAAGAAGAAATGCAAATAACTAAAACACATCAGGTAAAAAAAAAAAAAAAAAAAAAGGCCGGGCATGGTGACTCACACATGTAATCCCAGCACTCTGGGAGGCCAAGGCAGTGGATCACCTGAATTCAGGAGTTTGAGACCAGCCTGGCCAACCTGGCCAATATGATGAAGCCTCGTCTCTACTAAAAATACAAAAATTAGCCAGACGTGGTGGCAGGCACGTGTAATTCCAGCTACTTGGGAGGCTGAGGCAGGAGGATCACTTGAACCTAGGAGGTGGAGGTTGCAGTAGGCCGAGACCACGCCATTGCTCTCCAACCTGGGCAACAAGAAAGAAACTCCATCTCAAAAATAAATAAATAAATAAAATTTAAAAATGACACGCAATCACTTTTGATTATTAGCCTGACAAAACTTCAATACTGGTAATACCCAGTATTAGAAAGGATGAGGGCAGAAATGGTCAGTATGGTATTGGATCATCTGTCCTTTTCTTGTACATTTGTAGGAGTTCTTCCAAAGGGCAATTTGGAAGTATTGATCATCTTTCCCTAATGTGCAAAAATAAAAATTATTTAGCAAAGAGCAGACATAATTACTTTCGCCTGCCCACGTCCCTTCCTTGGAAAAAATACTTTGTCCTGGATACATGCAGTCTAGATGGGACCATCAAGTACAGAGCCCTACCCACTCACCCAGTCCTGGCCTGAGGGGACAGGCCTAAAACAGTGTAACACTTGATATAGTATTTAGTTTGAAGACAGTGGCAGCTCCAGAATTGCCATAGAAGAAGGCTTATGGACTGCAGTTGGGTTGAAAGTGAGGCAGGAGACTATTTGGCTTGTCATGAAGTTGCACTTTCACACTGATTTTATTCATATGTTATCTGGGGGTTTGTGTGAACTGAAGCCACTCCGATCCAGTGTGCCCACGTGTACCAAGTGGGGTCCAGTCTAACCTGGCTATTGGGGTTTTTCTGCTAGAATTCTGCCTACCAAGAGGAATCACCTGCATATAGAATGAAGCCAAGAGGAGGTAAGTGGAGTTGCAAAAAGAGAAACTTAATCCTGGTGACCGTATTTCAACCCCTGGAACATGTTGGTCTTTTTAGATCAATCAGTTTCCTTTTTTGTTTGTTTGTTTGTTTTTTCAGACAGCGTTTCATTTTTGTTGCCCAGGCTGGAGTGCAGTGGCATGATCTCAGCTCACTGCAACCTCCGCCTCCCAGGCTCAAGTGATTCTCCTGCCTCAGCCTCCCAGGTAGCTGGGATTACATGTGCCCGCCACCACGCCCAGCTAATTTTTTGTATTTTTAGTAGAGACGAGGTTTCATCATGGTGGCCAGGCTGGTCTCAAACTCCTGACCTCAGGTGATCTACCTGCCTCGGCCTCCCAAAGTGCTGAGATTACAGGTGTGAGCCACTGCACCCAGCCTACTTTCCCTTTTTAAGAGGATGTTGTTGCATTGCTGGTCGGGTTGCTGTCATCTGCATCCAAAGAGCAATGAGTAGCAGAGATGAGAAGAAGTGTGAATGGCTACACCATGGTGGCACACCAAAAGAAAAGGGGTCCAAATCCTAATAATTAACTTCTATGGAAATATTCCAAAATCTCATTTCTCATTTTAATTTCTCAACATATCTTTAAAAACTCTTTATTGCAAAAATGATGACTTATTACAAAGTGAATTCTCTCATGTAACCCATCACCTGGGTCAAGAAATAGAGCATAGTCAAGCATCCTACAAGTTACCCCTCCCTTCTCCTTAGAGAAAAGCACATTTGTTTTGCCTATGTGTGTATATGGGTGCGTGTACATGTGTGCATTTGTGTGTGTAAAGGGGCTGTTTTTTGTTTTTGTTTTTACTTTGTGAAGGCATCCTTTTATGTCTGGCTTCTTTTGCTCAAAACTATATATGTGCAATTCATCCATGTTGTGGCTTGCAGGAGTAATTAACTGATTTTCATTGTCATATAGTGATCTATAGTATGAATATACCACAACTTATCTATTCCAACGTTGACTGACATTGGAATTGTTTCCAATTAGTGTCCACTATAAAAAATGTTGCTGTGACATTTCCTATGTGTATATGTAGGAGACAAATTGGTGGGTTATATGGCATGTATCTATTTCAGGTATGGGAGATACTGCCAATTAGTTTTCCAAAGAGATTGTAACAATTATTTCAACTACCAGTGTATGAGTGTTCCCATTGATCTATGTCCTCCCCACACATCATGTATCACTTGTTTTCATTTTAGCCATTTGGAGGTGTATAGTAATATCTCACTGTAGTTTTTTGTTTTGTTTTGTTTTGTTTCGTTTTTGAGACGGAGTCTCACTGTCGCCTAGACTGGAGTGCAGTGCCACGATTTTGGCTCACTTCAACCTCCTCCTTCCAGGTTCAAAGCAATTCTCCTGCCTCAACCTCCTGAGTAGCTGGGATTACAGGCACGCACCACCACACCTGGCTAATTTTTGTATTTTTAGTAGAGACGGGGTTTTGCCATGTTGGTCAGGCTGGTCTCGAACTCCTGACCTCATGATCCGCTCACCTCGGCCTCCCAAAGTGCTGGGATTACAGGTGTGAGCCACCGTGCCTGGCCTCTCACTGTAGTTTTTTTTGTTTTGTTTCATTTTGTTTTGTTCTGAAACAGAGTCTTGCTCTGTCTCCCCAGCTGGAGTTCAGTGGTGCAATCTCGGCTCACGGCAACCTCCGCCTCCTGGGCTCCAGCAATGCTCGTGCCTCAGCCTCCTGAGTAGCTGGGCTATGGGTGTGCACCACCACACCTGGCTAATTTTTGTATTTTTTTTAGAGATGGGGTTTTGCCATGTTGCTCAGGCTGGTCTTGAACTCCTGATCTCAAGTGATCAACCTGTCACAGCCTCCCAAAGTGCTGGGACTACAGGCATGAGCCACGCACCTGACCCTCATTGTAGTTTTAATTGACCTTTCTCTGATGACTAATGAGGTTGAGCATCTTTTTGTATAGTTATTGGTCAAGTGTATAGCCTCTTTCGTGACATGCATATTCATGATTTTTCCCTCATTTCCTATTGGTTTATCTGTTTTTTCTTGTTCATTTGTAGTAATGCTTTATATTTCTGGAAAGTAGTACTTTATTAACACAATTACAAATCAGTTCTCTTATTCTGTGGTTTACCTTTTTATTCTCTTAATGATATACTTTGATAAAAGGAATTTATCAATTTTAATAGTGCTCAATTTATCAATCTTTTACCTTTTTTGACAAATACATTTGTATTCTGTTTTTGTCATCTTTGTGCTATTTTAGTCATAAACTGAATGTTCATGTGTATATGTGTTTTTTTCTCTTTTTTTTTTTTTTTTTTTTTTTTTTTTTGAGACAGGGTCTCACTGTGGCCCAGGCTGGAGTGCAGTGGCGTGGAGCAATCTCAGCTTACTGCAACCTCTGCATCCTGGGTCAAGTGGTCCTACCACCTCAGCCTCCTGAGTAGCTGAGACGACAGGAGCACATCACCAGCCCGGCTAATTTTGGTAATTTTAGTAGAGACAGGGTTTCTCCATGTTCTCCAGGTTGGTTTGGAACTGTTGTGCTAGAGCGATCCACATGCCTCGGCCTCCCAAAGTACTGGGATTATAGGTATGAGTCACTGCACCTGACCTCTGTGTGTCTTTTTTCTAAACTCTATTCTGTTCAGTTGATTTGTTTATCCTTGTACCAATACCATATAATTTTAATTACTGTAGCTTCATAATAAATCTTTATAGCTGGTAATGTAAGTCTTCCTGCTTTGTTGTTCTTCAAAGTATTTTTAACTTCTTAGCCCTTTTACTTCCATATATAATTTAGAATCAGCTTGTCAATCTATACACACAAACACACCCACACTGGGGTTTTTATGGGGATTGAATTTAATGTATAAATCAATTTGAAGAGAATTGAGGTTTTTACAATACTGAGTTTTCCAATCCAGGAATGTGGTAAATATCTCAATTTATTTAGTTCTTCTTTGACTATTTTCAGTAACATTTTATTTTTTCTTGGTGTCTTGGTTTATTTTTCATTAGGTTTAATTCTAGATGTTTGATGTTTTATGATACAATTGAAAATGATACAGTTATTAAAATTTCACTTCCTAATTCTTTGCTGCTGATATACAGAAATATAATTTTTTTATTATTGGCCTTGTAGCTAGCAACCTCATCAGATCCACTAGTTAATTACAATAGGCTATTTGTAGATGTTTTTGGATATTCTAAACACACAATCATATCATCTAGAAATAATGGCAATTTTTTCTCCCTTTCCACTCATTGTCTCTTTTATTAATTTTTCTTGCCTTATTGTACTTACAAGGACCTCTTGTAGAATTTGAATATTTATGGTGATAGTGGACTTCTTAGCTTATTCCTGATCTCAAGGGAAAGCTTACATATTTTGCTATTAAATAGAATGTTTACTATATGGCATCTGTAGACATTTTCTATCAGATTAAGGACATTCACTTTCATTCTAATTTGCTTTGAGTATTTGTCATAAATAGGTGTGAATTTTGTCAAATGCATTTTCTGTTTCTGTTTAGATAATCATGATTTTTCTCTTCTGTTAATGAGGTGGGTTACAGTGATTGATTTTCAAATGTCAAGCTAACTTTGCATTTTTAGAACAAATTCAGGTTGGTAAAAAAGTAATATTCTTTTGTACATTACTGGATTTGGTTTGCTAGTATTTTGTTTAGGATTCTTGCATCTATGTTCATGAGAGAGATTCTTTGTAATTTTCATTTTTTTACAATGTTCTTGTCATTATAAGTTGGGAAGTATGCCTTACTTTTCTATTTTTGGGGAAAAGTTTGTATATGTTGAGTGTTCTTTTTTTTTCTTAAATATTTAGAAGAATTCTTTGGTTAAGTTATCTAGATCTGGAGTTTTTGTGGAAAGGATTTAAATTGTGGATTTAATTTTCTTTAATTGTTTTCAATTTTCTGTGTCAGTTGTGGTATGCTATATTTTTCAAGGTATTAATCTATTGCATCTTAATTTTCATATTTATTGGCACAAATGTTTATTATATTCTGTTAATTTTGGAAATCCTGTAATATCTGCAGTATTTTCCACTCCTGATAGTGATAATGTCTTCTCCTTATGTCTTATCAGAAAGCTATCAATTATATTACATTGTTTACAGACCAAATATTGGCCTTTGGTTTTCTCTATTTTATTTTCTCTATTGTACATTTGTTTTCTATTTAATTCATTGTGTTAATTTCTTAATACTTAATTTGTTGTTCTTTTTCTCATTTCTTGAGCTAGAGTCTTAGATCATTCATTTGCTTCCTTCCCCTATCCCAATAAATGCATTTAAGACTACCTAAGAATGGCCTTAACTGCATCCCGCAAGTTTTGATCTATTATGTTTCTTATCACTCCATTCAAAATATTTTTAAATTTTCTCTGTGATTTCATCCTTCACATATGTTTAAAAGTATATTGATTCATTTCTAAACATGAGAAATTTTCTACTTAACTTTTATCTTTTAATTAATAGTTTAATTGTGTTACAGTCATGGACTATACTGTATGATTTAAATCATTTGAAACATGTTGAAACTATACAGTTTCACATATAGTCAATTCTGGTAAATGTTCCACCTGCAATTGTTGAGTGCGGGCAGTGTTCTATATGTATCAGTTAGGTCATTTTATTAATCCTGTTGTTCAAATCTTCTTTACCCCTGTTGATTATTCATTTGTTTATTTTTGGTCCATTGACCAAACTATTGACCAGTTTTTGGTCCATTGACCAATATATTCAGTCCTGTCAGTTAAAGCTCTTACTATCAGTGTAGTTTTTGATTTTTCTGTTGTTGTTGTTGTTGTTGTGTTTTGAGATGGAGTCTTGCTTTGTCACCCAGGCTGGAGTGCAGTGGCGCAATCTCGGCTCACTGCAATCTCCACCTCCCGGGTTCTAAGCAATTCTCCTGCCTCAGCCTCTAGAGTAGCTGGGATTACGGGTGTGCGCTACCAGGCCTGGCTAATTTTGTATTTTTAGTAGAGACGGGGTATCACCCTGTTAGCCAGGATGGTCTCATTCTCCTGACCTTGTGATCCGCCTGCGTCGGCCTCCCAAAGTGCTGGGATTACAGGCGTGAGCCACTGCGCCCAGCCCATTGTAGATTTTCATATGTCTCCATTTTGTTCTATTAGGTGTTGTCTTATTATTAGGTGTATAAAAATTTATACTTGTGTATCTTTATGTTGGATTGACCACTTTGTTGTGAATTATCTATTTTTATCTGTAGTATTGCTTATTGCCTTAAAGTCCACTTTGCTAGAAGTATAGGTACATGAGCTTTCTTGTGGTTAATATTTTCATGCTGTATCTTTCTCCACGCTTTTATTTTCAATTTTCCCAAATTCTTTTAACTTGCAATATGTACTTCTGTACAATATAGAGGCTTGTTTTATGTTGTTTGTTTTATCTCATCTGACAATTTTTGTCTTCTAATTAGAGATTTTGATTCATATGTATAAAATTAAACTCATCACCTTGCTATTTATTTTATACTTGTGCCATCTGTTTTATGTTTATTTTTATTCCTTTCTTCTTAAATTCTTTTGGACTTTGGATTATCTATTTTTATTATTTTTATTATCATATTCCCCTCTCTGTTAGCTATTTTTAGTTATTCAATTTTTCCTTAAGCTTTTAGTGGACACCACAGGCATTTCAACATTCATCTTTGACTTACTAAAGTCTAATGAATAATATTATTTTGCCACTTCCTGGCCAAAACAAGGCCTTAGAACATTTTAACTCCATCTAATCCTTTACTCCTATCTTCTGATTCATCATCCATCCTATGATCATTCTGTCTTCGATTATATCTAAGCCACTGTTATACCAATTCATTGAGTTCTTAATTTCAGCTATCACATTTTCCAGTTTTAGACATTGTATCTTTTTTTTTTATAGTTTCCAGTTTTCTTGTACAATTCTCTATCTCATTGTTTAATTTATTGAATGTACAAATCACAATTATTTTCAGGTCCACATCCGATCATTGCAATATCTGGATATCTTAAGTGTTTTTTGTCTTAGTTTTCAGCAATTTTGCCTAGAGATATACTAGATATTTTTCGTTTGAATGCAAGGCAGTTCCTGGGGAAAAAAAAAGGAAGAAAGAAAACTTGAGATGATTTAAATCTCTGGATAGTGTTATCTTCCTGAAGAGAGTACTTATTTTTGCTCCCAGCAGGCAGTTAAGATGGAACCAATTATCCCACCCAATCATAAACTGAGGTGTTTGAAGTTGGGCTTCAGACTTTTTGGGGAACTTTATTTTCTGTAGTGTAATCTTTTGAGGGTCCCAACTAAAAGCATGGAGTGTTTGCCAAGGCCCTAAACCATTCACTGTCTCTAAAATCCAATTTTTGTTTCTGGTGTCCCATGAAACTGAAGGATGCTTTGCTTAGCATCTGATCCTCAGTCACAGGTTGCATATTTGCAAGAACCTTCAAGGGTAAAGCCAGTCCGAATGTTACTTCATTTCTCTTTTTGCTTTTCTTGACCCTTCAAGTTTTTGTTGCCTAGGTAGCTCTCCAGTACCTTCCAACAGACATTCTACATGTTATATCAGGTTCTCCTAGTTATTCTTGGCTGCAGGGTTACCCTGCAACAACTGATTCTACCCTTACAAGAAGCAGAATTCCCATCCAGCTTGTCTCTTGAGCATCAATTTCATTATCTTGAGATTCTGAAGATGCATCATATTTCCTTTGAGCTCTAGTATTTGGGCTCTATGATTTGGGCTCCTCTGAGTTTCTGTTTTATTTAAGAGCCAGCTATGGAGGATCAGATTTTTTATTTTAGCTAAGATTTTGACCTTTATCATTATCTGATATAATGGAAATATTAAAGGTCAACCATGGTTGAAACTGTGCAAGTAAGTTTTATCCTATGTGCCAAAGAATCTGTCTGAGGCCAAAACTGGTCTGGGAGGAAAGTGTGTCATAATAAGTTAATAACGCCAACCCTAGAAGGAGGCAAAGGGGCAGCATATATTTGTCAGACACAGATATGGTGACACACATATGGATCCAGCTCTCTGAGCAGTTGCTTTGTATCCACTTAAATTTGAGAGACTTACGGCTACCTCACTCTTGCCTCCCTTTGGAGGCTGAGAAGTCCAATATCAAGATACCGGAAGTTTCAGTGTGTGTGAGGTCTGCTTCTTCATAGACAGCCATCTTCTCACAATGACCTCAAATGGCGGAAGGGGCAAAAGATCTCTCTGAGGTCTCTTCTATAAGGGCACTAATCCCATTCATGAGGGTTCCACCCCCGTGATCTTATTATTACCCAAAGGCCCCACTTCCTAATACCATCAGTTTCAGAGTAAGGATTTCAACATATGAATTTGAGGGGGACACAGTCAGTCCATAATATCAATTGAGATTCAGCTGTCAGGAAATGAAGGGTAATTATGGTAACCATATTTTCTAAACCACAACTGAAAATCCGGTTGGACAAAGCCTAATACTCTTATATCAGTCAGAAAACAGAACATTAGAAATCAAGACTGATCAGGAAAAGTCAGCTCATAGGTATAACAAATATAATTCTGCCACCAGTTCAAGATATTCTAGATTTTTGCTGACTTGGTTCCAAGATGGGGCTTTAGAGAGTTGGCCAGGTTGATGAGATTTTCCAGACCAGAGTTATAAGAAGGAAAGGCCTGCCTGCTGTCTCAGCCTCCCAGCTGCTCCCAGACACATCTGTGGAGAACCAGATAACTGACTCCTAACCTGCTTATTTTAGCCCAGTGGCTTTGCTTCTTGACGTCTCCAGTCTCATGGTCACATTCCAAAGGCCCTCACTCTGAAACTGCCTGCAAGCAGGGACAAACAGCAGCAGCTGCCACCGCACTGATAATGGGTTTGTGTTGCCGCTTGCCCAGAAAGGCTGCTTTGAGCTGATGATTTGCATTCCTGCTTGCCCAAACATACAGCCTCCGTGCGGCCGCCAGCTTCTGCACAGAGAGAACAGCAGTGCCACCTACTGAACCGCTGGAGATGTAGCCAGCAACTCGGTCAGCTCAGGCCTGCTTGTCACTAAATCTGGCAGGACTGTGTACTCAGCAACCGGACTGAAAACCACCTTTGTACAGTGACTAAGTAGGCCTCCTCTTCTGCCAACTTGAGTGATTGTTTACCACTGTTAGGCTGAAAAAGTCTCAAGGAAGTTTATTTTTCTCTGAACAAATGAAACCAAATTGCAGTTGGGATCCAGGCTGTATCCCACTTCAGTGAGAAATGGGCGAGTCAGTAATTGTGGAGTTGAACACCAAATAATGAGTACTAACCCGTGCTAGACACTGGGTAAGGCACTGGGATAGAAGTATGAATGAACTACACTAGACAAGCAATAGAAAGATAACGAACCTATACCAGTATTCCACAACTGGCAAAATACACTCCGAGAACTCAACCACGATTTACTCCACAGAGAGCCTATCTCCGAGGATGGAATTTGGGGGAACCAGCTTTCTATTTTCCCGTGGGTTCCATGGCTGCTGTCGCCAAGCTGAGATCCAGAAGCCATGATGACTTCTTCAGTGCTTTTTTTTTGATTTTTATAAATCATCAATTAACAAATAATATTATATTTGGAATCTTTTTTTTCTTTTTTAAGATGGAGTTTGCTCTGTCACCCAGGTTAGAGGGCAGTGGTGCAACCTCAGCTTACTGCAACCTCCACCTCCCAGGTTCAAGCAATTCTCCTTCCTCGGCCTCCCAAGTAGCTGGGATTACAGGCATGCTCCACCATGCCTGGCTAATTTTTTGTATTTAGTAGAGACATTTAGTTTCACCATGTTGGTCAGGCTGGTCTCGAACTCCTGACCTCAGATGATGCACCCAAAGTGCTGGGATTACAGGTGTGAGCCACCGTGCCTGGCCTATATTAGGAATCTTCTTCACAAAACTGCTGCTTTGCAGATGCCCTAAGTATCTGCTGGGCCTGCCTCTTGGAAAATCTTGCCAGGACAACTCTCAAAGTGCTAAATCTTTTCATGGTTTTCACAGATTCATCTATGTGTGTTAATGGCGCATTTCTGGCAATTATTAATAAAATATATTTTATGTTTTCAGTGTCTAATGACATCAGAAAACCTTACTTAAATATGTGCATACATACAAACGTACTCGTACTTGCTTATATAAGTTAGTAATTAAGCACCCTATTAAGTCAAGAACCCAACACATAGTGAATTGGTCACACATATGCTGCTGAGCAGTAGAAGCTGAACACCCTGAAGGAGACCCTACTCTACTGAAAGATACTAATGCTTCAGCCACCGTGTACGGCTGCCATCTAAGCATATTCTAATGAGTTATATAGGTGTGACTCCTCTTCTCAAAGGAGAGACCAGGTAAATACAAATTATTGGAAACGGGCAAATCAGTGTCATGTTGGACACAATGTTCATAGCTTTAAGACTGATTGCAATATTCACAAACTAAGCTAAAATTTCTTTTTTTTTTTTTTTTTTTTTTTGTGAGACAGAGTCTTGCTCTGTCGCCCAGGCTGGAGTGCAGTGGCACAATCTCAGGTCACTGCCACCTCTGCCTCCCAGGTTCAAGTGATTCTCCTGCTTCAGCCTCAGGGATTACAGGCACCTGCCACCATGCCAGACTAATTTTTTGCATTTTTTAGTAGAGACTGAGTTTCACCGTGTTAGCCAGGATGGTCTCGATCTCCTGACCTCGTGATCTGCCCGCCTCAGCCTCCCAAAGTGCTGGGATTACAGGCGTGAGCCACCATGCCCAGCCTAAGCTAAAATTTCTTAAGCAACTACTGTGAAAATTATATGTGAAGCAGGATGAAGCAGACGTTAATCCTGCTAAAGTGTCTGCTATTTGACTATGATTTTACTTTTGAAGTGGGCAATAATTTAAATATTATGCAATAAATATTTACATTACCTCTTATTTTCACTCATAAATATTCCATTATTATGTTTCCTCCCCATCCCCTCTCCCTTCTTTTATCAAGCTTCTGTGCAAAGTGGCTTTGAAAACATGTTTCCACTCAATCTTTCAGCTGCTGACTTCATAGACTTTTCTTATATGACTTATTCTTTAATTCCCATGATGTAGTCAAAAGGGTGGTTTTCAAGTACTAAATGTATTAAGTTCTAGGCTGCTGTCAGCTGCTACAAGTCTACATTTAGCCATTAGGTGTGCTGCTAGGAGAACAGGCACATACCACCCTGGACATCTCTCAGAACCTTTCACAAAATTCTGAGACCACTCCAGGCCTCATTCTCGCCAAAATACCTGCACTGTTCTAAGGATAGGCGTTGTAGCTTGTCTAGGTCCCTTTGTTTTAATTTTTATTTTATTTCAATAGGTTTTGGGGTACAGGTGGATTTTTGTTACATGGATAAGTTCTTTAGTGGTGATTTCTGAGATTTTGGTGCATCAGGTACACCTGGGCAGTGTACACTGTACCCAATATGTAGTCTTTTATCGCTTACCCCCTCCAACTCTTCCCTGTAAGTCCCCAAAGTCCACTATATCATTCTTATGCCTTTGCATCCTCATAGCTTAGCTCCCACTTATAAATTAGAACATATGATAATTGGTTTTTCATTCCTGGGTTACTTCACTGAGAATAATGGCCTCCAGCTTCATCCAAGTTGCTGCAAAGGCCATTATTTCATTCCATTTTATGGCTGAGTAATATTCCATGTTGTCTCTATACCACATTTTCTTTATCTACTCGTTGGTTGATGGGCATTTAGATTGGTTCCACATTTTTGCAATTGCGAATTGTGCTACTGTAAACATGTGTGCATGTGTCTTTTTAATATAATGACTTATTTTCCTTTGGGTGGATACCCAGTAGTGGGATTGCTAGATTGGATGGTAGTTCTACTTTTTGTTCTTTAAGGAATCTCCGTACTGTTTTTCATGGTGGTTGAACTAGTTTACATTCCCACCAGCAGCAGAAAAGTGTTCCCTCTCACCACACCCACTCCAACATCTGTTTTTTTGTTTTGTTTTGTTTTAATTTTTTATTTATGGCCATTCTTGCAGGAGTAAGGTGGTAGCTTGTTGTGGTTTTAATTTGCATTTTTCTCATAATTAGTGATGTTGAGCATTTTTTCATATGTTTGTTGACTGTATATCTTCTTTTGACAACTGTCTATTTATGTTCTTTGCCCACTTTTTGATGGGAATATTTTTTTCTTGTTGATTTGTTTGAGTTCCTTGTAGATTCTGGATATTAATCCTTTGTCAGATGCATAGTTTACAAATATTTTCTCCCATTCTGTGGGTTGTCTGTTTACAATACTGAATATTTCTTTTGCTGTGCAGAATCTGTTTTGTTTAATTAGGTCCCATTTATTTATTTTCGTTTTTCTTGCATTTGCTTTTGAGTTCTTAGTCATGAATTCTTTGTCCATGACAACGTCTAAAAGAGTTTTTCCAGTGTTATCTTCTAGAATTTTCATGGTTTCAGGTCTTACATTTAAGTCTTTGATCCATCCTGAGTAGATTTTTGTATAAGGTGAGAGATGAGGATCCAGTTTCTTTCTTCTACATGTGACTTGTCAGTTTTCCCATCACCTTTTATTGAATAGGGTATCCTTTCCCCAGTTTATCTTTTTGTAAGCTTTGTCAAAGATCAGTTGGCTGTTAGTATTTGGCTTTATTTCTGGGTTCTCTATTCTGTTCCATTGGTCTACGTACACGATTTGTTCTTTTAGCTTAGCCTTGCTTCGGCTAGGTGGGCTCTTTTTTGGTTCCATATGAATTTTAGGTGTGTTTCTTCTAGTTCTGTGAAGTAGGATAATAGTATTTTGATGGGAATTGCATTGAATCTGTAGATTACTTTTGGCAGTATGGTCATTTTCACAATATTGATTCTACCCATCCATGAACATGGGATGTGTTTCCATTTGTTTGTGCCATCTATGATTTCTTTCAGCAGTGTTTTGTAGTTTTCCTTGTAGAGATCTTTCACCTCCTTGATAAGGTATATTCCTAAGTTTTTGTTCATTTGTTTGTTTTTACAGCTATTGTAAAAGAGGTTGAGTTCTTGATTTGATTCTCAGCTTGGTCATTGTTGGTGTATAGCAGAGTTACTGATTTGTGTACATTAATTTTGTATCCTGAAATATTGCTGAATTCATTTACCAGTTCTAGGAGCTTTTTGAATGAATCTTTAGGGTTTTCTAGATATATGATCATGTCATCAGCAAACAGCTACAGTTTGACTTCCTCTTTACCGATTTGGATGTCCTTTATTTCTTTCTCTTGTCTAACTGCTCTGGCTAGGACTTCCAGTACTATGTTGAATAGAAGTGGTGAAAGGTGGCATCCTTGTCTTGTTCCAGTTCTCAAGGGGAATGCTTTCAACTTTTCCCCATTCAGTATAATGTTGGCTGTGGGTTGTCATATATGGCTTTTATTACCTTCAGCTATGTCCCTTCTATGGCAATTTTGCTGAAGGTTTTTATAATAAAGCGATGCTGGATTTTGTCAAATGTTTTTTCCATGTCTATTGAGATGATCACATGATTTTTGTTTTTAATTATGTTTATGTGATATATCACATTTACTGACTTGCGTATGTTAAACCATCCCTGTATCCTGGGTATGAAACCCGTATGAAACCCACTTGATCATGGTGGATTATCTTTTTGAAAGGCTGTTGAATTTGGTTAGCTAGTATTTTGTTGAAGATTTTTGCATCTATGTTCATCACAGATATTGGTCTGTAGTTTTCTTTTTTTGTGTGATGCCCTTTCCTGGTTTTGGTATTAGGATGATATTGGCTTTATAGAATGATTTAGGAAGGATTCCCTCTTTCTCTATCTTTTGGAATAGTTTCAGAATTGACACTAATTCTTTTTTAGATGTCTAGTAGAATTCAGCAGTGAATCCATCTGGTACTGTACTTTTTTGTTGGTAATTTTTTAAATTACTGATTCAATCTCATTGCTTGTTATTGGTCTGTTTAGAGTTTCCATTTTCTTTTCTGATTTAATCTAGAAGGGTTGTATATTTTCAGGAATTTATCCATCTCTAGATTTCCTAGTTTGTGTGTATAAAAGTGTTCATAGTAGTCTTGAATGATCTTTTGTATTTCTGTGGTATTCGTTGTAATATCTCCAATTTCTCTCTCTCTCTCTCTTTTTTTTTTTTTTTTTTTTTTTTTTTTTTTTTGAGAGCGAGTCTCACTCTGTCACCCAGGCTGGAGTGCAGTGGTGCAATCTCGGCTCACTGCAACCTCTACCTCCCAGGCTCAAGCAATTCTTGTACCTCAGCCTCCCAACTAGCTGGGATTACAGGTATGCACCACCATGCCCAGCTAATTTTTCTACTTTTAGTAGAAACAGGGTTTTGCCATGTTGGCCAGGCTGGTCTCGAATTGCTGGCCTCAAGCGATCTGCCCACCTCGGCCTCCCAAAGTGCTGGGATTACAAGCGTGAGCCACTGCGCCTGGCCCTGTTTCATTTCTAATTGAACTGGTTTGGATCTTCTCTCTTCTTTTCTTGGTTAGTCTCACTAATGGGCTATCAATTTTGCTGATCTTTTCAAAGAAACAAATTTTGTTTCATTTGTCATTTGTAGTTCTCTTTGTTTCCATTTTATTTCAGTCTGCTATGATCTTTGCTATTTATTTTCTTCTTCTGGGCTTGTATTTAGTTTGTTCTTGTTTCTGTAGTTCCTTGAGGTGTGACATTGGGTTGCCTATTTGTGCTCTTTCAGA
Source organism: Papio anubis (assembly GCF_008728515.1). Classification (NCBI taxonomy): domain Eukaryota; kingdom Metazoa; phylum Chordata; class Mammalia; order Primates; family Cercopithecidae; genus Papio; species Papio anubis. The sequence goes on from NC_044981.1 coordinate 123,566,027, forward strand.
CTTTTTGATGTAGACGTTTAATGCTATGAACTTTCCTCCTAGCACTGCTTTTGCTGTATCCCAGAGGTTTTGATAAGTTGTGTAACTATTATTCATTTCAAAGAATTGTTTAATTTCCATCTTGATTTCATTATTAACCCAAAGATCATTCAAGGGCAGATTATTTAATTTCCATGTATTTGTATAGTTTTGAGGGTTCCTTTTGGAGTTAACTTCCAGTTGTATTCCATTGTGGTCTGAGAAGGTCCTTGATATGATTTTGATTTTCTTAAATGTATTAAGACTTGTTTTGTGGCCTATCATATGGTCTGTCTTGGAGAAAATTCCATGTGCTGATGAGAATAATGCATATTCTGCAGTTATTGGGTAGAATTTTCTATAAATATCTGTTAGGTCCATTTATTCTAGGGTATAGTTTAAATCTATTTTTTCTCTGATGACTTTCTGTCTTCATGATCTGCCTAGTGCTGTCAGTGGAGTGAAGTCCTGCACTATTATTGTGTTGCTATCTATCTCATTTCTTAGGTATCATAGTAATTATTTTATAAATTTGGGAGCTCCAGTGTTAGATGCATATATATTTAGGTGCATATGTAATATCTTCCTGTTGTACTAATCCTTCTGTCATTATATAATGTCCTTGTCTATTTTTACTGTTGTTGGTTTAAAGTCCATTTTGTCTAAGAATAGCTACTCCTGCTTGCTTTTGGTTTTCATTTGTGTGGAATATCTTTTTCCACCCCTTTACCTTAAGTTTATGTGAGGTCTTATGTGTTAGGTAAGTCTCTTGAAGACAGCAGACACTTGGTTGGTAGGTTTTTTAAAAATCCATTCTGCCATTCTGTATCCTTTTTTTTTTTTTTTTTGAGACAGAGTCTCACTCTGTCGCCCAGGCTGGGGTGCAATGGTGCAATCTCAGCTCACTACAACTTCCACCTCCACCTCCTGGGTTCAAGCAGTTCTCCTGCCTCAGCCTCCCAAGTAGCTGGGACTACAGGCATGTGCCACCATGCCTGGCTAATTTTTTGTATTTTTTTTTTTTTTTTGAGACGGAGTCTCGCTCTGTCGCCCAGGCTGGAGTGCAGTGGCCGGATCTCAGCTCACTGCAAGCTCCACCTCCCGGGTTTACGCCATTCTCCTGCCTCAGCCTCCCGAGTAGCTGGGACTACAGGCACCCACCACCTCGCCCGGCTAGTTTTTTGTATTTTTTAGTAGAGACGGGGTTTCACCATGTTAGCCAGGATGGTGTCAATCTCCTGACTTCATGATCTGCCCGCCTCAGCCTCCCAAAGTGCTGGGATTACAAGCTTGAGCCACCGCGCCTGACCCATTCTGTGTCTTTTAAGTGGAGTATTTACATTCTTTTAAGTGGCCATTTACATTCAATGTTGGTATTGAGATGTGAGGTACTGTTCTATTCATCATGTTAGTTGTTGCCTAAATACTTTGTTTTTTTATCATTGTGTTATTATTTTATAGGCCCTATGAGATTTATGCTTTAAGAATGCTCTGTTTTGCTATATTTTCAGGTTTTGTTTCAAGACTTAGAACTCCTTTTAGCATTTCTTTTAGTCCTGGTTTGGTAGTGGCAAATTCTCTAAGCATTTGTTTGTCTGAAAAATACTTTATCTGTCCTTCATTTATGAAGCTTAGTTTTGCTGGATACAAAATTCTTGGCTGACAATTATTTTGTTTCAGGAAGTTAAAGATAGGATCCCAATCCCTTCTGACTTGTAAGGTTTCTGCTGAGGAATCTGCTGTTAGTCTGATATGTTTTCCTTTATAGGTTACCTGATGCTTTTGTCTCATAGCTCTTTAGATTATTTCCTTCATCTTGACTTTAGATAACCTGATGAATGGGTTCCTTGGTGATGATCTTCTGGCGATGACTTTTCCAGGAGAGCTTCTTATAGTTGGATGTCTAGATTCCTAGTAAGGCCAGGGAAGTTTTTCTCAGTTATTCCCTCAAATAGGTTTTCCAAACTTATAGCTTTCTTCCTCCAGAACACCAAATATTCTTAGGTTTGGAGATTTTACATAATCCCATATTTCTTGGAGACTTTGTTCTTTTTTTTTCTTTTCTTTTTTCTTTGTCTTTGTCTGATCAGGTTAATTCAAAAGCCTTTTCTTCAAACTCTGAAATTCTTTCTTCTACTTGTTCTAATCTATTGTAGAAACTTTCCACTGCATTTTGTATTTCACTAAGTGTGTCTTTCATTCCCAGAAGTTCTGATTGTTTTTTTCTCTATGATATCTATTTATCTGGAAAATTTTTCATCCATATCCTGGATTGGTTTTTAAATTTCTTTAAGTAGCCTATAATCCCAGCACTTTGGGAGGCTGAGGCGGGTGGATTACTTGAGGTCAGGAGTTTGAGACCAGCCTGGCCAACATGGTGTAACCCCGTCTCTACTAAAAATACAAAATTAGCCAGGTGTGGTGGTGCATGCCTGTAATCCCAGTTACTCAGGAGTCTCAGGCAAGAGAATCGCTTGAAACCAGAGGGCTGCCAAGAGCTGCTGTAATGCCCTGAGTTGGTTGGCCTCTAGCCAGGAGGTGGTGCTTGCAAGAGAGCACCAGCTCTGGCAGTAACAGTGGGATTTGAACTTGCCCTAAGTTGGCCAGGGGAAGTATTCTGGTTTCTCAGGCAATGGGTTCCCAAGAGTTTATGTCCTTTTTGTTAAACTATCAGGGCAGGTAGAGAAATACCATCAGGTGATGGCAGGGTTAGGCAGGTCTGAGCTCAGACTCTCCTTGGCAGGGCTTGCCACAGCCACTGTGGGGATGGGCGGTGGTTCTCAGGCCACTGGGGTAATGTTCCATAGGGGAGTACAACTGACTCTGGTGTACAGTAGAGTTTACAAGGGGAGTGGAGAATAGCTGGGTGAATGATAGGCCTCACCCAGCTCCCATGCAGTTGGCGAGGCTGGTCTCAATCCTGCAGTGCCCTGCTAACAGCACTGGGTTTAGATCCAGGCAGCCTGCACACAGAACTCAGACCTGCCCCAGGCTCTAAGCTTCTGCACTGAGAAAGCAAGCAGGGCTTTTAGGCTTTTAGGCTTCGCCCCTCCCACCTACCCACAATGCCAGGTGCCTAACTCCTGTGCTTGTGTCTGCAGCACACTTCCCACCTGCCCCCCAGATTCTAATGAAAGAAGTTCATGCCCACTCAAAATCATATCACAAAATTCAGTTGGGAGCTTCTTTCACCCTGTGACCCTTCCCTGGGTTCACTGGCTGCCTTCCCCAAAAGCCCCTATGAGATATACTCAGGGATTGCTTCCCTGGGCTTGAGCTGGAGAATGGGAGTGCTGCAGAATGGGAGTGCCTCCATCCAGAAGAATATAACAATTAGGACATTAGGCTGGGAGCAGTGGCTCATGCCTGTAGTCCCAGTACTTTGGGAGGGCGAGGCAGGTGGATCACGAGGTCAGGAGTTCAACACCAGCCTGGCCAACATGGTGACACCCTATCTCTACTAAAAATGCAAAAATTAGCCAGGCATGGTAGCCCTAGCAGGCACCTGTAATCCCAGCTACTTGGGAAGATGAGGCAGGAAAACTGCTTGAACACAGGAAGCGGAGGTTGCAGTGAGCTGAGATCGTGCCACTGCACTTCAGCCTGGGCGACAGAACAAGACTCCATCTAGAAAAAAAAAAAATAGGACATTAATGGAAACTTCATTTCAGCAAGCTGTCTAACATGTCAGAGAATAGAGAGATGCACTTCAAGTTTAGAGAAGCACAGTTTGCTCTAAACCAAGGCTTTAAATAGGAATTTTTTTAAAAAAATTCATGCATATACCAGAACACCAATGGTTTTTTTTTTTTCCTCTTGCCCCAATTTCAACTCAAGTCCCAAGACTAAGTATAAGTGCTAAGGTACCTCACATTCTAGAGTGGAACTGGACTGTCTTTGCAGAAATTTTAGGAAGTGGCCTCAAATCACCATCACTGGTCTGTCAACCACCTTTAGCTTATATTTGAGAAAACATGAATGATGAAGAGGGGAAACATTGATGGGTGTGGATGACTTTTAAGAGAATTGTTAGACTGCTGAGGAATTTCTCTCTTCCTTTGACAGGGTGTATAGTATGAGAAGACTTAAGAGATGGGTAGTGAAAAACTAAAAAGCATCCAGAGAGGTAGGGGGAAAAAAAGCCAGAAGAGTACATTGTCATGGAAACCAGGGAAGAAAGTGTTTCAAGAAAAAGGGAGTAGGCAGCTTTATCAAGTGCTGCTGAGAGGTTAAGCTAAGAAATGAAAAGCATTTATTGTATTTAGCAATTATAGGACACTGGCTTCCTTGATTAGAGCAATTTTCCCCAGCGTGGTAAGGGTGGAAGTGAGATCGCAGTAGGTGAAGCGCTAATGAGAGAAAATCCAGACAATTCTTTGAATTAGGCTATGAAAGGAGAGAGAAAGTCTAGTAACTGAAGGTACATGTAAATTCCAGGGAATAACTTTTAAGATTTAAAATTAAGAGTATATTTATCCAAATGAAAGAAAATATATATGGCGAAGAGATATCTGCACCCCCATGTTTATTGCATCATTATTCATAATAGACATATTGTCATAATAGACAGTACATGGAATCAACCTAAGTGTCCATTAACAGATGACTGGATAAAGAAAATGTGGTATTTATATACAAATAATGGAATACTATTCAGTCATAAAAAAGAATGAAATCCAGTCATTCACAGCAACATGAATGAGATTGGAAGATATTAAGTGAAATGAGCCAGGCACAGAAAGATAAATACTGTGTGTTCTCACTCATATGTGGGAGCTTAAAAAGTTCTTCTCGTAGAAGTAGAGAATAGAATGATAGTTACTAGAAGGTAGGAAAGCAGGAAGGGAGGATAGGGAGAGGTGGTTTACAGATACAAAATTATAGCTGAATAGAAGGAATAAGTTCTAGTGTTCTATACCACTATAAGGTGGTTAGCTAACAATAATTTCTTGTATATTTTCAAACAACTAGAAGAGAAGATTTTGAATGTTCTTAACACAAAGAAATGATAAATGTCAGAGGTGATGGATATGCTAATTACCCTGAATTGATGATTATACATTATATACATGTATCAAAATATCACACTGTACTTTATAAATATGTACAATTATTACATGTCAATTTTAAAATATTTACTAGAAAGAGTATAAAGCACTCAAGGAAAATTAACCTGCAATGTCGTATGTACTACACAGAGACAATATCCTATAGCGTAGTGAAAGCTGCGGGTCTTGAAGAGCTATACGTACATACATGTAACCTTTTAATACTTTCTAAAACAAAGATCAAAGTTTATTTGTTTAGGTCCCATTACACAACCAAAATAAAAATAAAATATAAAAGAAACCAAATGATTGAAGTTTGAAATTCCTAAAATGGCCAATTTGTACAATAGTGGAAAATTTGATCAAGGTTTCTGAGAAGTCCAGGACTTTTTCAGCTAAACCAGAGGTCACATGATTTGCATCACTGAAATGGTTCTGGGTAGCCCAATAGAAAAGAATGTATAACCACGTATACATGGATATGATCTATGCCAATTAGATTCCTGATAAAGTCAGTCTGGGACAGGTTTCTGAGCTGTACTATGTAACTAGATACAACTGAGAAACTTTCAAATGGAAATTTCATATGGCATCATTTCAATCAAAAGAAATAATAAAACTAAGAATATGTATCACTGTTAGAGGAGAAAGCAGTGTGTGGGGACTGCAGTAGGTGACTGACCATAGCATGCTAGGAAGGTAATGCTGTAACGAGTAGGAAGCAGTTGATTTTCCCCAGTGCTTTCAGCTTTGAGGCCAGTCTAAGGCCTTTCTCCAGCATGGTTATCACAAAGTGTTTGAGTCAGCCAGTGTGAGCAGGGTAATGTTTTCTGTCTTCCACTTCTTTTTTCACGCAGCCAAATAAAAACACAGACAAACCAACCAACCAAGCACTGCCGAGCCAGTAAAGAGGGAACTGTGGAGGAATCAGGACTGAGATAATATCTGATACAGCAGCGGAAATAGGTAAAAGATACTAGCATTAGAGAAGTGTCAAAAGACAGAAATCTCAACAAATTTAGTTAAATGATTTAATTGGCATTTACTTGCAATTCATGAACTGGGCAGCATCTCACCTAGAAATAGGCACTATGCTGGGGGCATGTTGGAGCAGTCAGTTTTTGTAAGGTAGCTTGAGCAGGAACAAAAAAACAACGTAGTACGAAGAGTGGATTGGTTAATACCAGGTTATAAGGGTTAAAGCAGAGGGGATTTCCTTATCATGCTGGCTAACACTGGCCTACTCCGGGATTTGTCTATCATCTCTCCTGATTTTTTGGAAGGTCAGATTACCAATTTAGTTTCAGTTTGGTGATGTGGAGCTTCAGCATGAGTGACTCCATTTTGATTCCATGTGTTCTATTGGGGCCTAATGCAGGAGCTCAGTCCAGAACACTGGCCTCCATCAATTTCACTTCACAGGAAATTGGACAACTCTTTAAAGATAAGAAAGATGGAATAAAGTTCCAGATATTGTGATGTTTGGTAATTTGGAAGCAAGAAGTTGAAGGATTTTTAAATTTATTTCAATGTAAAGTAAAAGGCAAACTTATCTCCTGTGAATGAGGAGGAGGGGCTGGTGGGTTGGGTTTAAAGAGAATAGAGAAGAGATTTAAATATAAAAGCTGCCAGGAAGAATAGGGGAGGAAAAATGATTAAAAGAGCATGAGAGCGTAGATCTATTGAGACTAGATAGAGACCAGGAAGGTAAAATGACCCAGATGCATGGTGTGGGGTATCCTCCAGCAGCTGCCCAGGCCATGACTAGGCTCAGAGAAGGTAACCCAAAGTTGGTGTTTTGTCACTGCAGTCACAAGGGGTAACAAGAAAAATATTGACAAGATGGGAATTGAAACACTAGGTCATGAAATTTAGGCTGGACTGGGGTATCAGTCCCTCAATAAATCTTTGTTAACAGGGAAATGAAAGAAAATTGGAAACTGGAAACCTAATGGAGAGATCCCACCAACCTAATCACTGAGCCCTACTGATTTTACACCCCAAATCTCTGTCCATTCTCTCCACCTCTCTCCACTTCCACCCTCACTACATGGTCACCAGCATCTCTTACCTCCTGACTCATCTCCCGACATCCACCATTGATCACAGCATCCCCAAATTACTTATTAAATACCTAAATCTTCATTGTTTTTCCCTGCTCAATATCCTTCCATGGTGTGCTAAGACAGGGTCCTTGCTAAACACGGAGGTCCTTTGACCACACTACATATGGCATCGTCTTTTATTTCTCTCACGCTACAGGCACTCTTATTGCCATGCTCCAGGTAGCAAATGTCCCTCTTAAAATATATAGCCCAGATCCTAGACACCAAGACAGGATTAAACATGCAGTGGTGTTATTAGGGGAGATGCCTGTGAGAGAAAATAGAGAGAGAAACAGAAGACACTGAAACAGTTGTTGGTACACAATGCAGATCTGACCCCAAGTGTAGAAGAGAGGGAAGGAAGGTGGGAGTGCCCTGGATTACCAGGGAGCCTGAGGAAAACCTGGTGAGGCTGCAGGGGAGTCCTCAGCTAAGGATGGCCTTCAAAGGAGTCTGTGTCTTTCAGGAATGGGCTTGCCTTGATCACCTGGCTGTGCTCAGCTACTGGCTGGAGCTACCTGTGAAAGCCTAGAGCAAACGCACTGATAGATTTCAAAGCACTGTTGCTGGGCCCTGGTATGATTTTGCTTCCTGTCATTGGAGGTCTGTGAGGCCCATTCTTGGAGTCACAAGAAATCACTTCCCATTAAAGTCTTAAAATTGAGTCTTAAATTCTTAAAAAAGTATCATGAACCCTATAAATTTTAGTCTCCACCCACCACTCCAGCCTTACCCAACCCCACATTTTTACTGCTCTGGTCATACCAGGCTTCTCTCAATTCTAGAAATGCACCACGCTCAGTCTCCCCAATCAAGGCCTTTATTTATTCAGCATCTCTTACCAGCAAAACTCACTCTGATCCCATCTCCACCTATGCCTGGCTATATTTTTACTGAGCCTTTGCTCATATCTTTGTTTAGATGCCATCTCCCCAACTCCTCTGCCTATCTCCCCCAGCCTGGGTTCAATGCACTATTATGTGTAGCGGTGAGTTCTTCCCCTTTTTAGATGAGTCACTCGAGCAATGGTCTGTCTGGCATCTGACTTTCCTACCAGATGAGGTGGCTCCACAGCAGCCGAGTCTGTCTGCTCATTCACCACTGGACCCCAGGGCCAAACCCAGGGTGATGCTCAAGAAATGTTCAATAACACATTTGACTGACTGGTAAACGGACATCAGGTAGAAGGCAGCTGTTAGCAAGAAATTGGTAGAGTCGCAGGTTTAGAATGCTAGATAAGCTTGAAGCTTAGGAGAAAGAACTTAGTGAAAAACCTACAACAGGAAGATTAGAAAGGAAAATTTTAAAAAATAATTTAGTTTGCAAAAAAATTAAGCCAAAGATCTTACTAACAATGTGATCATTTTGCTGAACTGAGTGTGAATCTAGGATCTAAATATAGATATTTTTCTAGCAACATGGGCCCTGTAGGCTATAGCAGTCAGGATTAAATTTAGCTGCATACAGCAGGAAACCTAAATATGAACCTTTATCGGTTGGGGATCCCAGCATGAAAGAGATGGCACATTGACATTTTGTGCTGGATGATTTTTTTTTTTAAAAAAAAAAAAAGGAAGAAAGAAACAGATGGCATATTCGAAAGAGTTTAGCTGAAACACAGTTTAAAGGAGCCAGTATTTATAGAGGTGTGGACAGGGTTAAGGAAACAAAAAGAAATGATGACACTTCCTGGGGTTAACAGCAGTGGGAGGCCATTACCACCCCTAGGCTGAGGGGATGGTGTGAATGGTGCCCATCAAGAGCTGTAGCCTGGGAGGAGTGGCTGCTGAGCAGGTGCTATGGCCATAGAGGAAAAGAGCCTCTGCTAGACCCAAGACAATGCAAGCAGGGAGTGGGGAAAATAATCCTTCCCTTCTCCTGCATTGATTTCCTGCCATGCGCCTCAATTGGCCAAACCCAATTGGAAGCCAGAGAGCAATGGAGCCTCCTAGGGCACAGATTATGGAAGAGAGAGTGGAGGAGGGATCTTGGGGAGAGGGCTGCAAAAGGAAAACAATCAACAGCTTATCTGTCTCGTATCGTAGCAATCTGGAGGTAGGCACTCCTGGCCTGAGATGCTGGCTCCAGGGTCCTCAGGAGCCCAGACTTCCTTCCTTATAGTCACCTCCCATTCCAAGATGACTTCTGGAGCTCCTGACCTCTCACTCTTTTTCCAGGAAGCAAGAAGAAGAAAGGGGAGAAGGGGTACCTTCCGGTTGAGTAGGGCCTCTGTAAAACGTTCCCTGGCAGCCCTACCCAGGACTTCCATATGAATTTAGTATTTTGTCTGGGCATGTTGCTTCCCAGAACAAAATCCGGGTTTATTACTTAAAAAAAAAAAAAAAGTACAATGGATATTGAGTAGGCCCTCCTAAAACAATGCTTGAGGAAACATTGCCAGAAATAGTTTTACGGAAAGATGGTGGGAGTTTTCTCAGGGATTTTGTTTGTTTGTTTGTTTATGCTGCCTCTTATACCAACTGATATGGTTTAAATGTTTGTCCCCTCCAAAACTCATGTTGAAATTTACTTGGCCAGTGTAACAGTATTCACAGGTGACATTAGGCCATAAGAGTTATGGCCTCATGGGTGGGATTAATGCCATGTAAAAGGAGAGTTCAGCCCACTTTTACATCTTGGTCCTTCTGCCTTCTGCCACGTGAGAATCCAGCCTTCCTCGCCTCCAGAGGATGCAGCATGCAGGGCACCATCTTGGAAAAAGAGAATGGCTTCACCAGACACCAAACTTGCTGGAGCCTTGACCTTAGACTTCTCAGCCTCCAGAAATATGAGTCAATAAATTTCTGTTCATTATGAATTATCCAGTCTCAGGTATTCTGTGATAGCAGCACAAATGGACTAAGACACTGACTTAATAACCTAACATGTGTTTGGATCCCTCAGATTCCTGATTCCTCTGATAACTTTCCTAGCCTACAGAGACCTTTTTCTTTACATCGTCTTAGTCACATAATTGTCAAGGAGTATTTGTCAATCAATGATTGATTGATTTCTGTAACTGATTATAGTGTATCATACCTCCAACTAGTGAAAGATGAAAAGTCTTCATTCACTTACTCAAGAAATATTTATTGAGTGCTTACTAGGTGCCAGGTACTGCTCTAGATGCTGGGAATACAGCAGTGAACAAATAAACAAAAATCTCTGTCTACATGGAGCTTGCATTCTACTGAGGAAAACAGACAACAAATATGATACATAAATACAATATACAGGATGTTAGTTGGTCATAAGTGCCTTGGACAAAAATAAAACCAGTAAGGGAAATAGGAGGTTAGGCAGCAGTTGTAATTTTCAACAGTCAGAAAAGACCTAATTGAGAAAAACACATCTCAGTAAAACTCTGTAAGAGTGCATGATCTAGAGATAACTGAAGGGAGAGTAGAACAGGAAAAGAGATTAGTAAGGGTAGTTTCCTAAAGGGATACAATAGGCAGAATAATAACCCCCACCCCCAAAGATGTCCATCCCCTAATCCCTAGAACCTGTGAATATGTTAGGTTATAGGCAAAGATTAATGAAAGTTGCAGACAGAATCAAGGTTGCTAGTCAACTGACCTTAAAATAAGGGAATTATTCTGGATTATTGGGTGGGCCTAATATACTCAGAAAGGTCCTCAAAAGTGTACATGGCTTGAATTCATTTATTTGTTTTCAGAATTGGAATTAGGAAAATAACCAAAGATAGTATAGAACTCAGTGTTTTTGATGTCTTAGAAACTGCTATCTTGGCTGAAGTTTTAATTTACCTTTTAATTGAAAATAAGGGACATTGCAATAAGGTTTCCTATAAGTTCTGTATATTTATTAAGGTTTAAAAAGGTCTGGACCGGGTGCAGTGGCTCATACATGTAATCCCTGCACTTTGGGAGGCCGAGGCAGGTGGATTGCCTGAGGTCAGGAGTTAGAGACCAGCCTGGCCAACATAGTGAAAGCTCGTCTCTACTAAAAATACAAAAAATTAGCTGGGCGTGGTGGCGGGTGCCTGTAATCTCAGCTACTAGGGAGGCTGAGGCAGGAGAATCGCTTGAACCCGGGAGGCGGAGGTTGCAGTGAGCCAAGATCACGCCATTGCACTCCAGCCTGGGCAACAGGAGATGGAGAGCAAAACTCCATCTCAAAAAAAAAAATACTGGAGATACAGTAGCTATGACTTCCTTTATTATTATAAAAATAGTATGATAAGGATTAACAACAATAGCAATAATCATTACTGCTACTACTATTTTCTTTCTTTCTTTTCTTTTTTTTTTTTTTAAGACGGAGTCTTGCTCTGTTGCCTAGGCTGGAGTGCAGTGGCGCAATCTCAGCTCACTGCAAGCTCTGCCTCCCAGGTTCACGCCATTCTCCTGCCTCAGCCTCCTGAGTAGCTATGACTACAGGCGCCCACCACCATGCCTGGCTAATTTTTTGTGTTTTTTAGTAGAGATGGGGTGTCACCGTGTTAGCTAGGGTGGTCTCGATCTCCTGACCTTGTGATCCACCCACCTCGGCCTCCCAAAGTGCTGGGATTATAGGTGTGAGCCTCCGCCCGGCCTGCTACTACTATTTTCTAAACTCTCATGTTCCAAGCACTCTTAGTTGCTGGAAATTTTGTTTCAAATACATTTTAATGTATCTCTAATCCATGGAAGACTTATTATATGGCTTAATGGGAGCATTTAAGATTACTGCAGCCTATATGGTAGATTCCTTTCCTTTTTTTCTTATCTCAGCCTTTCCTCCCCAAAGAAAATATTTGCTGCTGGCAACTATTACGTCTTACCTGAGCATTTTCAATGTTAGTTTTGAGGTCTGGTGTCATTCATAGTAGAGTGGTTAGGGACCATCAGCAATTTCCTAGAAGAGTATTCTTTCTGTTGGATTCTTTAGGAGATCCCATCTGGTAGATTTTTAGAGAACATGATGGAAAAATGTCCTCTTTAGTTCATCTCAGCAGACATATTTAGCGAAAACAGGAAAACAAGCAGAAGAACAAAAGGAAAATTGACCAGTTCCTCAATATAACCATTATTGAAGGAAATAACTCGGGTTAGCATACATAGTAATCATTGGGCTTTTAATATCCAATATTTTCTCAACCATGCAACTACAATTATCGCATCAGCTTGAAGTTTATCATTTGTGATCACTTTGTTTCCATTAGGTTGTCTTCAGTTTTGTGGTTTAACTTTTTAATGTGATAGAATTATTTTTCAATACAATTTTGTAAAGATGGACCTCATGTAAATCTGTCACGGTTTTTCTGGTTCTTTTGAAATGCTTCACAATATTTGGATGAAGGTATCTCTTGAACTTTATTCAAATGTACTGCACATATTCTGGATAATTCCATGTTAGACACGCTAGCTATGCACAGGCTTCTCAGACTTCACATCGATGTCACATATAGAAAATAAAACTATGTGGCACACTGGGGTAAATTTTGAGGAATTTTAGGGATATCTTACATGGGCCTAGGTGAAAATAATCATTGTGTTTTCTTTACATTATGTAACTATCATAAAACTACCAAGTGAAAGGAATGATAATAAATGTTGTTTCTATAAAACTTGCAAAATAAAATGTTTTAAATTTTTTACAAAGTAGACATGGGAGACAGAAAATGAGGTTAGAGTGATGCAATGTGAGAAGGACTCGATCCACCCTTGCTAGCACTCAAGATGGGGGAAGGGGCCATGAACCAAGAAACACAGATGACCTCCAGGCATTGGAAAGGGCAAGGAAACAAATTCTCCCTGAAGGCCCTTGAGAAAGGAATGAAGCCCAGCTAACGCTGTGATTTTAGCACAGCAAGACCTGGCCTGTGTCAGCCTTCTGACTACAGAACTGTAAGATAATAAGTTTGTGTTGTTTTAAGCCACTGTGTTTGTGGTAATTTGTTACAGCAGTGAGAGAAAACAAATACAAGTGGCAACATGCCTGGTATGTTAGAAGAATAGCAGGGAGACCTCACTGAGACAGAGCAAGCAAGGGAAAGAGTAGTAACACTTCCCTAAGAGTTTACAGAAGTAATTGGGGCCTGGAACATGTAGATTCTTGTTGGCCATTTCAAGGATTTTGACTTTTACTCTGAAAGGAAAACATTATGCAGTTTGCAGACAGGGCTGTTGTGATGGAAATACCTTGAGAGGCCAAGGCAGAAGCAGTTGGATCAAATGAAAGTCTATTGCAATAAGATAAGCAAGAGACAATGACTCATATCAAGCAGTAGTGCTGAGTTGTGTGAGGTGGTTGAATTCTAAACATATTTTGGTGATTGAATTGTCAGGATTTTCTAAACGTTTGGGTATGGAATACAAAAAAAGAAGAATTTAGGATGATTCCAAAAGTTCTGGTCTAAGCAATTGGAGTTGTCAGTAATTGAAATGGGGGAGAATGTAGAAGTCGCAAGTTTGGAGAGAAAGATCAAGAACTCAATGGTGGACATGCTAAGTCTGAAATGTCTAATAAATATTCTGTGAGACTGTATTGTTATTCAAAATCATTCACTCCCTTTCCAGTTGATGGAGTATACTCCTGTCTCATTGACTTTGGTCTTGGCCATGTGACATGCTTTGACCAATAGAATGTGAGAAGATGGGCTAGGCACAGTGGCTCACGCCTGTAATCCCAGCATTTTGGCAGGCTGAGGGGGGCGGGTGATGAGGACAAGAGATAAAGACCATCCTGGCCAACATGGTGAAACCCTGTCTCTACTAAAAATATAAAAATTAGCCGGGCATGGTGGTGGGCACCTATAATCCCAGCTACTCAGGAGGCTGAGGCAGGAGAATTGCTTGAACCCAGGAGGCGGAGGTTGCAGTGAGCCGAGATCACACCGCTGTACTCCAGCCTGGTGACAGAGCAAAACTCCATCTTAAAAAAAAAAAAAAAAAAGTGAGAAGATGTGACATATGCCATGTTTAGAAGCATCAAAAACTTCTACCTGCCCTCTCGTTCCTGCTCTCTGGTGCAACAGAATAGAATAGCACAGACCAGATACAGATAGTGCCTTTGGCCTGGGGTCGCAGAATAAGAAGATCGGCAAAGAGATCCATTTATGAAACGGAGAACATGTAAACCCAATCCACAGCCTGGAGCTGAGACGCAGCTGAGCTGAAAACCCATGAGCAAGAAATAGATGTTTGTTTCAGCCACTGACATTTGGAGGTTGTTTTCAAACTAATAACAGTCTAGAGTTTAAAGGAGAACTCTAGGCTTAATATATCAATTTAGGAGTCTGCACTATACGGTTGTGATTTCAGCTGTGAAACAGACTGAGATCACCAAGACAATGACAGAAAAAAGGAGAGGGTCAAAGACCGAGCACTGGAGTATTCCATTGTTGAGACTGGGAGAGGAAGAAGGACCACTTAAGGAGGAATTGAGAAGGAGCTAGCCAGTAAGTTAGGAGGAGCAACACATGGAGTCCTAAAGGAGGAAGTTATTGTATTAAAAGCTTTTAAGAATTTAAGTATGATGAGGACTGAGAAATGACCACAGGTTTTAACACATGGAGGTCACCAGTCATCTTCACAGCAGGTTTTTGATTTTGTTTTGTTTTGTTTTGTTTTTTTGACACGGAGTCTCCCTCTGTTGCCCAGGCTGGAATGCAGTGGCACAATCTCGGCTCATTGCAACCTCCGCCTACCAGGTTCAAGTGATTCTCTTGCCTCAGCCTCCCAAGTAGCTGGGAATACTGACGCCCGCCACCACGCCCAGCTAATTTTTTGTATTTTTTTTCAGTAGAGACGGATTTTCACCGTGTTAGCCAGGATGGTCTTAATCTCCTGACCTCGTGATCCGCCTGCCTTGGCCTCCCAAAGTGCTGGGATTACAGGCGTGAGCCACTGTGCCCGACCCACAACAGTAGTTTTAATGGAGTGATCAAGTAAAAACAATCACTCTTTGTGATCATATTCACTCAATTCATGCATTCAATGACTATTTCTTGAGCATCTCCTATGTGACAAACACTATTCTAGATACTTGGTATCTATCAGTGAAATAGACTCCCCCAAATCAAACAAATACTCATGTCCTTAACAGGCTTAGATTTCAGTGGGAAGAGACACACAATAAACAATAAGCATGCTAAATGTGACAGAAGGTTATACGTGTCATTGAAAAGGAGCCCAAAGGTTTGCAATTTAAATAGTGTGGTCAGGGTAGGCTTCATAAGAAGGTGACATTTAATTAATAGCTTTAAAGAGCTGGCTTCTTGATCCAAGACTGTATTCAAGGATTTTATTTTCCTTGATGCGCTCAGTTTACAGTCTTCAGCTGGTATTAAGCCATCAAGTATGTCTGCAAGACTTGTGACTCCAGAGGGTTCCCAAATTGTTAACTTGTTGAATAAATAAATCAGAAGTAAAAAACCAAGATTCAGCCTCCACTTATTTCACTGTTATACTTAGAGTAATCCAATTAGTACTGTGATCTATGAGAACCACTCAACAAAGAAAAATCATCTTGGATTAAGTCCAATGAAGGTTCATAAGGGATTATCAACTCAAAAAAAGCCATTAATATTAGGTTATTAAAAAATGAATTAATTGTATGCTTAACTGCTCACAGAAGAGGATAAATTGAGCAGGAATGTTAGGAACTCCAGCTTTGGGAAGTTACTTTCGCTTGACACAGACCTGAAATTAGCGTTGTGTTTCTTAGGAGGCCAGGTGCGCCCTTTTCCATTCTGTCTCGCGTCCCTGTGGTTGCTTATTTAAGGCCATTGATGTCTGAATGAACTCAACACAACTCCCGGAGTCTCCCAGGTACACCACCCCACACCCGGGGTAACCAAAAATGAATAAGTAACAGAAATATTCCATACATTGTTTCTAATTTTAATTCATTTATTGAAATCTGTGAAACAGTGTTAAGGGCTAATCATTCGGATCCCACTCATTAAGGTTTTCACAGCAGAGAGGAAAGATTTTGGTGAAAAAAATCTAGCCCAGCACTGCCCAATAGAACTTTCTCCAGTAATTGAAATGTTGTATAATGGCTGCTGTCCAATATGGTAGCCACTAGCCACATGTGACTATGGAGAACTTGAAATATCATTAGTGCAATTGATAAACTGGATTTTTAATTTAAAAAAATTGGCCGGGCGCCGTGGCTCAAGCCTGTAATCCCAGCACTTTGGGAGGCCGAGACGGGTGGATCACAAGGTCAGGAGATCAAGACCATCCTGGCCAACACGGTGAAACCCCGTCTCTACTAAAAATACAAAAAAATTAGCCGGGCGTGGTAGCGGGCGCCTGTAGTGCCAGCTACTCGGGAGGCTGAGGCAGGAGAATGCTGAGGCAGGAGAAGGCTAGGCTTGTAGTGAGCCTAGATCGTGCCACTGCACTCCAGCCTGGGTGACAGAGCAAAGACTCCGTCTCAAAAAAAAAAAAAAAATTAAACTTCATTTGAATGGCAGTATGTGGCTAGGCGGCTGTACTGAATGACACAGCTCTAGAGGTCTTGATTCTAAGCAGTTCTTGTATCTGTCCCCCTTTCTATACAGTACAGGGCTTGGGAAACAGGATTTTTAAGGTGCCTTCTTTTTCTGCCGTTTTCTAACTTTTTAATCTTAACTACTTAAATAATCCCACACAGGAGCACTGCTGTGGTCTGAATGTTTGTGCCTCCTCCTCCAAATTCATATGTTGAAACTCTAAGCCCCAAGGTGATGGCTTTAAGAGGTGGGACCTTCAACACCTGTGAAAAGAAGAGAAAAGCAAGCAAAAAACAACAGAAAGGGTGGGGCCTTTTGGGAGGCCATTAGATTATCAGGATTCTGATCTAATCAGAATGAGTTTGGTGCCCTTAGAAGTCCAAGTATGCTTTGTTCACACCTTTGCCATGTGAGGACACAGCTAGAAGACATCATCTATAAGAAACAGGCCCTTGGCCAGGTGTGGTGGCTCACTCCTGTAATCCCAGCACTTTGGGAGGCCAAGGTTAGCAGATCACAAGGTCAGGAGTTCCAGACCAGCCTAGCCAATATGGCGAAACCCCATCTCTACTAAAGATACCAAAAATTAGCCAGGTGTGGTGATGGGCACCTGTAATCCCAGCTACTTGGGAGGCTGAGGCAGGAGCATGGCTTGAACCCCGGGAGGCGGAGGTTGCAGTGAGCCGAGATTGCACCACTGCACTCTAGCCTGGGCAACAGAGCAAGATTCGTCTCAAAAAAAAAAAAAGAAAGAAAAAAGAAACAGGCCCTCACCAGATACGAAATCTGTTGGTACCTTGATCTTAGACTCCCCAACCTCTATAACTGTAAATAAAACATTTCTGTTGTTTATAAGTTACCCAGTCTAAGGTATTGTTATAGCAGCCTGAACAGACTAAGAATCACTTTTATTCTAAATGTGTAAGATATGAAGTCAGTTCTTATGATCCAGGTATTTTCTTTACTGTTAATATTTTGACATTTGGTTTTCTGAAAGGAATCCCCAGGGTAGTAGCCACCAAAAACACAAAACTAGGAAAGAAAAGTATCTGAATTCCCCAGAGCTGCCAGCACATTTGTTTGACAGACAGCTAATGGGCACAGCCCTATAGTAGGCATTATGGATAGAAGTTGTCAAAGACATAGTCCCTGCCCTAGAGGAGAGCCTACTTGGAGTGATATTTACATGGAATCCCATCACGTGATTTCCACAGTACAACAGCTAGCAATATCTCTGTATGCCCCATCTGAGTGACTTCATGCTCAACAAGATCAACCTTGCTAAATGCTGACATAGATCCTATAAAACTCTGTTTTCATCTGGCTCTGACCTCTCTCTCCACAAACCCCCACAGCTGCAAAGACAATATTGTCTTTGAAGAGGTGAAAGCTTACTTCCTTGGCCCAAACTGGAAATCTGACCTGGAAGTTTGTATTTTCAAAAAGAGCACATCTCTACAAGTTGAGAACTCCATTTATTTCATACCTTTCTTATATCCTTTCTTTTGGGTTTAATAATAAATTCTGAAATCCTCAGACTCATAGGGTATCTTGTTAATTAAAATTATATGTAAACCAAGAAAACTAAGTGCCAAATTACTTGCTCTAACCTCAATATAGAGGCAGTTCTAATAATAAAAAACATCAATTTGACTATTTTAAATGTTCTTCTTAGATAAAATCATCACTTTTGAATTTTAATGCTTAGCAGTTTTGAATAAAGCTTTCTCATGTAGCTTAATTAGCTAGATGTTTTCTTAAAACTTTCAATTAATGCAAATTCAAACATGCAACATGAAAAACATAATCATAAACTTTCTGGCAACAGAATATGCCTGTCACCTCCTTTACAACGCTTTTACCCTAAAAGCTATAATAAAACATTAGTGCTTCTTACACTATACATCATATGATTGCTTACTGTTAAAACCCCAATTCTAAAGAACCACAGGTTATATCCCACCTACATAGAATACCAGGCTAAAGAAATCTGGACCGGGAGTGGTGGCTCACGCCTGTAATCCCAGCACTTTGGGAGGCTGAGGTGGGTGGGTCACTTGAGGTCAGGAGTTCGAGGCCAGCCTGGTCAACATGGTGAAACCCTGTCGCTACTAAAAATACAAAAAATTAGCCAGGCGTGGTGGCACACGCCTGTAATCCCAGCTACTCAGGAGGCCGAGACAGAAGAATCACTTGAACCCTAGAGGCGGAAGTTGCCATGAGTCAAGATCGTGCCATTGCATTCTAGCCTGGCCAACAGAGCAAGACTTCGTCTCAAAAAAAAAAAAAAAATGAAATCTGGAAAACAATTGAGATTCCAACACAATTTTTCAAAAAACTCTTGCTTCCCTGCATACATACAAAGTGCTACATAGGCATTAATAAATCTAACAAAAATGTAAATGAGGGACGTTAGGAGTGAAATTTCTCTTTCAGAAATTTTTCAGTTTCAATAAAATTCTTAATATAAAAATGCAAACCTTGTAAGTCAAATGCTTTGTCAGAATTTCAATTAGATTTTTAAAAAATAGTCTACATTTAAAATTTCATATTAGTGTAGATCACAGATGAACCTGCAATTCTCAGCAAGAACTATTTTAGGTGTCTATACCACCAGGAGTCTTGTCATCTCTCCTGGAACACCACCACCACTTCAAAATTAAAATTTGGGGCCCCGTGCGGTGGCTCACACCTGTAATCCCAGCACTTTGAGAAGCCAAGATGGGCAGATCACCTGAGGCCAGGAGTTAGAGACCAGCCTGGCCAACATGGTGAAATCTTTTCTCTACTAAAAATACAAAAACTAGCCGAGTGTGGTGGCACACGCCTGTAATCCCAGCTACTCAGGAGCCTGAGGCAGGGAGAATTGCTTGAAACCAGGAGGCAGAGCTTGCAGTGAGCTGAGATTATGCCACTGCACTCTAGCCTGGGTGACAGAACTAGACTCCGTCTCAAAAAAAAAAAAAAAATTGGCTCACGTTTTTTAAAGAGGTTCATAGGTATCGAAAGTGATCAGATTTCTGAACAAATGATCATGGCACCTTTTAGCCTCTGGACATAACATGTGTTCATGTGCTCAATAAATGCTGAATTGAATAGCATTTAGCATGTCACATGAAAAGACTAAATTTGGTAGGACAGCTTTTGTTGTTGTTGTTGTTGAAATAGAGTCTTGCTCTGTTGCCCAGGCTGGAGTGCAGTGGCATGATCTTGGCTCACTGCAACCTCTACCTCCCAGGCTCAAGCGATTCTCCTACCTCAGCCTCCCGAGTAGCTGGGATTACAGGAGTATGCCACCACGCCCAGCTGATTTTTGTATTTTTAGTAGAGATGGGATTTCGCCATGGTGGCCAAGCTGGTCTTGAACTCCTGACCTTAGGTGGTCCGCCCACCTTGGCCTCCCAAAGTGCTGGGATTACAGGCATGAGCCACCACACCTGGCCTGAGACAACTCTTTATCACCAAAGATCAAAGGTGTCTTAATCATTCCTCATGCCTATTTCTTAGTGAAAAGTTTATAAATTATTTTAGATGAATAATTCATTAGATTTCCCTATGAATATCAGAAATAAGGTATTTGCATTTTCATGCTGTAATAGAACACATGATCCAAAGGCTAAGTGATTTGCTTGAGTGTGTGAATCACAATTCAAACCCAGACTTCCTGTCTGAGTCCAGCACTGTTGCCATGCATCGCACTGGCCCTGGTTGGCTGAATGAGTTCAGATGCCTGTCAGGGTTTAGCAACCCTGCAGCATTTCAGCAGGTGTGTCTTGCAACTGAGAGCCCTTGTCTCAGTCCATTCAGACTGCTACAATAGGATACTTTTGAATGGATAACTTAAACACAGTAGAAATTTGTTGATCACAGTTCTGGAACCTGGGAAGTCCACGCTCAAGGTGCTGGCAGATTCGAGGTCTGCTGAGGTGCATCTTCCTCATAGGTGCACCTTCTAGCTGTGTCCTCACATGGTGGAAGGTACAAACAAGCTCCTTTGGGTCTTTTTCAGAAGAGCATTAATTCCATTCATAAGGGTTTGGCCCTCATGATCTAATCACCTCCAAAAGGTCCCACCTCCTAACATGATCACCTTTTGGGTATTTCAACATAAGAATTTGGGGGAGACAGAAACATTGAGACTCTAACACTGCCCAAGACACATAAGACCAGGATAATGCTAGAAGGCATTGATAATGCTAGAAGGCATGATCCTGGCCAGCAGAGAATGACCATAATCGCATTCCATGCATTATTGTTGGTGACATTCACTGCACTAACTCAAGAGTTTGGATGCCATAGTTTACAGGCATACTTCAGATGAAAAAAAAAAAACAAACCAGCATAACTGATGGGCAGCTTAAATGGATCATTTTTCCAACCAAAGAAGAAATAGGTTTTTGAGCACAGGTCTCAGTTTGAAGTTGACCCAAGTAGGGAAAAACAAATATGGCTTTCACAAAATTTCTATTCCTTATTAAGACAGATTTTATCTGCCTACCAGTTGCACAACCTTCTCAACCCTCTTCTCATCTCACTGCCTCACTGAGGCCTAGTTTTATCTCCCTTTTTGTCAACACACCCATCGATTTGAGAGACATAAAGCAAAGCAGCTCTCAGAACTGCTGTATCCATGACACAGGGTCTGCAATTCCTCCACTGCTATTGGAGAACTCTTCAGGAGCCTCTTAGTAAGAAGGCCCCTGGGAAGCTTTCTTAGGGGTTACCAACTGGTTGGTGATGGAAAAGGCCATCTAACATTGAGCCATTTTCCTCATCCGTAAAATAAAAGTGTTGAGTCAGACAATCTTGCCCTAACATAAGAATGCTTCCAGAAATAACATAAATGATCCTAATATAGAACATCTTTGGCACTTACTCCATGCCAGTGACTGCACTAAACACTTTATTTATATTATTTCATTTAACATCCCCAGGTAGGGACTCTCAATATTTACAGGTGAGGGAAGTAAGGATTTAAATGAGCTTGAGCAGTAGAATCTTCTCTCAATCAACCTTTCCTTAACCAATCCAGCAATTAACTGCCTCTAAATTGCTTTGTAAAGCCACATTGTGATGAATGACCTTGGCCAGATGAATGCTGGGAGCTGGGAGCCTCCTCGCTATCAGGCACCATCTCATATGTTTTCCCCCAGCAGAGTTGTGTACTTACCAAAAGTTACTCAGGTTTATTCCCAAACTTGCTTATGCCACAGTTATGTTTGCCATTGCAATGATGTAATTTAATAAAACAGTGCATAAACCAATGAAATATAATTATAAAAAGAAAATACTGTTTCAATAACTCAGTAGGATGCTTTGAGCAGATGAGGCAAATCATATACACAAAATACCGAATTAAACATGGGGAAATAAAACAGCAAAAGATTATAAAAATGGAAATCCTTCAAGTCTAGAGAGGTTCTACATTTATAGTATTTCTCATGTATCATTAAGTTCTACTTCCACTTTAAAGAACCAAATGGGAAGCATTCTTAGAGTGCATCATAAATGAAGGTTTTGCAGGAAAGTGTAGTCCTACAACTAGAGGGTCTAGTTAAAGAACCAAATCTGGCAAATGAAAGTGTATTACTGATTTACATATAAATAAAATGTTTATGATATACAAGTTATCCTGGGTAGGGAGGTGCAGGGGGGAGAAGAGGGTATTTTTTTCTAGCTGATGGAGGTATAATTGACAAAGAATAAACATATTTAAAATATACAATTTAATAAGTTTGACAGATGTCTACATCTGGGAAACCATCACTACAGTCAAGATAATGAAAACATCAGTCACCCCCAAATTCTCTCATGCCCTTTGCAATCGTTTTCTTTCCCTTCTCATTAATATTCCTCCACTCATCTCCAGGCAACCACCAATCTGTCACCAGATTCGTTTGCATTTGCTAGAGCTTTACATAAATGGAATCATATAGGGCGTAGTCTTTTTCTCTGGCTTCTTTCACTTCAATGTAATTATTTTGAGGTCCATCCACGGTGATGCATGTATGAAGAATCTGTTCCTTTTTATTGCTGGGTAGTACTCTACAATTGCATATTGTACTTTTGTTCATTCTTCTGTTGATGGCTATTTGGATTGTTTCTGTTTGGGGCTATTACGAATAAAGCTGCTATAAACATTCATGAATGAGTCCTTGGGTAGACATATACTTTCATTTCTTGAATAAATGCACAGGAGTGGAATGGATGGAACATAGGATGGGCATATGTTTAACTTTTTAAGAAAACTGTGGAACTGTCCCACCAGCAGTGTAAGAGTCCCAGTTACTCATATCTTTGCCAGCACTTGATATTCTTTTTCAGTGATTAAAATGGGTGTGAAGTGGTACCTCATTGTGGTTTTAATTTGCATTTCCGTAATGACTAACAATATTGAGTACCTTATGTGTTCATCATTCCTTTTTCCGTTAACGTGTTTGTTCAAATGTTTTTTGGGGCAACTTTTTATGTATTCTGGATACAAGTCCTTTTCTTCCAGTCTGTGGCTTGTCTTTTTATTCTCCTAACAATATCTTTTGAGAAATTCTTAATTTTAATAACATCTAATCTACCCATTTTTGGATTTTACATTTATATCTGATCCATTTTGAGTTAGTTTTAAAAATATGGTGTAAATATGGATCCAGATTGTGTTATTTATATATCTTTGCATATGCATATCAAATTGTTCCAACTCCATTTGTTACATTATCCTTTATTCAATTATCTTTGCACCTTTGCCGAAAATCAACTGACTATAGGGTCAACTTGTTGATCTTCTTGCTGATTGTAGGTAATTATTTTTTCAACTAACTTCTTTTTTGATTTGCTGACTAACAAATGTCTGGGTTTGCCAAGGAGCTTTTACTATATCCTAATGGTTAAGAAACTTGTTGCAACAGGAAGGAGAAGAGAAAGGACAAAGCAGGAAACACAGAGAGACAGGTAAGGATAAAATAAGATAGGCAGAACTATCACAACAGGTAGAAGAAAAAGGACTAGAAAAAAAGTGGAGGACATTTGTTTAAATGGCATTTTCCCATCACCAAAGACTACCCTTAACCCAATATGACTCTATCCTATGTTTTTGTGTGTCTTTTTGTTTGTTTGTTTCAGACGGAGTCTCGCTCTGTTGCCCAGGCTGGAGTGCACTGGGGCGATCTCAGCTCACTGCAAGCTCCACCCCCCGGGTTCACGCCATTCTCCAGCCTCAGCCTCCCAAGTAGCTGGGGCTACAGGCGCCCGCCACCACGCCTGGCTAATTTTTCATATTTTTAGTAGAGATGGGGTTTCACCATGTTAGCCAGGATGGTCTCCATCTCCTGACCTCGTGATCCGCCCACCTCGGCCTCCCAAAGTGCTGGGATTACAGGCTGAGTCACCATGCCTGGCTGCAACTCTATCCTATGTTTTGAAAACTTATGTCTTTAAAGTAAACTGCATTTATCAGGTAATTCATTTGCTTTCGTATATTATTCATCAAAGGCATATGCTACTGCCAGTGTTTCTGAGCAGCTTGATAACCAAGATTGCTGTTAACTCCTGCCAAAAGTAAACTGACCTTTTAGGTGTCCTGTGCAGCCTTGTGGTGGGTAACTTTGTGATCTCCATTAAGTTTTCTGAAATATTCACAGTAGCCCCAGGACTCCCACTATCCCACTCCCTTCCCAAATCATTCTCTTTTTAGAACCATGGGGTTCTGGAACCTCAGAGGAACACAAGCCTATATCCTTCACCCGGCTTTACTTCCCTCATCAATCACCTGCAGTGTCATCAGAGCTTCAGAAAAATATGCAGTTTGTTAATGTGATGAAAATAACAAAAAGACATAAAGCACTTATTCAACCAATGGTTTGGCAGTAACTCAGAATACTGCTAATTAGCAAGGGACAGCCCCTAAACCATAAAAAATTGTCATTCCTTAGGAGAAACATGTAACCAGCACTTTTTCCAAGACCTTATGGAATTGCAATAAACCCTAATCAAGTTAAGCAACCCTAAAAAGTCTGGGATACCAGAGCTTCTAACAAGATTGTGAGAAATTGAAAATTAAACACACCTAGAGGAACTGTTAGAAAAGTTAGTCAAAAAGGAAAAGCCTGCCCAAACTGGATAGATCAATGCTATCAAATCCGACAGCTTGACATGTTTGAATCCAAAAATAACTCAAAGCTAGATCCCCAAGTGAATAAAATGAATTCCTGGTGTAGACTGTGAAAACGTCACCTTAAGCAGTCATCTACCTTAACAAAAGAGAACAGATGTCAACAAATTAATGCATTAAAAGATGAGGTTAAAAGACACAACTATTGATTTCAAAATTTTTCCCTTTAGAAAGTACATCCCCCCTTTCTAAAACGGGATGCTTCCAATGTGCTCATCACCCCTATGCAGAGGGCCCAGCTAGGCCTCACAGAATTACTTCTATGTTGGCACCTGTGTTGCTGAAGCATGGGCTATAGCTTTTAAGTCTACTGCCTTGTCACAAGCCCAAATTATTTTTCAACTGAAAACAAGGTGCGCATCCAGATACATATATTGACTATATCTGTAACTTCCACACCCACAAGGCTCCTCTCACTTATTTCTGGGGACTCACTGCTCTGTACAATGTCCAGACACTTCTCCTTCCATGTTTGTGTATTACACCCAACCTCCTAGGAGACAAAAGTAGCAAACATAAGCAGCCATGTCTGCTCATTTCTGCTTGCTAACATAATTTCACAAAGCTGCTGACTCCACGACAATGTGCAGCTCTCCGAAAGGATACTTTGAGGACCATGCAGTATTAGCAGACGGTCCTCCATGTCTCTTGCCTGGTCACTATATTCTTCAAAAGATAAATGACCCTAGTCCTTGCCTTTTCTGACATACAATGTCTGACAGGCTTCGTGATTATACTTCTGTAATCTATAACCAGGTGTACTCTTACACCCAAACTTTGATGTGATTTTGCATGTACCGAACCTCCAGCATCTGTATATAAGCAGTGGGTTGAAGTATCTGTGCTGGAGCAGCCTGGCAGAACCTCTCTCAAAGGCTGCTCCTGGGCTACAGGCCTCAGCCTAGTCTTCAGTAAGACTTCTGAATAAAACTAACTTTAATTATTTAAAAGGTTGATATTTTTTCTTCAGTCAACATCAGGTTAGATAGATATTTACATATCTGGTAAAAGTGTACATGGCTGTAACTGACATTTTCTTTCCTTTATAGCAAGTCTAAGTGCCATTCATATAGGCCCCCCGATTTCTTACCCTTAGCATCAGAAAATGAAATCAGTAAACCCAAAATGAAAGCAACAACAAAAAAATTAACTTCAGGATCTAAAGTTCACATTTAAAACAGCTTCAAAAGTAACATGGACAACTGGCAACGATCTCTTCCGGCTACTAATGTCTAGATCTGACAATTAATA
Organism: Papio anubis; assembly: GCF_008728515.1. Lineage (NCBI taxonomy): Eukaryota > Metazoa > Chordata > Mammalia > Primates > Cercopithecidae > Papio > Papio anubis. The sequence goes on from NC_044981.1 coordinate 123,592,061, forward strand.
TGCTAAAGGTGGCCAGTATGCAAATGGTAACAGAAAACAGAAGGGAAAACTGAAGCTTATGGATTCTCTACTTCTGAGCAAGAGTTAGCTACCTGAATATGTTACCGAATCTCACTTTGAGGACTAGGAGTGGGAATCCAGGTTGAATTCCTACTTAGTCATTAACTATGTGAACTTATTTAGATGTAACTTCTTTGGGCTTCAGTTCACCTCTAAAATGAGTAAAATTGTCAACGAAATTTAACAAACATTTACCATGTGGGTAAAACAAAAAGCATAGCCCTTGCTCCAAATTCTGACACATCTAAATTCTATGACTGTTATGGCTATGACTTTGTCACTCTTAGAATAACTGGGTTTATTAGGAATTACAATTAGACAGTTCTATGCTTGATTTAGATATCTAAATTTTTAATCAAGTGTAACAGAACCACTTAAGATGGTGCTTATCACCAAGAAATGGTGCTATGGTAGCCAATTCCATTTGAACACTGATGAATGTAACCAGTGTTGTTTTACTGAACTTCATGAGACAAACTGCTTTATTTTTACTTCTGCTGTTTCTGAGGCTTAGCAATGCCAGGTAGAGCTAGTATAACTACCACAATGCTAAAAGTTTCCACTAAAGAAAAATATGCCTTAAAAATAATTACTATTTCAACTATTACATCTGTACAGCACTTTATTGTCCTCAAAGGTAGTTCACATTCAGCAGGTAAGGTTTACCTCACTGTAGACTTGAGAGAGCAGAAAAAAGAAGAAAAGCTCAAGAATTTTTCCCCCTTTGAAAATTTAACCCTTTAACAGCCTACATAATTAGCAATCTAATTGCTGCTGGATTTGCCAAATTTAACTCAAAACAATATAAGCGAGATCTAAAGTAACAGAAACCACCAAGAAGAAATAAGAATTTTCTTCCATTAAACTTAATGCTTACCAACCACCATTTAACTTCATTTTTTTCTGCAACTATTTTCCTTCTGCAGTAAGAACTGTACTTTCCTTAAAATTTCAAAGGAATTTTGCTGACCATAAATTACATCAGTAGAAATCATATCCCAAGTCTTTTATAAGGCTTTGAATAAAATAAAATTTATGCCTCAGACATTGGCATTAGTAAGTAGCAACACAGGCTTTGAATCCACTGGCAGACTCAAGACTTTCTTTACCCAGTTTCCCCAACTTATCTTGTGTTCTAATGTTTGTGGATTTCAATCCGTTGGTCAAGAATGACATTTGAATTGAAGAGGACAAGGAGATTTAAGGATAAACTATTCTTGATCACAGTGTATGAAGTCAGCAAGACGTTCAATGACTGTTTTCTCTTTGCTTATAATGAAGAAGCATACGATCAAGTCTTTTCATTATGAAAATCGTTACAGGCCTAGGAAACAAAAACATCTGTAGAATAATCTATTGTCAAAAATAAAATCAGATCAAATTTTAAAATTGTATGTTTATTGTGCATACAAAAGAACAGTTGGCAAACTTGGAGACCTCAAACCAAAATGGTTAGAAGTCTGCGCACAGCAGTTACAGCACCATTTATAAAACATAAGGGAGAAAGTATCTTCACCCTCTTTTATAACTGGCTATTACATGTTAACATTCTTTATAAGAAAAGCAGACCAGTTGTCGATTTGTCTACACAGTAGGCACACCCTTATCCTTAGGGGATCCTTTCCAAGACCTTTCCTATACATTCATACCTATGATAAAGTTCATAAATTAAGCACAGTAAAAGATTAACAACAATGACCAGTAATAACACAGAATAAGTATATGAGTACACCAGCATTACTCTTGCGCTTTGGGGTCATTTTTAGGTAAAATAAAGGTGACCTGAATACAAGCACTGCAATACCGGGACTCATCTAGCAGCCTCTAAAGTGACTAATAGGCATGGGACATCTACAGCATGGATCCACTGGACAAAGGGATGATTCGCCTGCTGGACAGGGTGGCACAGGACTTGAGATTTCATGATGCTACTCAGAATGGTGCACAATTAAACCGTGTGAATTGTTTCTGGAATTTTCCATTTAGGTTGACCATGGGTTACTGAAACTGCAGAAAGAAAACGGCAGATAAGGGGCGACTACTGTAGCTAGTGAGTTTGATTTCACCAAATCATGCCGACAAGGCCTTGCATTTTGTTTTGTTTGATTAGAACTAGCATTTCAGGGAAATCAGGATGACTTAAGTTTTGGTTATGTGGCTATGGGTGGTTGATCTTGGGGTATATCTAATCTTTAACACTATACCATCTATCCAATAGAATTCCCTAAAACCAGAACAACAATTTTGGACTATTCACATAGAATCAACTTTGTTATACAGAAAGCTTTTATTGCAAAGTGAGTTTACATGTGATACATGACTTGTAAGCAACATAAAAAGTTGGCAGTTTTTATTAGCTGCAGGAGTGACTTTGAAAGGGTTATCTGAATAGTGATCAAAACCTCAGAAAGCTTTCTCTTCATCTTATTCTGACCAGACAATCCCACTGCTCAAAAATCCCAATGAAAAATAAAGTGACAAACTAAAGACAGAGTACAATGTTAGTTTCTGGAATTTTATTATTTTTAATACATACATTTCACAAACAGAAACCCTCTAAAACCACACACAGTTCCACAACCAAATGTTTCAATTTTATCCACATTCTTTAACTATTTACACTGTCTTTCCTCAACAAAAGTGCAATCCAAGACATCTTGACAAGAAATCTTTACTGACAAGAATTTATTTTTGAGCTGGTTTTAATGGAGCCCATCCATTTTATTTTCTTTCAATTACCTGGAATATTTAGTGAACAGGACATAAAGATGAACTGGGTTAGGCAGCATCCTATTGTAGGAAATAAAACACTAAACAAGAACACTTTCTCCTCACTTCCTTTCCAATCTCCAATGAAAGTCATTCAACAGCTGCTACCAGGATACAAAACAGAAAAGCAAACTGGAGTTCTTGACCTAGACACAGGAGAACAGACTGTGTATTAAGCATCAGTCTTGCAGGACTAAACAAAAGATTTTAGCAAATTAGTTTTGGTGCTCTAATAAGGTACATATAAGTCTTATCTGTTAGTTTCAGAGTTCAAATACCTAATAAGATTCTTTTTTGATGAGTTAATTTTCCCCCAACATATATGAAAATAACTTTTACTCAGAAAATGAACTTCTTGCACAAAACCTAGAAGTTAAAGGGCATTTGAGGAAAGCTCCTCTGTAACTAAAAGAGGAAAATTCACCCAACTCCCCAACTTCATGGCACCATATCTCTTTTAAAGTATAAACCCATTATGTCAACTGCTTCAAATGTACCAAGAGAATGAAGAGGTGAGATGGCCTGAAGAGAAAACAATCAATCAGAAATTGTACTCTCACTAAACTAAAGCAGATCACTGTATTTGTTCAAGGTATAAAACTCTTAAAAATAAATAATTTAAAAATATTAAGAGTAGACGAAAAAACACTTTGAAATTATTAGTCACTCTTAAGACTGCTTCATTTTACTGAACACTATTCATCAGAAAAACAGAAATTGGATCTCTTGGGTAACTAATATTCTTTTAGTATCCTAACTACAACACAAATAATAACCTTTTTTGATATATTCCAATTCCAATCAAAGTATTTAGGGCAAGCTTGGGGTATTAAGGTCAGTAGATTTCCAAAATAAGATTTATCTTCATGGTGTTGAATACTCAATTATACTTTATTCCCAAATCAACCAAATTTTCCCTCTAGACAAGAATGAATCACCTTAAAGGCGAAAGATATTCTCAGATATGCTTCATGCTCTCATTATTTTCTCTTTAAGTAACTGAAGACATCCATAGAATCTTTAATTTAGCATTGAAATAATGTCCAAGAGTAAACTTTATCCAATTACAGTAAAACCTCATCCTATTTATTGTTCAGGGGGTAGAAAACCATCTAAAAAGGCAACATGGAACACAGCATACACTACACCGACAGTAGTTCTAAATTCAGGAGCTTGCTGAATGCAATGTATAGGTCAATTGTAAGCTTCAGAACAACAATATAAAGCAGGTTTCACTATAAAATTTTAGGTGGGTTAAAGATCAGCATCATCAATATTTTACTATTTAAATTCAGAAATAAAATCCAAATGGTATTACGAGGACAAGAGAAACTTAGCACTTTTTGCATCTGGGTACATGAGAGAATCAATAAGGAAATAGTTAATTCACCACTACAGCTTTGTGCATTAAAGACAAGTTTGCAGAAAGCTATGTCTTACAATCCTCCTCCTTTAGTTGCATCAAACACTGTCAGTTCAATGACTTTCTACCTCTTATAGGCATTTCATGCATTTCTTCCCACTGAAAAGTTTTTTCAGATGATCAAACACTAACCTAGATGCAGCAAACCAAATCATCCAAACTGAAAGATAAAAACTATTAGTCAATAACATTGGTTCTTTAATGCTGCACTGTTTCAAACACAACATCAAATACTTCATATAGAACTGAAATTCGGCTGGGCACGGTGGCTCACACCTGTAATCCCAGCACTTTGGGAGGCCGAGGCGGGTGGACCACAAGGTCAGGAGAGCTAGACCATCCTAGCTAACATGGTGAAACCCTGTCTCTACTAAAAATACAAAAAATTAGCCGAGGGTGGTGGCATGCACCTGTAGTCCCAGCTACTTGGGAGGCTGAGGCAGGAGAACTGCTTGAACCCGGGAGGCAGAGGTTGCAGTGAGCCGAGATTGCACTACCACACTCCAGCCTGGGTGACAGACCGAGACTCCATCTCAAAAAAAGAAAAAAGAAAAAAAGAACTGAAACTCACTTGCAGTATTGCCTAAATACTTCTGAAAAGAAAAAACACACAGGGGGGGAAAAAAAAAGGTATAAACCAAATGAATAATATAAAATGTTCACATCAACCCCAAATTTGGCTATTCATAAAATGATTTTCAGCATTTTTAGCATATATGCACATCATACATGAAATTATGAAATTAACTTTTGAGAAATCATATTCCAATTCTATAAGGGTATGGGATGTCAGTCTATTTAAAGCATTAAAATCTACTGAACCAAAGGCTGTATTTTGGAATGCCCAATGCTCTGACTAATCAAGTTCTATATATATGATCATCTTTTTTCATCAACAGTAAGGTATCATGGGCTTTTTAGAATGGTCTATTTTTCAAACGTACTGCTATGCATTACAATAATTGATTTTCCAAAACATACTTAAAAAAGAAATAGTAAAATTATTTTCTTCATCATCCTTTCATACTTTTTTTTCCCTTCCCTCTTAAGGTCAAATCTTTGATTTTGGAAACTCAGAATTAAATGGGTTAAACATGGCCATAAGTAATTTTGAGGACAATAAGTGTGGCAATTATTGGTTCTGAAGCTCACCAGTTAGATTCTGTGGCTGATTTACCTGTGAGAAGAATATGACACCAAATGACACTTCAACAGTGCAACCTGTAATAAATCATCACTGCCCAAATCATGTTATTCATGGGTTCTCCTTAAGAGCTATTTTACCAACTTCAAAGACACAATTCAAATGATTGAGTTCTGCCTTCTTGCATTATTTCCAAATTCATTTCACATATTCTGTTATAGGTCAGTTTACCTAACATAATTTGCAACACTAGTATCTTTCATATGTCTTACAATTTGGATATTATTTTCAGCATGAAAAATGAATTGGCAAATTACAATAGCGATAGAAACAGCACTTGTACCACTTTCAGATCACCTGTCAGTGTGAGTAAACTGCCTGCCCATGTGTGCTGCAGAACACTAGGCTGAGATAGACTAATGCACTATTAGCTCTCCAGGCACAGACTTACATTCACTTGTCACATGTTTTTCCAAAGGCCCAAGGAAGATCTAAAAGGTGGTTTTTAGAAAGTTAACATTTTAGTAAGTGTTTCCTTCCAACTCCTATCAAGCTCTTAGTTTATAACCACAAATTCCTTTCCTAAATTCACCCCATCCTCCCCAGCATCTTAAAGCTGCATCAAAGACTCTTGGTAAGAGTGAACCCCGACCCAAATGCACAGGATTACCCATCTGGGCTCTGGTCAAAACCACAGACTAACACTCGGGAATCAAGACAGGGCAAGGGCAGCCCCTATTTCAGTGGCACACATACAACAAAGTAACTCTCCTTTAAATTAGAAAAGAAATCAATGTCACAGAATGTTTCCCTATAAAAGATATGTAATAAAGTAATAATATCAATAAAATAGCTATTACTAAAGCAAAGCTTTCATCAATAAGCTTCAAGAACTTTGAAGGAGGAAAATGGCTTCACGAAGTGGTAGTCCAGGTTCCCACAGTGTGGACACTGCTGGACGTTGCTATATTCTGAGAAGTACTGCATTCCGATCCTCACGTCGATCACCGGCTTCCCACAGTGCTTACAGTTCAGGCGGGCCTGGGGGAAACAGACACCATCAGCCACAACACCCCTCCGCTACCCAACACTTGTCAAAGCCACCCAAACCAAAATGCTGGGAAACTGATCAAGGGCTTCGTAAAGGATCCCCTTTATTAGCAGAAACAGGGAAACAGGGTATGCCTGAAAGACTCCCAACTTCTCTCCTGATATGCAGCACTGCTAGTTGTTTCACCTACTTATGAGAAGAAAATTCTAAACTAGTACTACCTAACTGAAGTTCCCTAACAATCAGAAACCCCTCCCCCTGGATTTTAAGACAGTGGCTGAAGCTGACTTCCCTCACCCAAACCTCCACGAAACTTCTTTAAAATTTCATTTTTCATTCTACTCTATATAAAACTTGCATTTTCTTTGATGTAAAAATAAAATTTCCCAAGATACTCAAGTAAAATTAGCAATCCAGGAAGTGTGGTGCTGGTCTGAGGCTTCTGGAGTTCCCAGCACCCTGCATCTTCACTCATGCCTAGCCTCTCCTTAACAGCACAGTCCTGGAACCTTTCAGCAATGGGTCCAGGACTTAAGTGAATAACCAGAAATTATAAATAAAACAGACTAAATTTAGACTCATTTAAAAAATGTACTTAAAAAGTATAATCTCAACTTGCTCTCAAAATACTCCTGGGAGGTAGGTAGTATTAGCTGACTTTTAGATAATGCAACTGAGGCACATGTGATAAAGCACCATGCCCAAGACCACGCTTAGAAAGCAGCAAGGCTGGAGTGAACCAAAGCAGCCTGCTGATCCTCAACCACTGCAGGAACTACTTTTCTGTAACCTGAGATAAACACTCTTTTAACTATGTAATCTCTCTGATTAAAAGTGTGATTCTGAGCAAACCTGTCTTCACCCTGTTATGCCTTTCTAAGAATCAATTATTGCTTATTTTTGGCTACATCTTACTGAAGACTTCTCTTGATTCATTAGTAGCGTCTAACACTTGTATCCTCACAGATTTTTTTTTAATTAATAGTAATCGAACATATTTTCCATTTCAGTAGGGTGCCAGAAAAGAAAGGTCTGGGCTTCAATTGTTTTAAGGAAGAAATACAGTGCATGGTGAATACCAAGAGGCTGGGTGTGGCAGGATGCTGTTCTGTTTCTCTTCCTAAAGACATGGAAATAATCTCATTGCCTTTCAATGGTGCATCAGAAAGAACACCAGAACAGGAGTCACACGGTGCGGTCATGGCTGTGACACAATGTATGTAGACCTGGGTAAAACATCCCAAGTTTGTAGGCCTCCATTGTATGAGGAAATAAGGAGGTTGGTCTAGATCCCAGGTCCTTTCCAGTGCTAATCTTCTGAGTTAACAGGCTCAAACGTTCTTTCGCTTCCTTATTTCTTTAATTTAAAAGATAATCCTCCACGCTGTGTGTGCAGAGGGGAGCTACTTCCTCTGGTTTCCCTCATGAGCTGGCATTAAGGCATAATAACTATCGTAAAATGCTACAGTGAATAACTACTGATAACAGTAAAGATATTCTCTTTAGAAAAATCAAGCCATAATGCTAAAGACATAAAACTATACAGTAACTAATAAAGTATGTATCAGCTATTTGCACTATAAAACCAGGCTGGAACACTTTAGAGCAAAGAAAAATTTCTCTCCTGCCCATGACAGTATCAAGGAATTATGTAACAAGCTATTTTCTTTCCCAAGCACTTGGAAATAAAGCGAGATATTTCCAAGGATTTTGTCTCCTGTGATTCTATAGGTTATTTGTGTTTTCATATGTGAATACCTCCCTCTTTTTCTGATGACAGCTAAATTTCAGATGTTCTCATAGCATGAGACAATGCCTCCTTTTAGGAGTGCTTTAAGGATTACAACCTCAAACACCTTACAAGACAGGTAATTCCTAGATAACTGTACTATCCCACAGAAAGAAAACAACAAGAAAATCCTGTCTATTTAAGAAAGTGACTTTCTTCCTTTTGAGTAACTTTTTTTCTATTATAAATTTAGTATAAGCTAATCATACAGAATCTTAGAAAATATACTCAAGGAAAAAGAGAACTAAAGGCATCTTTCAGCCTCCCACCTCTGAGACCATCTGGTAACAGGTTAGCAATTCCCTTTTCATGCTCACTTACTTACAAATGCAAGCATATTATTATGCCATTTTATAACCTATTCTTTTGACCTAATATACTGGAAATGCTTCCCACATAATTATATGTTATACACTATCCCTTTTAATGACCGCACAGTATTCCACTAAATGACTACATTACAAGTAGTAACTCAGCCATCATTGCTAGACTGAATTTCTTCTTTATTGCCAGAAGCATCTTCCCTACATTCACTTGGGGACAGAAGCCTAGTATCACCCACTGCTCCCTCAGTGTGTTCAATACCTACCTGACAACATGGAGAGGCAGCCAGGATGTCGTAGGTATACATAGTGCCCAGCTGGTGCCAGCTGCCATCCCACCGTGACTTACACTTGATGCAGATGATCTTGTGAACCCCTTCCAGGCAGTCCACGCACACCGCATACAGGTGCATGAGTCTCCCTGTGCACAGAAGACACAAGGCTCTGAGTGGCCATCATGGAAATCATGTTTCATCTCCAAGGGGATAAAAAATGTTTCATCTACCAATTATAAGCAAAGATTTTATCTTTTGGATAAATATAAAAAGAAAAATCAATATTTAGTACATAAGCTGTCCTTTCAGGATAATGATGAACTACTAGTTATTGTCAATAAAACATGTATTTTAAGTTCAAGCGTATTAAAAACTTGGCTTCAATTTGCTTTTCCTAAAAGTGCTGCTGGACTTACATAATGGGTCCATCCAAATTCAAGAAACAAAAGCCACATATACTCAAAACCAGCCTGTACTGTATTTACGCAGGACTTCCTGCTCAAAACTTTATGTTTAGCATATAGACTTAACCAATAACATTGGTCTTGTCACAAGCTCTCACCCCCTGACAAGTCCCATCATAAAAATCAAGTCTGTCTTGGGGACTGATAGCCCAAAATTACACCACAACCAAAATTACTATGTTAACTATCCTTGTTCTCAAAATGCTCAGCCATCACCACATCTAATTTAGGAACCAGAATTGTATCTTACTTGTAATTTTTTAAAAGAAGTTCAACATTTTATTCACTGAGCTCTTAAAAGTTACTACATGATCCCCCTCCATTATTTGATAACATCTTAATGTTTATAAAGGAAAGATGTCATCCTAGTGTATATGGAAGCATCACAGTTTAAATAATTAGGGAAGAGTCAGAATGCCCAGAATCTGCCCAGGCAACATATAACAGCAACATTTCTGCTCTCTGTGTGGGACCCAGGGCGCTTCCCCATGTAAAAAACTACCATCAGGAGAACACATAATCCTAAGTGGCCTCATATTCAGAATATGCTGCTCACTGCCATCAGTCAGACTATGGGTCTTCAGCACTCAGTAGTAAGGACCAACCTGCTCCCTACCCGATGGAAAGGTATATATGTTCCATCTACAGTACTTAGGGGGAGCCCTTAGTTCGCATTTGCTTGCATGACCCCCTTCCTCCTTCAGTGCAAGAACCATGTCTTATTCATCCTTGTAGACTCAGTGACTATCACGATGTCTAGGATGTGGAAAGCACTTTGTAAGCGTATGTTGGGTAAATGGATGGGGCATGTTAACAGTCAAAGACAGCATAACCTTGGGGGCCTTTATGCCAAAAAGGGGAAGGATGACAAGAACTTCTTGAAATGCCGCCCACCTCTGCTCTATGGCATTGAAAATAAAAGGGTCTCACATGCCACATCTACTCTAGCCTTGGGGCATGTTAGGAAGTCCATTCAAGGATCCAGGAGCCACTGGAAACAACTTCATTTGCACTCTTCATCCTGCTTACTCAATGCAATTCCCAAACATTCACAGGTACAAAGGTCACAGCTAAGAAGGGTAAGGGCAGCCTTAGACACAGAAGTCAGGTGTTGCTAATAATGACCATAATGATGAAGACAGAGTAACTTTTACTAAGAGTTAACCGAGGGTATGGCACTATGCTACCAGCTCCATGCGAATCATTTCATTTAACCCTAACAGCACCATTACAAAATAGGCATTACTGTTGCTCCCACTTCTGAGAGTAGGAAGTGAGGCTTAGAAGCTGAGCAGCTTGTCCAAGTTCATGAGATAATTAAGTAGCAAGTCCAGACTGATTCATGTCTCTTGGATCCATAACCTACAGGTAAACTCACAGGAACACTTGGTCTGGACTCAGTCTAGATTTGTTTCAGTTCTACTAAACATTGTCCTGACCACAGAGAATTTTGAATTTCTAAACCCTTTGTGAATTTAAACCAAAAGCCGATTCTCTGGAGAACAATCACATGTGGTTCAAAGTGGTAAAGAAGCCCAATAAGAACTTCTTAATTAGATCAATCTTAATAAATTATTAAAGCTAAACAAAACCTATTTTCAGAGGAAAAGAGAGCAAACAAAGTCCAGAGACAGAGTCCGGGGAGGGCAGTGAGGGGTAAAGGGCAGGGCGAGGAAGTAATAATCCAGAGAGGGCCACTGGACACAGCAAGTACTGCAGCATTGTGTCAGCCCTGCACGCTATGCAATCCTGTGGCCTGCAGTGTAGTGTGGCCCTTCTATTGGAGTTGAAAATGCTTTTTAAAACACGTGGTCGGGCTAGGCACAGTGGCTCATGCCTGTAATCCCAGCACTTTGGGAGGCTGAAATGGGATGATCGTTTGAGGCCAGGAGTTCAAGACCAGCCTGGGCAATAATACAGTGAGACCCCATCTCTTAAAAAAGTTTAAGGCTGGGCACAGTGGCTCACGCCTGTAATCCCAGCACTTTGGGAGGCCAAGGCGGGTGGGTCACCAGAGGTCAGGAGTTTGGATCAGCCTGGCCAACATGATGAAACCCCGTCTCTACTAAAAATACAAAAAAATTAGCTGGGCGTGGTGGCAGGCACCTGTAGTCTCAGCTACTCATGAGGCTGAGGCAGGAGAATCACTTGAACCCAGAGGCAGAGGTTGCAGTGAGCCGAGATCGCAGGATTGCACTCCAGCCTGGGCAACACAAGCGAAACTCCATCACAAAACAAAACAACAACAACAACAACAAAGTTTAAAAAAATTAAATAAGCCAAGTGTGGTAGCTTGAGCCTGTAGTCCTAGCTACTGGAGAAGCTGGGCAGGAGCACTGCTTGAGCTGAGCAGTCCAAGGCTGCAGCAGCTATGATCACTCTGCTGCTTTCCAGCCAGGGTGACAGAGTGAGATAGAAAGAAAAAAGAAAAGAAAAGAAAAAAGAAAAGAAAAGAGAGGAGGGCAGGGGTGGGGAGGGGAGGCAAGGAGGGAGGGGAGGGCAGGAGGGAGGGGAGGGCAGGGGAGGGGAGGGGAGGGGAGGAGAGGAAAGGAAAGGAAAACGGAAGAATGCAAGGTCCATAATTGGTGATTAAAGACATGATTTACATTTTCTTACTACAAATAAGATGGCATGATTTCAAGATGTGGTATTGTGCGTCACATGTATCAAGGACTCACTTGTGGCAATGATGACTTCTCTGGTAATAATTAAACACCCTGATCTTCAGGTTTTATATCAAACGTTCAACTTCTCAGTATCTTTGTGATGCACATCTAATGTGCACATTATCTATTTATGTATGTCTATGTTTTGATGTATATATACACACACACAAGTACTCAGGCCTAGTTTTTACCTCTTTCTTCATCTGCTCCTTGCAAAGTACCCTCAAGATTTGGTCGTGGATTTATCATATCCTCCTTCCTTTTCTTTCTCTTTTCTTCCTATCCAAGAGCTCTTCCACCTTTAGGATTTTAACCACCACTGTTACAAACTTCCCAGTGTTCAACTCAAATGCTTATTTTTAACTGTGTCTGCTAGACATCTCCACACAAAAGTCCTAACATCCCTTCAAACCCAAGACTCACGAACCTCATCTTCTGCCCCCAAAACCAGGCCCTTTCTCCACCTTTACCTACTCATCTCCTTTCTCTACTCTTCCACCATTTATCTGGTCTAGAAACAAAGTGAATTTTGTTTCTGAATTTACAAGCTATAATTTTTCTTTAAAATAACCTCTTGACAATATCCCCTCCCTTCCATTCTGTCCACACCTTAGCATTCTTTTATATCCTTGCATCTAGACTACAAAGTCTCAACTCTGTCTGTAGATCCCACCCCTTTCAAACCCCTTTCCTGTCCCTTTCCTCCACGTGACTGCCTGCTTTAAAAAAACGTTGAAAATCTGTCCATTCACATTCATAAAGAACATATAGCAAAGCTCTTTATTATGGCTTGAAAGTACTTCTGCAATCTATTCTCTCCCTATCTTACTCCTTTCCCACTCTAGAACACCCTTGGCTCCAACCAGTTCTCTCCCTATCTCCTGATCACAACCTGCCCTTCTTCTTTTTAACCACCCTTCCTTTGCTTGCAGGCACTCCCTCCTCATCAACAAACACCTGACCTGGGTAGACTCTCTGCTTACCAAGATCCAGCCCACCTTTTGACATCAGCATTCATGCTGCCTCTTTTTATGAACCAAGCCAAAGTGGTCCCTTCCTCTGGAAATTAAAGGATACTTAATGTACATCATATCCAGGTGTGATACTAGAATTTGAAGCCTGGTAAGTTACATTTTATAAAAGCATCTTATTCTAAGATTATAAATTGATGACAAGCAAGAACTGATAGTACCCAGAATGTGTGAAATCCGTAAGTCTGATCAACAGATGAATGGATTACATGAAAATAATTTGTCCATTACAGATAGAAAAAGAACACTACTATTCTCATATATGCTGTACCCATATTCATCTTCATAAAAAATGTTTCAAGTTTTATGATGGAGAAATAAAGGTGTTTCCATCCACTTCCCTCTAAAATTACCCCCAAACAGGATTAAAAAACAAAAACACAAACTCCATCATGAAACAATGAAGTTATTTCAACCCTGAATCAAACTATATGAAGTCAGAAAGTGGACTGAGGTAAATGGTTAAGCTCTGAAACTGGACAAGCACTGGGGAGTTTGTAGGGAGATCGTAGGGAGCAATAAATTACAAACAACCATAAATTCTATGCAGCACTTTCTATCAAAAAACAGAGTATTTCAGCATCATCTGAACCTGGGCTAGACTTAGGACTTATGCTGATGAACAAAATGTGACAGGAGTGATGTTACTCAGTTCCAAGCTTAAGCCTCTAGAGACAGACTCTGCAGCTTCCACTCATATCTCTTGAATGCTATCCTGAGAGCACCATGTGAAAAAGTCCAAGCTAGCCTACTGGAAGATGAAACTACATGGAACATAAGACAAGCCATTCCGGCTGAGACCCCCTAAGCCAACCTAACTGTCCTAATCAATCCACCCACAGAATTGTGAGAAGTCATTAAATTATCCTTTTAAACCACTAAGTTTTGGAATGTTCTGCTTTATAACAAATGCTAAAAGATATAGGGTAAAGTTAGTTACAATTCTCAAAATGAACGAGACTACTCTCTCTGCAATTTCAGCTCCCTTTCCTTGCTCAGAAAGGTAGCACAGGAAATTACATACATGAAACAAGAAGAGCATGCTATTAAAAGGAGCTCTTGGAAATTAAAAATGTAAGAACAGAAAATTTTAAACTCCGTAAAAACACCAGAATAAAAAGTCAAGGAAATTTTCCATAAAGCAGAAAAAAGAGATGAACAGGGCCATGTATATATTTATTATATATCCTTTATTATATATAAAATAAAGGAGTTCTCCACTCCAACAAAAGATAATCTAAGGGGTCTAATGTCTAATTAATACAGAGTTTCACAGAATTTTTTAAAAGTGAAAATAGGGTAGAGGAAATTATCAAAGAAATAATACAAAAACAAATTTCTCCAAATGGAAGATGGTAAGTTTATAGAGCCAAAGGGCCAAGAGAGTGCAGAAAGCACAACAAACAGGGAAAACTGTGTAAAAGACCAGCATATGGTAAACTTTCAGAACATTAGGGATATACGAAGAAAATCTTAAAACCTTCATGGAGGGGTGGAGATGGAGGCAAAGACAGGAATAAGAGTAACATCAGACCTCTCAAAATAGCGACATTGTAAGATGGGAGACAGTAAAGAAATGTCTTCAAAATTCTGAGGGCAAAATACGTATAACTTAGAAGACTACACCCAGCTAAATAGCAATGAAGAGTGAAGATAAAATCAAGATATTCTCAAGATGTTCAAAGTCTCAAATCATCTATTCCCTTTCTCAAAAAGCTCCTGGGGGATGTTTCCTAAAAGCTGAGAGAACAAACTGAGAAAAAATAAAATACTGAGATCCAGGAAACAAGATTTTAAAAAATAGGACAGAAATGAAGGCATTCCTAGAAGGACAGCAATGTGGTACACCAGGTCCTGAGTGCACCAGGACAGGTAGAAGCAGGAGGGTAAGAGTCTCCATGAGGGGCATTTTCAGGGGCAAAATTTTTTTTTTCCAAAAAAATCTGACAGGTATGTGGAAATGTTTCTGAAAGATGGTTTGTAAAGCTGCTGGAGAGTGAGAACTAGCCAAGGTTATTAAAAAAAAAAAAAAACCTATGCAAATGAAAATAATCAATTAATCCTAATAAAAACAAAAGGAGTCCTAGAATATACCATACTATATAATAAGAAAAAACCCCATACTTCTTGGCTCAATATTAACTATATATTCACGTTAGTAAACATTAAGGATTTAACCAAGAATTGTGGTATCTCATCCTGAGAAGGAGGAGGAGGGGGATGCATAGTCATCCACCTTCAAAGCCAGTCAATAAACAGATAATATGTAAAACTGGAGAATGAAGACAGCAGTATTTACAATCATGATGTTAAAAACTTGAAGCATAAGCTAAGATTTGAAAATGTTTGTCTGGGTACTGACACAGCAGGGTTGGCGGGAAGGAGACACGTAGGAATATATCATTTTTACAACAAGCTTTTTAGCACACATTTAAAGTATAAACATGTTATATGTGATGTGTCTCACCTTTATGGAAGTTCAGTAGTTGTATATGAACTGACAGATTTCTTATACTAACCAACCTCATCTTATTCAATTTATGGCTGAAACATACTAAGTCCTTACATGTCATCCATAGGAATAATAAGCTTCCCCATCGCCCCTCCCTCCATCCACCACCACCACCAGGCTAATGCCTGAGCTTTCAATAATCCTGTTTACCTTTTGCTGCTATCAAGACAGTCTCATCTTTCATAACTTCAAAATTAATTCAACTAATCTAAAAACACCTTGGCCCTTTTCTGACCACTGCTTTTCCTCACTGTTATAAGGATCAAAGAGGATGCACGGCTAGTTGGACCCATTAAACAGGTTTACAGTAAGTGACAAATATGCAAAAACTCCACTAACTTCCTTCCCCATTATGCAAAACCACACGCCAGCAATCCTCTCTTCAAATTACAGAACACACACACAAAATTATCCACTAGGACAACTGTACTTGGTACTGCCACATCAGAGTAAAAAATCACCACGTCACTGGGCGAAGCTGAAATATTCAAATGTTACCTAGCACCTGACTAGAACAAAGAAACAACACTGGTGAAAACTAAGCCAAAATAGAGCAATCCGTCTTGTTTGCTGTTTGGTTTTTAACAAACAGAAAGCAGGCAAGGTGAATTAACACCTATACCTTGAAGGTGACAAGGAACATCATATTCGATCTCATCATGTCTGGACGGGCTTAGGAACAGAGTTCCATCCACCAGTGGGAATTGTTCGAACACCGGGAGTGCCCGGTGGCACAGGGCACAGTTTACTACGTTTCTGTGGCTGGCACTGAGCGCGGCCAGAATGAACTTCCGCAAGTCCTCCCCCTGGCCCACTTGGGCATCGTCTTCCATGCGCACGTGGAAAGTGTTCAGCTTATGCCTGGGGATGTGAGTGAGGAGCTCGGAGAGGTCCAGCCGCCGAAGGAACTGCACGGGGGTGTCGAAGTGTCCCCCCCTGTGAACTGACAACCCCGCAGGGCTGTAATCAAAGTGGGCATTTCTGAACACATGGCCCCCGGTCATGGCCTTCTTGTGAGGCTCCAGATGGATGGCGTTCTTTAAGAACTCCCCGAGGTATCTGGAGGAGCGGGGGCCGCTGAAGTGGGCGGGAGAGAGGATGGAGTAGCCCGTGGGTGGGGACTGGCCCGGGGAGCCGCCGGGGGAGCGGGCACCGTAGGCCGCGGCACCCACTGCCTTCTCCTGGGAGTTCTGCCGGTCCATGGAATGCCGGCGGGGGAGGTCGTGGCTCGGGCCTTTCTGGGGCTTATTTGGCGGCCTGCACTTTTTTGCCTCCTCCGCCGCCTCACCAGGGGGCCTCCCTGTGTTCTTCTCGGAGCCAGACTTCTTCTTTTTCTCGTCCTGCATCCGCTTCACCTGGTACCAGTCTGTGTCCTTCTTCAAGTGGCCCTGGCCACAGCGGCAGGAGCAGAAGCGGAAGGCCAGGTCGTAGCCCTTCTTTGTCCACATGTTCTGGCGGCACTGCTTCTCGTTCCAGCTGCGCGCACGGCCGATGCAGTTGAACTGGACGAGGATGCTGCTCTCCCACTCGTAGAAGCACTGCAGGTGCATCCAGGTGCTGCAGGGGCAGTGCTCGTTGTTGCACACCACCTTCTGGTAGTCGTCCTTCTCCAGGTCCACTGGCCTCCCGAAGCTGCAGATCAAGGGAGTGGCACATGGGGCTTCTGGGGGAGGAATAGAGAGAGAACAGATTTCAGGTTTTTGGATTAGGGATACTCAACCTGTACTTGCAACAGTATGGTGTAAGGTTTTTCTAATACATGAATATAATGAAAGGCAGTTCCAGGGTTCCTTTAAAGATGAATCTACTCCAGTGAACCAGGGAATAATATAAGTAGCTTCATCACTACTTAACCAACCAGTCCGGTGGAATCTCTAAAAAGGGCCTTCAAAGCCCTTCATCCCGACCTTTAGGCTGTCCTGAATACCAGAAAGATGCTGAAACATAGACGAACTCATGCCCATTTCTCGTCTAAGGTGGTTTGACACCTAATGTCAGGGATAATGGATCAAACTAATTTGTTGGTCTAAACAAAATTACAAAGACGGGCCGTGAAGGAAAAAACCAGAATTCTTCCAAAGCTATCAGGACAGGAAGTGGGAATAACATAGTTGTACTCTATCTTAAGTACATGTCCCACACATGGTGCAAATAGGCAAGCGGGTTCCCAGAAAGGACAGAAAACATAGTGACAGAAAGTAGAATCCACTAACCCAATTCTTAAGAAATAAACATGATTCATGGATATGGGAACTCCACTGATTCCTTATAGATATTCAATGATAACTGAACATCTGAACTTAGAATTTATTTCTAAAATGTCAAAAAGACATGATAGAGTCGTGAAAAAAAAAAAAAAAAAACAAGTGGTTGCCACAGGGGGTGGGGGATGAGCAAGTGAAACACAGAGCATTTTTAGGGCAGTGAATCTATTCCTATGATACTATAATGGCAGATACATGTCATTATACATTTGTCAAAATCCATAGGATGTACAACACCAAAAGGGAACCCTAATGTCAATTATGAAATTAAGTGACAATGATGTGTCAATGTAGGTTCATCGATTATAACATATGGACTATTCCGTGTTCATAGTGGGGGAGGCTGGAGGAGGGCAGGAGGTATATGGCAACACTCTATACTTCCAGTTTTTCTGTGAACTTAAATCTGCTCTAAAAAATAAAATCTGTTTTTTAAAATGAGAAATAAAAGGACATGCATGTGTAAGTCCCAGTTCCATGGGATACTAGCTGTGTAAAAGTGAACTGGTTATTTCATCTGTTTAATCTTCAATTTCCTCAACCCTAAATGGGCATAATTATAGTAGCTACCTTATAGAGATTTTCTGAAGATTAAATAAGAAATGCTTATAGAGTTTAGCACAGTACCTGGCACATAAAGGATTACTAATGTAGTTGCTGCTGTTCTTGTTGTTAACTGACTGTGACACAGCTTGCGATATTTTTATTTATAAAAGAAGCTGTGTAATGGGTGGCCAGAGGTGGAAAGGGGCTAAGGCAGAGATGGCAAAACTGACCAAATGTGGGGCCAAACAGGGAGACTGAGAGTCTCATAGTGCAGGACCAAGGAAGCATACCTGTTGCCACAGGCCCAAAAGAGTGGCTGCCAGTTGTATGAGCGGGGGCTGGTGCGGCTTACAGGCCGGGATGAGAAGGGTGCTTCAGGGAGTCACACAACTAACAAACTTCCCCACTTGTGTCTTGGCATTTCTACAATTTTCAATACAATTCATCACTCCCTTACACTCTTGCTTGCATTTCCGTAGTGTTTTATACCATGCAGTTCTTTTGCCTCCTGATCCCCAAAGTAAGTACTCTCCAGGAACAGTGCTCAGCATTTCTCTCCTAATCCTCTAGGCAGAAGCTAAAAACTACATCACCACTTCTTAATGAGGGCACTATTATTAAGTGCCCTCTTCCTGTAATCTGGACAATTCTCTTCCTGTAATGCACTGCAAGAAGCATCTGCAAGAAGCATCTGCACAGCACACTGCAAGAAGCATCACTGGGCCTGAGCACTCAGTATCTGTAGCCCACCTACCCCACCTTCCCCATCATGATACCCCCAACGTTCGTAACACTTTCGAAGGGCCCCTTTGGGGGGCAATACTACTCTCCCAATTGGGAACCACTGGGCTTGGTCATGAAGCAGTTTAGATTATGTGTATAGATGACAGAAGCTAAAGTCAGACTCCCAGCCTCAGAGTTCTGCTCTAGAAAGCTTCCCCGGTGGCAGAGTGGGGCACAGGACTGGAAGTAGGGAGGCTGCAGGTTGAGAAATGATGAGTGCCTGTGCTTCAGGAGCAGCATGAGAAGATACAGAGAGAGAGAGAGAATGCTGATGGACAGCAATGTGGGAGCGGGGCAGGGAGGATGAAGAAGCCTTAGGGCTGCCCTACTTAAGACCCACCGACTTGGAAGTGCCTGTGCACCACGAAGGTGAAGACATGAATTTGACTGGAGTTCAAGACATCTAGAGCTGTGAATACAGATGTGGAGTCACTCAGCCACAGATGAAGGTCAAATCCCTAGGACTAATGAGATGCCCAAGAAAAATGTGAGGAGTGGGCAGAGACCAGAGCCCGGGAAAAGAATCCTGGGATGCAAGGACTGGAACCAAGGCTGGAGGAGAAGATTCCCCTGCAGAGATTGGTAAGAAATGAACTAAGAATTTACTGAAAAACAAGTCAGGAGAGAATTACGTCCAGGCAGTTAAGGGACAGCGCAGTGGCTTACACCTGTAATACCAGCACTTTGGGAAGCCGAGGCGGGTGGATCACCTGAGGTCAGAAGCTTGATACCAGCCTGGCCAACATGGTGAAACCCCATCTCTACTAAAAATACAAAAATTAGCTGGGTGTAGTGGCGCACACCTGTAATCCCAGCTACTCAGGAGGCTGCGGTGGGAGAATCGCTTGAATCGGGAGACGAAGGTTGTAGTGAGTAGAGACTGCGCTACTGCACTCCAGCCTGAGTGGCACAGTGAGACTCCCTTTCAAAAACATAAAGAATGAAGAACTGCAAAATGTCCCAGAGCACCAGGTAACATCAGTGCTTCTCCACCTCTGCACTACAGACATTTGGGCTGGATCATTCTCTGTTGTGGGAGCCATCCTGTAAGATGCCTAGCAGCAACCTCACTGTCCATCTCACAAAAGCCAGCCCCACTCAGTGTCTTCAGGCACTGCCAGGTATCCCCTAGGGGGCAAAATCACCCCTGGTTGAGAACTCACAGGATGCAATAAGCCTGTAAAGTCCCAACCAAAATGAGCAGTGAGCCAGGGCACTGTCTCCTCAGGGATGATAGAGGGCAGGCAGAGGTGGACAGTGAGGTGAAAAGGCAGAAACAGGGAGACTCCAGGAAACTCTTTCCACATGGTAACTGTAGGGCAGGGAAAGAGCATGGGCAGGGACAGAAGACAGCAGAGGCTGAGCCTTAACCATGTTCATGAGCTCAGCGAATGCAGGCCAAAACCTCAGGACAGCTTAAAGACATACGAGAGGGAACAAACCATGTGACTCCTCTACTCAACAACCTTCCCAACCTTATCCCTGCACACTGAAACAGAGACACAACATTCCACCAAATCAATCAGCAGAGGGTAGTGGCAATGTGGACCCATAAAGCCTGTAAAAATATTAGTTCTGTCATATGTTACAATTATCCCCTTCAGGTGTGGGATTCCAGGGCCTTGGCAAAATGGCCCTAAACCAATTTGTCTACCTCTATGTATTAATATTTGATCACCGTGGCTTCCCCTTAATCTTCATTTGTCCAAATCCCATTCAGCCACTGACAGCAATTCACAGTTCAGACTCCGCAACCAGACTGCCTGAGTTGGAATCCAGGCAGGACCATTTATGAGCTGCATGCTCTTGGACAAGTTACTTCTCTTTGTGTCAGTTTCCTCTGTATAAAATATAGAAAACAACAGAATGTACCTTTAATGGTTCAGAAGAATGAAATGAAAAAAACTATACACATGAAGTACTGAGAAAGCACCTGGCATCTAGTAAACTTCCTCTCCACTCCTACTGCTTCAAGGCCCATCTCTCTACACACCAATTTTACCAGGATTGCCCCCTATCCTGAGTCCAACCCTTCCCCTCCCCTCCCCGATGGTCTGGCCCCAATCTTACTTGAGTCCCTCATCATGGGGACCCTCTTCATAATCCTCACCAGCTGATGACTCAGGAAAGGAAGCCTTTTACTCATCTTAGTGTTCCTGGCACCACTGGGCCCAGGCTTTGTACAACTCCAGTGTTGAATGAAGTCGCATTAAAGACACTGGCTCACCAAACCCGCACATGACAAGAGGAGCAGAAGGGAAAAAGAGAGCTGTAATCCTAGACAGACAGACCTGGATGTACTCAAGCACACCAAAAAGAAGTAGAAGAGTGGTTGAAACTGAGTAAATTTACCAGTCACCTGGGCTGTGACTTTTACAGGCCTTTAAAATGTTAATTGGTCAATTATTAAGTGTAGTTTTTTTAATCTTGATCCTTCAAATGAAGAGCCTTGAAGTGAATGAAACTGAAATGTAACCACAATAACCAAATATTACTAACCCAAGACCAATAAAATCAAATTAGGTCAAAGGAAGATCTAACTAACATTTGCATTCACAATATTCCAAATGTAAATGCTGAGACTGACTTGATATTTCTTTGAAAAGTATTTTCACATTAAAGAAAGGTGTATTAAGAGAGGAAAAATTCTGTATCTTTTCAAAAAGCAGCAAATATATCATTTAACCAATACTGAGCACTTCCTACATGCCAGGTCTTGAGCTAAGAGCCCTAATAGTCTAACAGAAGTGCACACATGGAACACAGACGAGGTACCACAGCTGTGCCCGTCCCTGTCCCTTTAACAGTATTTGTCATGTTCACAGCCATGCTCCACTATTTCCTAACCAGCAAGCCTCTTCCTTGTATAAAGAGCCCCCACTCCAACTTGCCAGCCCTGCTTGTTTACAGTCAGCCACTTTGATGTGGCCTTGTGGGTAGGCTTCAAAAACAAATACAAGGCCAAGAGCATGTTAAATATGCCCAGTAATATGCACAACAGACACCTCACCCTATTACACACCAGCAGGGTGAGGCTCCCGGGGAGACAGGCAAAATGGGGTAACAGGGTGGGCCCTCGGGAATAGTCAGAGGACATCTGACAATGCTTTTGCCGAGGTGTGTTGGCCTCTAAACTTGGACAGTATTTCCTTCAAGGCTCGGTTCAAACACACTTTCCTCCCTCATTAGCACCGCCCCCCCCCCAACACAGACAACACACACAACACACAACACACACACACACACACACACACACACACACACACACACACACTCCAAACTGGAAAAGCAGCAGGAAATAATAGAAGAGAGGTGTTTGGTGCCAGGTCTGCTCCTGATTAGTTGTTCAACATTGAGCAGTTTTGTTTCCTCATCTGTAAAGTGGGGATAAAATGCTTGCCCTATTCAGCTCATGTACATGGAAACACTATAAAGTTCCATAAAAATGTTTACTTATATGCTACTTCTACCATAATTTTACACTGGTGTATTTCACTCCCCAGATAAATGCAAACTGCTCCAATGTTTTCTACTTTTTCTAATGTTTTAAACATGCCATACAGTAGGTATTTAGAAAATAAGTAAGTATGGCCAGGCACAGTGGCTCATGCCTATAATTCCAGCACTTGGGAGGCTGAGGCCAGAGAATCTCTTGAGGCCAGGAGTTACAGAACAGCCTGGACAACATAGTGAGACCCCATTTCCACAAAAATTTTCAAAAATTAGTTGGGCTCAGTGGCATGTGCCTATAGTCCCAGCTACTCAGGCTGAGGCAGAAGGATCAAGCGAGTCCAGGAAATTGAGGCTGCAGTGAACCTGGGCAAGAGCATGAAACCTTGTCTCCAAAGAAAAAAAGAGAATAGCAGTCCCACAAAGGCATAAATGGAATATAGATTGATCTGATACAACTAAATCTTCAACAGGAGAGATGGGAGAAGGGTATCATACACTTGTGCTACCAACTTCCCTTGGGGCATTAATCTAAACTGTGATAACCTAACAAGCAAAACAGAAAAATGCTCCTTTACATGGAGCTGGCATTGTTTTTATAAAGTATATGAACCTTCTAAGGCCTGTATTTTAGGTTCATCATCAAGTGTTCAGTACCCAGCTTCTGTTTCTCCTGCTCAAGTTAAAATAAACAAGGTTCATGTGATTCTGGGCAAAAATCTCAAGAGTTCAAGTCTGGACAACAGAGTAGCTAGGCTGAAGTCACCTGGGCCAAGCCTATCTTGTCTCTCCAGCTTTCTTACCCTGCATCCTGCCCTCAGCACTTCAGATCTCTGTGCTCCCCACCTATTGAAAGAGGAGGATCACACTGATTGCCCAATGAGCCCAAATCCCCTGACAACCTCATTCACTGAGGAGCCCCATAAACAGGACATTGCTATTTTCAGCTTTTTAACTGTGAGTTAAATATTTTTATCCTCCTTAAAATAGTTGCATCATAAGCAGGTGGGGAGTTGGGTGGAACGAAGGTAAGGAGGGTCTTCTTAAGTCACACGAGGCTTTCCAGGCAAAATCTAAAGTAGGGACGACTTAGTCACATTCATCCATGTAAACCCACTACTGTGTAAATAGGTGTTTAATAAATCTTCTGACGAAGGAAAGAATGACCCAACCAGACTCAGTCCTCTGGTTGTGACCATAGTGCTAGAGGGTGAACCCACGGGGAGAACCAACCCAGCTGCTGGGGAGGCAGCTACAGAGCTCCAGCCAGGTCTCCCAGACTCAGTCCAGGCCTTCTCTGTCAGGACAGAGCTTGGCCCTCACCCTCACTTCCTCAAACTAACATCACCCAGGTACTTTTTTTTTTAAAAAAAAAAAGAGAAAAAAAAGGACATGTATGTGTAAGTCCCGGTTCCTTGGGATACTAGCTGTGTAAAAGTGAACTGGTTATTACAAATGTAAGGTTTCAAAACTGTTTTATTAGATCGCTGATTATTCCTCTTATGTGGGAACAAATCCCCTTGTTTGCAGAGAGCATGGTCCTCTTAGGGTATGAATTTCTGACCAATGTCCTCCATCTCCAGCTTCCTGACTCCCGACTATGCGACATGACACAGAGCCAGCCTGCCTGGATGTGACTCAGTTCTGCAACTTATTAAAGACCTTTGGCAAATCACCGAACTTCCCTGTGCCTCTGTTTCCTCACCTGTAAAATCCTGTAAAACGGCAGAAATAATTTTTTTTTTCAATTTCTTTTTTCTGAGATGGATTTTCGCTCTTGTTGCCCAGGCTGGAGTGCAATGGTGCTATCTCGGCTCACCGTAACCTCCGCCTCCCAGGTTCAAGCAATTCTCCTGCCTCAGCCTCCTAAGTAGCTGGGATTACAGGTATGTGCCACCATGCCTGGCTAATTTTCTATGTTTAGTAGAGACAGGGCTTCTCCATGTTGGTCAGGTTGGTCTTGAACTCCCGACCTGCCCATCTTGGCCTCCCAAAGTGCTGGGATTATAGTAGGCGTGGGCCACCACGCCTGGTCCAGAAATAATAATATTAATACCCTAATAACTAACCCTAAAGGGTTGCCATGAGGAATAAAAAAGTTATTAAAGTAGTTAGAACAGTGCTTGGCACGTACGCACAAATTTTTTTTTTTTTTTTTTTTTGAGACAGGGTCTTGCTCTGTTGCTCACACTGAGTGCAGTGGCATGGTCATGGCTTACTGCAGCTTCAACCTGCCAGGCTTAAGCCATCCTCCCACCTCAGCATGGGACTACAGGTGCTGGGACTACAGATGCACACCACCACTCCCAGCTGATTTTTTTTTTTTTTTTTTTTTTTTGAGATGGAGTCTCGCTCTGTCGCCCAGGCTGCAGTGCAGTGACGTGATCTCCGCTCACTGCAAGCTCCACCTCCCGAGTTCACACCATTCTCTTGCCTCAGCCTCCCAAGTAGCTGGGACTACAGGCACCCGCCACCACGCCCAGCTAATTCTTTGTATTTTTTAGTATAGACGGGATTTCACTGTGTTTGCCAAGATGGTCTCGATCTCCTGACCTCGTGATCCGCCTGCCTCAGCCTCCCAAAATGCTGGGATTACAGGCGTGAGCCACCGTGCCCAGCCCCAGCCGATTTTTTATAAAAAAAATTTTGTAGAGATGGGGGTCTCACTCTGTTACCCAGGCTGGTCTTGAACTCCTGGGCTTAAGTGATCTTCCTGCCTTAGCCTCCCAAAGTGCTGGGATCACAGGTGTGAGCCACTGCACCTGGCCAAGCACTGTTTAACTATAAGCAATTGTTAATAAACACCATATCACTTTATATTACTTGTCATAAAAATCAAGGGATTTTGAACAAGTTCAGAGCAAAGTCACAACCAGGAAGTGGCCATCCATCCTCCTTTCTCCACGTTAAGTGCAAGGCTGGCTAAGTCCACCAGGAGTTGAGCACTTCAGTATATTCACCCCTTCTCATTTGCCCCCTTTTGCTACATGCAGGCACACACCTTCCTCCACCTGTGCCTCCCCTCAATCCTGTCCCAATCCCAAATCCCTTCCACATCTTCCCAAGCCCAGGGAGGTGCCAGCCTCTCTGAGCTGGGAAAGTACCATCCCGCTCTCTGCAGCCCTCTATATTACTCTTGGGCCAAATGTTGCCACTTGCAGGCTCTCCCAACTTACACTTTTGTCGATCATGACTTTCTATGTGTGCTTTAGGCTTATGAGGGGCAAGAAGTAGAGTGCTTCTTCACAACAAAGCAGTACAGCATGCATAAAGTAATTCACTCAATATTTACTAACTAGTTTCAAAGAAATAGAAGGAAAAGGAGACCTTCAAAATTATCTTCTTCTAACCCCGTGAAGATGTTCTTCGCAGTGTCAGACAAATAAGTACTCTGTTATATTGTCAAGAGGCGTGTGAACCAGAGCAACTCTACCTTAAAAACGAGCTGGGTAAAATCAGGCTGAAACCTACTGGGCTGCATTCCCAGATGGTTAAGGCATTCTAAGTCACATGATAAGACAGGAGGTCGGCACAAAATACATATCATAAAGACCTTGCTGACAGAAACAGATTGCAGTAAAGGAGCCGGTCAAAACCCACCAAACCCAAAATGGCGACGAGAGTGACCTCTGGTCCTTCTCATTGCTATACTCTCACTAGCACCATGACAGTTTACAAATGCCATGGCAACACAAGGAAGTTACCCTATATGGTCTAAAAAGGGGAGGCATGAATAATCCACTGCTTGTTCAGTATATCATCAAGAAATAACCATAAAGTGGGCAACCAGCAGCCCTTGGGACTGCTCTGTCTATGGAGTAGCTATTCTTTTATTCCTTTACTTTCTTAACAAACTTGCTTTCACTTTGCACTGCGGACTCACCCTGAATTCTTTCTTGTGTGAGATCCAAGAACCCTATCTTGGGGTCTGGATCAGGACCCCTGTCCTGTAACAATATGTTAAACCTAAGCCATCTTTCCTTAGCATGGGTAACAGCGATTCATGAAGCATGACTGCATTTTATTCATGGGACATGGTTCTGAAGAACTTACATAATTCAGAACAGATTATTCCATAGTCTAGAGTATGGGGAACGCACACTCAGAACACAGACACGTGCAGTTATTGTGCTGTATTTCTGCTTTACTCATACTTTTTAATTCTATCAGCATTGGCTCTCATACTTCTGAGTTTATTTCATAAAGTAACAGCGTGTCATGTCCTGGTGTCTTTTATCACATCTAATTTCTGCTCGAGTTGCACTGATTTCACAGGATGTTTTTCAGCGCAGTATTTAGCTATACGGTAGTATTTTGAAAGCTACAGGCTGGATGCAATGGCTCACGCCTATAATTCCAACATTTTAAGAGGCCAAGGCAGGAAGGTCACTTCAGCCCAGCAGTTCAAAACCAGCCTGGGCAACATGGTGGGATCTCATTTCTATCAAAAAAAGAAAATACAAAAATTAGCCTGGTGTGGTGGCGCATGCCTGTAGTCCCAGCTACTCAGGAGGCTGAGGTGGAAGCACTGCTTGAGCCTGGGAGCCCAAGGAGGTTGCGGTGAGGCCAGAGATCGTGCTACTGCACACCCCAGCCTGTCTGACAGAGGCCGGACCTGTCCCAAAGAAAAAAAAAGAAAGCTATAATAAAAGTATAGTTATATTGGTGAGATGTAGAAATAATAATGTGTAATGAAAGTAAGCGTCACTTGATCCTTCAGAAGTTTAGCGGTAAGAGAAGAGTTCATAATACTTGCTGCAAGGATTTATATTTCTGTTTTACAGAGAAATAAAAGCATAAACCCTCTAAAGCATATTTATAAAATATAAACATATAAAATATAAAAAATATAAATGATGCCACTGTGTAAGAAAGCATTTTTATAATTCAGTTGACCTGACAGCTTTGAAAATATGAAATGGCTTCACACATAATTTGGGAAAACATGCTTACTGAAATTTTGCACACAATGTGAAGCTTTTATTAATATTATTTGTATGTGGTTAGTTGAAATTTGCATAATTCAATTTGTATATAATGGGATCACACTGTACTGGAAAACAAATTAGCAGGCTGCCTTTTCTCTTGTTTGGAGATTTAGATCTTGAGGGTACTAAATCATTGAAAACTACGCAGCATCCTAGCACGAACATGCACTGCATAATGTGCTCTGAAGGAAATGTAGATTCAGGAGCTCTTGGAACCAAATCACACTATCATAAAATGGGAAGAAGACTCCAGACTAAGCATATGTGTTAAATGTATGTATGTATATGTACATGTGCATATACACTCATGTGCCATATAATGACGTTTGATTCAACAATGAACTCCATACACAACAGTGGTCACATAACAGTGTAACTAAACTGACAAATTCCTATTGCCTAGTGACGTCCTAGTATACCTATCTCATTTTTCCCTACATTTAGGGTAGCCTAAGTGTACAGTGTTTATCAAAGTCTACAGTAATGTAATGTCCTAGGCCTTCAGATTCACTTACTGACTCACCCAGAGTAACTTCCAGTCCTGCAAGCTCCTTTCATGTGTAAGTGCCCTACATGTGTGTACCACTGTTTATCTTTTGTACTGTATTTTACTGTGCATTTTCTATGTTTCTGTATGTTTAGATGCATAAATACCATTGTGTTCCAACTGTCTACAGTATTCAACAAACCTGATGTACAGGTTTGTAGCATAGGAGCAACAGGGTATACCATCTGGCCTAGGTATGTAGTAGGCTATACTTTGTACAAGTACACTCTACGATGTATGCCTTTGGATGAAATCACCAAATGACACACTTCTTAAAATGTATCCCTGTCATTAAGCAATGCATGACTGTATATGTACAACTGTGGAGAAACTGTCCAACCAGTTGTTAAACAATCCTTTTTTTAAAGACTTCTTGTCAGTCTTTAGTGCCGTATTCCAATATTATCCTTGCTTAGGAAAATAATCTTGATTTTTTGATTATCCATATTAATGTCCTCCTTTGTCAGCACAAATATTCAAAATGTGGCAATACTCAATAATCTTGATTTTGATTATCCATATTAATGTCCTCCTTTGTCAGCACAAATATTCAAAATGTGGCAATACTCAAACCTCTTTATTCATAGTTTATCTATGTGATTTTCATTTACCATGTAAATTACAACGTAGCGTCCCAAATGTTGGACCTGCTTCTTCTCCCTTGATGAGCTCCAAAATGGTGCTTGGAGGCCAAAGGCCATGGCTGATTTGGCCCCTTCCCCTTACCTCTGAAATCCCAATGACTTCTGCTGAAAAGACTAATGACTTTATCCCTTCCCTAGTCTGCCCAACAGGTAAAGCATATGACTGCATGATTAAATGGCAACACGGGTCATCTGTAGACCAGTTACTGGTTAGAAAATACAACTCACAACTCCCTGCTGTTCAAAATCTTCTAAAAGCTCAACTGATAATAGGTGATATGATGTCTACATATCCCCTAGATCAGAGTTCCAATGGGTCAGTTTGGCCTGCATTGTGTCTTATTAAACCAGTCCAGAGTTTTTGTTATGGAATGTGAATCAGAATGCTGTTTTGGTACAGCACACATTCTCCAGGTAGCTAGGACTCCCTCTCTACCCCATTCAGATGCAGTCTGTCCTCCATATCTGTGGGTTCCACATCCATGGATCTGACCAACTGTCAATGGAAAAAAAAAACGGATGGTTGTGTCTGTACTGAATATACACAGGTTTATTTTTCTTGTCATTATTCCCTAAATTTACAGTATAACAACTATTTACATAGCATTTACATTGCTTTGATACCAGAGCTAGGGAAAGCGGGTGGGACTAACACAAGTTAAAGCGCCACAGCTCACTGTTTTTATGATGATTCAGTCCTTTCTCTTGAAAGAACGCTCTTAGAATTACTGTAAGCCTTTGGTTAATTTCCAGAGTTCTGAAAAAGTTAATTTTGGTAATTCTTGCCAGTGTTCTTATTGCTCTCATGGAGGAGCAAATTTCTGGAGGCCCTTACTCTGCCATCTCAGAAGTCCATCGTAATAAAAATTTAAGTTTATATATATATATTTTGTTATAGGAAAATATGATAGGATGATCAATAAAATGCTTTTAAGCAGGACAACACCCTGTCTTAGGATCAAATTCTGAGTACAAATTGAATGGAAATAAAGAAAAGAATGTAAAATTTCTATTATTTTTTTAGGCCGGGCGCAGTGGCTCATGCCTGTAATCCCAGCACTCTGGGAGGCTGAGGCAGGAGGATCCACCTGAGGTCAGGAATGTCCAGCCTGACCAACATGGCGAAACCCCGTCTCTACTAAAATTACAAAAATTAGCTGGGCATGGTGGTACATGCCTGTAATCCCAGCTACTCGTGAGGCTGAGGCAGAAGAATCACTTGAACCTGGGAGGCGGAGACTGCAGTGAGCCAAGATCGTGCCACTGCACTCCAACCTGGGCAACAACAGAGCAAAACTCCATCTCAAAAAAAAAATATATATATATATATACACACACACACACACACACACATATATAAAATTTTTTAAATGGATGATAATGGTTACCAAGTTACTATGATAATTAGGATTCTGTTTGCATAAAAGTAAATGACAATGTTTATAATGAACTGGAAACTTTTCATTGATCCTCAGCATCTATTTAAGCCTTTAAAAAACTGGGTGTGACAACTTAAAAATGTACAAGAACCCTGGTTTTTTTCTAATTCTCTTAGGAGATACACAGCAAAAAAAAAGTTTGATTGATTAATACCTTCAGATCGGCATTCTGAAACCTTGACTATGATCATGTCATACACACATTCAGAAACCTCAGAAACTCAGACTAATGCTCCAAGTGCTTGGGTCATGTTCAAGGAGCTCCTGTAATTAGGCCCCAGCCTTGCTTTTCCATGTGATCACCAGCTACGGTAAAGTCTCTGCTTCAGCCTTGGCCCATCCCTGTGGCTGTAACATGGAAATTAGATGAGAAGAGATGGGAGTGGACAAAAAAGTTAACTGCAGCCCACTGATGCTCCACACTGTACCTCAAATTCACAGGGTGTTTAAGAATCATTTCCTATATACTACTAGGTACTCACAAAAATTAAAAATAAAAAATTTTTTAAAGAATCATTTCCTGATTAACTGGCAAGTATTATTTAAATGAAAACTCAAAAGGTTTTAATATAAATTTCCTCAAATATTTTTAAGATCTTTTTTTCTACTAAAAATAAAGACACTAAGCACTGCACATAAAGGAAGGCTAGTACTTACAAAAATATTTTGTCAACTTGTTTTAATTAGTATAGGAGCTACAATGAAATCACTTAAGCTTATCTGTCTTAACCTTTGATGTAATTTAACTTCCCCTTATGTTATTTCAGTGTGTGAACCTGCTCCAAAGTGGGTAGCAAATTGAACACAAGGCAATTACATTCAGTTAAACATGTTTTTCTTTGCTTAGAGTAGGATTTAAACACAAAGCTTTTACTCAGGCAAACCACTCTGTCAAAATAAACATGGAAGCTACACATACACACAGATACACACACACAAAACCAACTCTTCAATACAGTTAACAACTTGGTTTTTTAACATTCTCTTAATATATTTAGTCTGTTCTCCTAGACCCACGATTTTCTTACTTTGAAATTAAAACCCACAAGTCTACCCAGCCTCAAATTCAAACTAAATTAAAAACTACAGGCTTCTATTTTACCTGTTATTTCCATTCTGGCTCTGACACTCTGATCTCAGTAAGAAATCACATCAATAATGACTATAAAGTAGAAGATTCATATTTTCTTTTCTAATAGAAGCCACGTCTAGACCCAAAAGAATATGGACCCAGAATATGCCTGGTTTAGGCTGAACATTAGGATGAAGATAATGGTATCATAGTTTATCCTAAACGTTTCTTAAAAGTATCAAAGTTTCACAGAATAGATATAGGACAATCGCTTTGGTCCAGATTCCACAAACTTTTTCTGAGCACAGGAAGGCTCACCTTCG
The DNA here is from genome assembly GCF_008728515.1 of Papio anubis. NCBI lineage: Eukaryota > Metazoa > Chordata > Mammalia > Primates > Cercopithecidae > Papio > Papio anubis. The sequence goes on from NC_044981.1 coordinate 123,623,624, forward strand.
GTGATGTGCCCAAGGCCATTCCGCTAGTAAGTGGCCGTCTCTCTTGTATTTCCACCCATACTGCATACAGGACAATCGAGAGCACAGAGCCAGCTTATATGGAGAGGCAGTGACCCCACAGCTTTGTGTAACCAGATAGTAGTATGTAGTTCTACAATTAAGAATAGGATCTTATTCAAAATGTTCAATCCTCATATTAATCCTTAGAGTACTTAAAAAGTAGGTAAAAATAGTAATGGCAAAAATCACAAATTACTTTTGCACCAACCTAAGTAGACCACGTTAAAAAAGTACTTAAACTCAATTACAGTATAAAGATTTCCTGACCCCAATCTTTGCACTCCTTAAAAATAACGACAGGCCGGGCGCGGTGGCTCAAGCCTGTAATCCCAGCACTTTGGGAGGCCGAGACCGGCAGATCACGAGGTCAGGAGATCGAGACCATCCTGGCTAATACGGTGAAACCCCGTCTCTACTAAAAAAAAATACAAAAAACTAGCTGGGCGAGGTGGCGGGCGCCTGTAGTCCCAGCTACTCGGGAGGCTGAGGCAGGAGAATGGCATGAACCCGGGAAGTGGAGCTTGCAGTGAGCTGAGATCCGGCCACTGCACTCCAGCCTAGGCGACAGAGCGAGACTCCATCTCAAAAAAATAAAAAATAAAAAATAAAATAACGACAATCTGCTCTAGTTAATAGAATTGCTAAACTCAAAAGAGGAGGATTTTCCTTCGAAAGAATGTAAAAAAACATTCTCTCAGTATGGAGAATATCAAATTAAGTAGCAGAAAAAGCACTGCCGGGAGAAACAGAAGTTCAGCCTGCCTTGCCTGCATTCTGTTTGGATCAATGGATTGAGTTAACACACCAACTTCCAAGATGATTTTAAGACTACTGTATTTAAATCAATAAAATCTCAGCACAATGTAGCTAAATTCATTTCCTTACCCTACGCATACCCTAAAATAAATGAAATCCTTACACTTCTTTGTTTTCCACAGGCCTTTTCTGCCCTGCTGAACTTCCTGAAATACACTCTTTCTGCTCCCTGCATCCCTTCAAAATAACCTGGTAAAATGCTTTATAGTGATCACTCTGGCAGTTATTTTGCTAGGTTCTGGGGAGAAAAGACAAAGCTTTTGCCTGGGGCCACACTGCACAGCCTATTTCTGAAAAGCTGCATCAGCAACCAACAGGCAAGTTATAGAATCTGTTGCAACAAGGAAAAACTTGTCAAAGAAGAGGGCATGTCTAAGTCTTATCCATACCTCAGTAAAAATGAAAACTAGACTCAACAATCAGTCATGACTATGTCTTAGCCTAGCAGTTCACATATACTAACTTGAAGCAACTTGCTATAATATGATTTGATTTCAAGGGAGTATTTCATAAAATTTTCTAAGGAAAACTAAGTAAACTTAGAGTTACAGACTCCCATTGATAGTTTAAGCTAGTGATATTTTAACTAAATGTTCATTCCTTTTCCAATTACTAACTTTTGTGGAACACAGATACAATTTTATGGTATGACCATTCTCAAAGACCCAAAACTATTCATTTCAAAACCAGAGGGGAAAAATAATATAACATTTGTGAAAAGAGTTACCAAAAAAAATCTAAAACTTACTTTCTACCATTAGAGAATTTGTTATATAACTATGATTATATTCAATATGTATTCCAAATGAATTCTAATTCATATGTCCAAAATTAATCAAGAAAAAAATATTTAAAATTATTTAAAAATTATTCAAAGTCATATTTTTTATCATCTATTTCTTTTTTTCTTAGCCCCACTCCCACCCCAAAAGTCATCTTTAGATCACATATATCACAGAACATTAAAATATAAGTTGAGGAAAACTGATTAATTCCAAAGTCAAAAATTTCAAATCTGAATACCTCTCATGAATGAAGCTAACAAATTGTTTTTTGTCAGCCTAACCCCAAGAAGTATAATGATTCCATATAAAATATTGATACATACACATGACCAGTATTTCATACCCACAGAAACTGTTTGGATAAAATCCACAATATAGTTTGGTAAATTCACAATTCTATAACCTAATTTAAAATGCAAAACCTAAAAGGGAAGTAAGGAAACCACGAAAGTCTGGTGAACATTTCAAAATGCTTTTACGACAACATGCAAACTTCCACTCCATATGGTCCTAGAGGCAAGTAAAGAGGAGAAAGCGGAAAAGCGAATCAAAATATAAACTATGTGAGGCATAATTACAAATCCAGATGCACACTGTAAATCATGCAGCACAACAGGCCAAAAACAAGGCTCTGCTGATCAAATGGTTAAAATCTAAGTGGACTCTGCTGTTATAACAAAATCCAGGAGAGCTCGGGAACAGAATTGATCCACAGATCACAACAAAAGAATTCCAAAGTCAGCTATGCTCACACTAGTGAAAGAACCCTCCTCAAGACTTCAGTTACCTCAGTTTCTCCCCACTGTGGGATCAGAAAGGCCATTTGCAGTAGCTCCAGAAGGTCTCGTTCAAAAAACTGGACTTGCCCTGAGACCAGCAGGAGAATGAATACTACAGATTCTCTGGGCAAAATTTGCACAGCAAGAGCTCCCAGATCCAAACTTGCAGAGAAACGAAAGGCTCCCCCAGGCAGCAGAATACAGATTTGGAAGACCAGCATTCACTGCAAACTCCCTGGGGGAAAGCCAAGGTCAGCACTGGTTCTTCCAACAAATCAGTGTGTGCATTCATCTCTGGTTGGGAAGCAGCCACCCAACACCACATTACAAACAGAGAACCAAAAACTCACCTAGAAAAAACTAAAATCCCCAAATCATGGCACAACAATTTGCTTTTCCAAGCAGCTCTATGGTTTGAAAAAAAAAGCTCATCACAAACAGTATCATGTTATGCTCACTTTTGCAGATAAAACTTGGACTTGGCAAGGTTCAGCAGTCTTGCAAAATGGCAGAGCCAGATCTTCACCTATAACCTGTGTCTCCCAAATCTCACACTCTTTAGAACAGGAATGAGTTTGGAAACCTCTTCCAAATCACAGACATCTGAGAAGGCACAAAGGCTGCCTGCATCAGCATGATGCATGGTGTGTGAATAAACTCTTGGTTCAGTCGAGTGCTATGTTCTCATTTTATTAATATACACACGTAATTTCAGTTCAAGTGCCAGAAGGAGAAAAACGAGAACTTTCTTACGATTCAGCATTTAAGTCTGTTATTATAAGCAACTTATGGGCAATTTAGCCTTAAGAGGCCTCAGTTTGCAGCCTGGTTCTTGAGAAGAGGCAATTACAAGTAAATAATGAGTCTTTATCTACAAGTGTCAAAGTCCTACATAGCTGGAAAAAAACTACAAGGGATTTTAGAAATGTGCAAGAAGAGACGGGTATTGAGCACTGGAGCTCACCTGTTGACATGACAGCAGTGAGTGGCCAGAGACTCGGATAGGAGGTAAGGGAGGGCAGCAGAAGTTGCAACCAATTTTTTTTTTTTTTTTTTTTTTTTTTTTTTTTTTTTTTGAGACAGAGTCTCGCTCTAATGCCCAAGCTGGAGTTTAGAGGCATGATCTCAGCTCACTGCAACCTCCGCCTCCTGGGTTCAAGCGATTCTCCTGTCTCAGCCTCATGAGTAGCTGGGGATTACAGGCATGCACCACCATGCCCAGCTAATTTTTGCATTTTTAGTAGAGACATGGGGTTTCCCCATGTTGGCCAAGTTGGTCTCGAACTCTTGACCTCAAGCGATCTGCCTGCCTCAGCCTCCCAAAGTGCTGAGATTACAGGCGTGAGCCACCACACCTGGTGGGTTGCAACCAATTCTGAGAAACAGAGCCTTCCAAATTAAAAAGTAAACACAATCTCATAAATGTAATAGCATTACTGTGCACTGGTATACAAATGAACTCAAAGTTGCTAACTTTATGCCATGCCCAAACTGCTTTGCCTACAAGTAATTTCACAACTTTCCTCACGCTCCCTTACCTTTACCTTTATTTCTATATGGATGTTAACATAATCATACAAAACTGTAAAATTTCTAACCAGCAAAGACAACCATAAACAAGTCTGAAAAACAAACAATAAAGTAGGGAAAGCTATGTCAAAAAGTACCCTGAATATACAAACACTTTGTGAAAATCAGTAAGAACACAAATACCCTATTAGTAAAATGGACAAAAATCACAAACAAGAAAAAAAATATAAATGATCAATATAAATATAAAAAGATATTCACTGACAATCCAACAAATGCAAATATTATCACAATGAGATGTGATTTTTCATCCATCTGATTGGCAAAGATGAAAATGATTATCGAAATTTACATTACAGAGTGTGAAGAAACTATCGCCACTGATGGTGTAAACTGGCAAACCTCGTCTGTAGGAGCAGTTTGGCAATATGTATCAAACCAGTGATCCTACTGCTAGGACTTTACCCTAAAGATAATCACATGCTAGTTATGAACTCTGGTCCATTAAGTACAGGAAGTGCCAGTTCAAATGTTCACAATCTCCCAAGCCAAGACCAGGAAGTCCTTCTGTGATGGAAGGATCAGATCAACATACGTGTACAATGTGTGAATAAAGTGCTCCCTTGGTCAAGTATTTTGTTTTACAAATGTAATTTCAGTTCAAGTACCAGAATGACAAGCATAAGGCTTTTTTCTTTTTTGAGACAGTATCTCGCTCTATCACCCAGGCCAGACACAGCTCACTGCAACCCCTTCCTCCTAGGCTCAAGCAATCTTCCCACCTCAGCCTCCCGAGTAGCTGGGACTACAGGCACGCACCACCACATCTGGCTAATTTTTGTATTTTTGCAGAGGCGGGGTTTTGTCATGTTGCCCAAGCTGGTTTCGAACTCCTGGACTCAAGTGTTTCGCCCACCTCAGCCTCCTAAAGTGCTGGGATTACAGGCATGAGCCACTATGCCCAACCCACAAGACCTTTTAAAAGTAATGTAAATGTCCCTATTCAGTATAAAAACCATATTGGTGTTTTTATACTGAATTTCAGTCCTGTCCTCTAAAAACCTGCATATAGTTTTTCACTATTTCTGTACGTATGTGTGTGAGTCAAGACGGACCCAACATCAAGATTCCAACTATACAGCATGGGGGTCAGGCACACTTCCCTACAGCCAAGCCTATTCTCAGAGCAAGAAGGGAAGGCCATCTCAGAAGCTTACTGTCCTCATACTCAAATGTAGACTGCGGAGTACAGGGATCACACCTGACTCCTATTAAACACTAAAAAAGGGGAGCTGTGGCATCTTCACTGTTCCTGTCACTAGGAATGGCTGCTTCTCCTTTCTGTGAGTTCTACAGCCCCAACACACCAATCACCCAGGAATCTTCTCTAATTTGCTTCTGCACTACAGCATATCACCTTCACTACTAAAACTATATGCCTAACATAGTGGAACTGTATCATTACTGAGGTAAAGAAAGTCACTGACACATAGGCACTGCCCAGTAAGAACGGATCCAAGGAGCTGGAAACCATTTAGAAGAATTCTTGTTGAGCTTCCCTGTGTTTTTAGGTATGTACAATTCTGCCTCCACCACTGCAGGCACTTCTTATTTTTAATGCCAGGCCCTCTTCATGGCTTCTGGCAGCACTGTTCTGGGCTCTCCGTGTCTGTTCATTGACACCTATCACCAGCCATCTCGGGCTCCCGCTCTCAGATTACAGACTGTACCTGCTGCCAATCAAAAATAGCCAGAACTTGATTCTGTACATTTCTGTTTTGACTTCTGCCCACTGAGCTGTGTTAAGCATAACAACTAGTGTGTTACCTTAGTAAGTTGTGTTATACTAAATATTATACTGAAATAAGCATCACACTCAGGAGTGCTCATTTATAAAATGAAAACAAAACTTGTGATTCAGTTTCAACATTAGTGTCAAAAGACTCTCCTGAGATGACTTTATAACTTGAAGGAACATGATCTAAAGTATAATCAAACCTATGCTTACCCCTAGGGAAAAACATACATTTTCAATGTGGCAAGTAGCTGCTTAACTTACCTGAGCAATTTGATACCTTACTAACTTTTGTCTGAATTCATCCTCTTGATCAGCATTAGGAAGGAACAGACCTTAAGGCATTCTATTTTTAATGAATTTCCAATAAAATGAAATAAAGAGAAATGTGAATTACGACACCTGGACCATCTTTTCCTATCTGGCTATCTGTAATTGTTCTTGGTGGGAAGGGGGGTAATATGATTTGAGTGGCAATACATTTTGAAGCGGTCCAGAATATGCCACTGTGGCATAAAAATTAAAGAGCTGAAAGTGATTAAGTTCCTGAAATCTCTTACTGGCCTAAAAGCAGAGGCTCTCAAAAGAATTCGATTAACATAAATCCCCTCCCCAAGAGCAACCAAGGAAGAGTGACTCATCACCAGAGATGAGAAGTCTTCACCCCACACCAAGTTGATATTACCACAAAACGATTGTATCTTCCATGTATTCTCCAAAAGGCCCACTTATCTTTCCAAAAAGTCCTCTGTTTTCCCATAAGTTCTCTTTTCTCCCCTCCCCCTTCCCCTATTAAAATAACATACAAGCCCCTACTTCTAACCACTCCTTTGAGTCACATTTTTCTATGATTAAATGTCTTTTATCTTGCAATCTGTCTCTTGCCAGTTTAACTTGCAGACCCTCAATCACTAAGTCTAAGAGAGTAGAGAAAGTTTCTTCTCCTCGACAATTTAAATCTACGGAATACACTATGAGTATATATGAGAACAATGCTAACTTTCTCATTAAATGCCATCTAAGCAATTATGTAACTACATTCAACACTTGGTCTTCCTCTTTCCTCACTTTTTTTTAAGCTTCCTCTTAATATCTTTCTTGTTTCTCACTCTTAGACTTTTCAAGTATTACCCTTATCTGTATAATTTAGCCAAAATAATTTGTCTGAAAAATTGTAACGTTTTAAAGTATTACAAATGCTATTGACTTTTTGCTAGTTTATAAAAAGCTCTCAAGTACAATTAAGCTAAAACATCCTGTTGATTAAATAAAGCAAGTTGCTATTTCACTAACCACTGAAAACTGGAAGCTTTCTGAAATATACAAAATTAAAACACACACAGTCACACTGTACAAAATAGCATCTCCCCTCACTAGAGTTTATTGTTTTAAAAACTGGTAAGATGTTGACAAAAATAAAATGACAAACCAAGATAATTAGTACAACTTGGCACAGAGATATACACTTTCTACCTAGGTATGAAAAATAAGCCATAGAGACAAGCCCCTGCCTCTAGAGAAAATCTTATCTGCTCAGATGGTCCCAATCCCTCCCCCTGGCATCTAGTTCTCTGATGTTAACCTCAATTAGTAACCTCACATGGCTCAGAAAGCATGGGGCTGCTGCTGCCCACAATTAAGACAGGCTTTCCATACAGCAGTCTTGGATCCTGCAACACTGTCATCCTGATGGGCAGAAAAGCAGCAAGGGCCATGTGCCCTCTGCTTCATTGATCAGCGTACCCACAATTGAGGGTCCATGGCAGGCACCACCTCCAATCCTTTATTAGCTGTATTAAAAGATACTCATTCTGTTAAAATATATAATTTTACAAACTTGTCAACAACCTATGATTACCCCCTTTTCAAATTCAGCTGACCATGTCCTTGCTTATAAACCTAGGGGGGCGGTTCTCCACTGGCTACAAAACATCCAGATTTGACTGTCTGACCCAGCCCCCTTTCCAGCCTCCAGTCCTACCACAGTGCCTGACACGAGCCACATCAAACTCTTGGAGCAACCAGAACTCAAGGCCCTTTCTCACCTCCCTCTGTTTGGAACATCCTTTCTCTATCTTTAGAATTCACTGTCTCTCTTCCTGTAAGACTCAGCTCAAATGTCCCCTCCTCCAGGAAACATCATTTTCCCCACTGGGTACCCACAGTACATTATCATGGCTCTTGTTTCCATGTCTCTCTGCCAGCTTCACGGTGAGCCCTTGAGGGTGTGGATTCTGATGCCCCCAAGTATAATTTAACATTGTACTTCTCAGTCATAGGAGACAGTAGGTGCATAATAAATATGTAGTAAATGGATGGGCGCATAAACAATGAATGAGGACCTAATGAACCCAGTAGTTGCCTAGAGAGAGGGAAGGGTCTTGTGTTTAATTCTCAGTAACACTAAGCCCTGGCTGATCCCCCAAAGTACAACCTGTGCTCCTCACCTCCTTCAGCTACACAACTCCACATACTCATGTGACTTCTCCATCTTCAAATCCAGTACTTAGATTTAACCCAATATTCTGCCATTCATATGTTCCTGCTCTTTCACAGTTGCCTCTGTTTAATACATATAATAACTTACTTGCATTTCTTTCTTTTTTTTTTTTTTTTTTTTTTTTTGAGACGGAGTCTCGCTCTGTCGCCAGACTAGAGTGCAGTGGCGCAATCTCGGCTCACTGCAATCTCCACCTCCCGGGTTCAAGCGATTCTCCTGCCTCAGCCTCCTGAGTAGCTGGGATTACAGGCACGTGCCACCACATCTAGCTAATTTTTGTATTTTTAGTAGAGATGGGGTTTCACCATGTTGGCCAAGATGATCTCGATCTCCTGACCTCGTGATCTGCCTGCCTCAGCCTCCTGAAGTGCTAGGATTACAGGCGTGAGCCACCACGCCCGGCAGCATTTATTTCTATATAAGGAAGATGTACCCATTTTTACATGTTGCTTTTTGCTTGCTTATTTTTAGCTAAATCATCTGCTTTTTTTCCCAGTAAACTATAAGGAAGAGAAGATGGAGGAAGAGTAGATAATCATTTTGAATCAAAGCAGTGCTTGAATAAAAACGTGCATGGTACTATAGTCTTTTTCCACATTAATGTCTTAGTGTCTGTTCTTAACAGCACAATGGCTTAACAAGTTTGTTAGTTGGATAAGGTTGAACAAACCACAAAATTTACAAAGTTGTTGTTGACAAGGCTCATATCTGCCAGGCCCTGTGCCAAAGTCTTTCACATATATTGTTTTCCTTCCAAAAAAACACCCCAAAGGATTGCATTTAGAAAACAGAGGCTGAGAAAGGTTAGATAGCTTGCCCCAAAGCCATTGTGCTAGTAAGTTATGGCACCTAGCTTTACATCCAGGCCTGAGGTACCCAGTCTTTTTTCACTAAAACTTTAAAAACTCCAGACCTTACTTTATAAGATTAGAATCATGATGCAGACAGAATTTCAAAGGTCTATGCTTTCATCTTCACTAACTCTATCATCAGTTACTAAAATATCATCTACACATTATTACTATTTTTTTGAGACGAAGTCTCACTGTCTCCAGGCTGGAGTGCAATGGCGCGGTATCGGCTCACTGCAACCTCCACCTCATGGGTTCAAGCGATTCTCCTGCCTCAGCCTCCCGAGTAGCTGAGATTGCAGGAGCCCGCAACCATGCCCGGCTAATTTTTGTATTTTTAGTAGAGAGACAGAGTTTCACCATGTTGGTCAGACTGGTCTCGAACTCCTGACCTTGTGATCCGCCCGCCTCGGCCTCCAAAAGTGCTGGGATTACAGTCGTGAGCCACCATTGCCCAGCCACCATTAATACTTTTTAAAATCTCTGTTTGCTACCAAATCACTAAAGACTACAGAAGTCTCCAACAGAAATACATTCAGCCTTGGAAAGTCCCCCTATGTATGATAGCATCTGCTCCAAATTCCGGATGCAAATGCGGCCCTCCAGTTGCTAAGACATTTTGGAGAATTTGCTGAGCAATTCTCCAGCATCCCTTTAAAACAACCACGGAATGATGAGACCATGGGGAAAAGTACCCTGATCACAGCAATGTCGAACTGGTACAACCTTTCAACAGGGCAATGTGTCAGCATGTATTAAAAGTCATGAAAATATGCATATCCTTTGACATAGCAAGTCCATAGGAAGAATTTTTCCTCAGTACATGCTATGGTTTGAATGTTTGTGTCCCTCCAAGATTCATGCTGAAACTTAATCCCCAGTGCAACAGTATTATGAGGTGCAGCCTTTAGAAGGTGTTTAGGCCACGGCCGGGCGTGGCGGCTCATGCCTGTAATCTCAGCACTTCGGGAGGCCAAGGCAAGCGGATCATGAGGTCAAGAGATCGAGACCATCCTGACCAACATGGTGAAACCCTGTCTCTACTAAAAATACTAAAATTAGCTAGGCATGGTGGCACGTGCCTGTAGTCCCGGCTACTAGGGAGGCTGAGGCAGGAGAATCGCTTGAACCTGGGAGGTGGAGGGTGCAGTGAGTGGAGATCACGCCACTGCACTCCAGCCTGGCGACATAGGGAGACTCCGTCTCAAAAAAAAAAAAAAAAAGAAGGTGTTTAGGCCATGAGGGCTCTCATAAATGGGATTAGAACCTTCATAAGAGTGCTTGAAGGAACAAGTTCATCCCTTTCACCTTTTCTGCCATGTGAGGATGCTGTGATTCTCACCAGCTACAGAATCTGCTGGCTGTGACCTTGGACTTCCCAGCTTCTAGAACTGTGAGAAATAAACTTCTATTGTTATAAATTATCCAGACTGAGGTATTTTGTTGTGGCAGCAGAAACAAACTAAAACATGAAGTAATTAAGTGGTCAAATGCCCAGAAATATATGAATAAGAACCTAAAGGTAAACAATAGTGGAATGATCAAATTTCCAAGGTGCAGACATATGACGATGCACCGGTATATTTACTGCTCTGCTAAAATGTCCACAAACGATTCTATGTGTAAAAATCAGATTATAATATATATGACTTTCTTTTTACAGAAACTGTATACGTACTTTTAAAAGTTTTGTGAGAAAAAAAAATTTAAGGCTGCAAGAACATATATCAAAATACTAACAATGTTGATCTCTTAAGTGGTGGAATTATGTGTTTAACCAGAAAGGCAAGGAAAGCTTTTTTCTACAACGCTTATTTTATTACTGGTAAAATAATAAAATTACACAATATTTTCAAATAAATAAAGCCCTTAAAAATGCCAAAGAGTTGGTGATCAAAATCAGTCAGGACAGATTTTTTTTTTTCCCTGTAAAGAATCTCTTCTGATACCTTCAAGTTCTTTAAATTATTCATAGCTAAAAGCCTGAAGTAAACTCATAGGAGGATTAAGCTGCAAGAGATTTTCCCATTTTATCTCCTGTTTTCAATTCTCCATAGAATGAAATATATTTTTGGACTTACAGGAAAATTGACATTGAAGCTTTAGTTTCTAGAACTTAAGGACAGATCACAGGTCCTGTAACAAGTAAAGAATGAGAGAAAGACGAGACTGTGCATAGAGTGCCATGAACGGCGCACAGAAGAGCTCTTCACTTTAATACACAAAGTGTACAGGAAGAATCTTTGATGCATGAGGCAATATTTTCTGCCAATCTCCATTAAAAAGGTGAATTTCAAAAGACAACATCCAAAGGCAAATACTTCTTGAGACCCAAAAAACTGACTTCTAGATAAGGCAAGAAAATGTTTTCTAAGATTATAATGGTAGTCTATATACCTTAAATCCTCAACAGATACTCCTTGATTTGAAAACAAACAGCAAGCAAACATTTTTCATTTTCCTTCTGATGGATATAGGTAATTTAAATGTAGTAGGAATTAAAGTAAACATCTAAAAAGAAACTACTTAAAATATACTACAAACCTGGGTTATAAAAAGTGTCTTTAGTGACCTAAATACGCAGCAAAATACAAATCCTGTGCATAGTGAGCAGGTGGTACTCCAAAAAAATCTACTTGTAAACAGATATATGGAATTCAGAACGCATTTTCCCATGGAAACATTGTTATAAAGGTGGTTAATTCCCAGTCTCCTCCACAAAGTCTATTTAGTTGTTAGTGAGAAATATTTATCCCACACCTGTATTATGTGAATGGTACTGGTGGTCTAAATGAAGACACCCATAATGCTAGGGGAATAAGAATGGCTCTCCTTTCACCCAGAGCTGAAGCTTCTCAGTCGAGTCCCTCTCCACAAAGGTTTCCAGGTAAAGAGATGCCACCCTCAAGGTCATACTCTCTTCCTGTAGGGAGCCCAAGTTGAAATGATCAGTCAACTGGGAGTCAGGGGAGTGTGTGGAAGAAGGCCCTGCCCCTATTATTTAAGGTGAGATAATTCTGAAAGGCCATCCCACCTCCAGAGCTCCCCAAGAGAGGGTCAACTGGGGTCTCTGTTACAGATGCAACACAGTTCAACTCCTGCTTCTGCCCAATTCTGCTTCCTTCCCTCCTCTACTAGGAATGATGCCAAGAGCACTCCCAGTAAACCTCCAGCACGTGTATCTCTGCTCAGACTATTTCCAGGATCTAAGACAAACAGCTAACACTTCATAAGCTGGTACTGTAAGTCAGACATTGTTCTAATCTATCTAGTGTATGTAATCTATTTATTTTAAATATATTATATAGATATTTTACTACATCTGTATGGGTAGGTACTACAATCCCATTTTACAAAGCAGAAACCAAGGCTCAGAGAAGTTAAATGACTTGCCCAAGGTCATCTGACAGGCAATTTGAAGAGCCAGAATTTGAATTTAGGTCCACCAAATGGAAAGCCAATCTCTATGCAAACGAACTCCATCTGCTAGAAACAGTTCCATGAATTAAGGCAGACTCTGCTGCCCACGGGTTCTGGTGTCAGTCAGGAATGAGTGGAGTGATGAACCATGGTCATCCAATAACAGGAATTTATAAAAGTACTTAAGAGCCAGGCCCATTGAAAACTAGATATACCATGATCAAGGTTTCAAATACTTTTAGTCCTGAAGCAAAATTGCAGAGGCCTAATGGAACCAGAATGAAACTACATATCTACCTTTTGATAACTAGATTCTAAATATAACCATTGGTAATCTTGTGTACCTACAATGAAAATGCAAACAGTATGTGCAGACAGATTACTATGTAGGAAGAGGATGGGGTGGTCTTTTACTCCAATCCCTGAAAAATAAGCCTCATAAACTAGTATCTTAAAATTAGTATCCAATAAATTTATTATTAGAGGCATGATATCCTAAGAATATTAAACTTACTCAAGATGCACAACTGCAGCCAGTTCAACTTCTCCAACCACAACTATACCACAGCTTCCCCAAGCTCTCCCTAGCTAGTAATCTTCCTTTATAGAATAAGTATTTATGCCCACTTGACAAACTGAACAAAATAAAAGCTAATATTGCCCTGCCCTGGTGGCCACACTGCCCAAGAGCTACAAGACACAAAACCACTCTATAAACTCCAAACAACTACAAATAAACACTATTAATTTTAAGTGAAGTCATTAAGTTTGCATGTTTGCAGATGTAGACAGCTGATTTGAACAGTGAAAACAAACTATTTACAATTTTCAACAAATATCAAGTACCTCCTTTCTTGTAATAATTACTTGATTTGTAATATTCGTAATTACAAAATCTAATGTCACGGTTAAGTAAAAAATTGAAATACACTTAAAACTAGTACCAATAATAATTTTAACATTAAAAATCCAAATATTGGTCCTTAGTTGATTTTGAGAATTGACACGTCTCTTGCCCCTTCGTTTAAAAATTCACTAGTAACACCTCTCCCAAACCTAAAGTATAGCTGTAAATAGCAAAGAAAAAAAGAAAGAAAGCAAAGCAAAAAAAAAAAAAAGGCATTTGTAATTTCCGTATTCATTGATTTTGCACACAGGAGTCCTCAGCATACAAGTTCAGTTATCATCAACTGCAGAATTGAGGGGGGGGTTCTTCAAATTAAGGTGAATCATTCACGTAGACTTCACACCAAGTCACAACCAAGAACTGGGCATCATAAAATCTGGCTCACTCCTCTAATACAAGTTACATTCTCTGCCCCTGACTATGGGAATGTTGGCCCATTCCTTTTTCTCTCCGACTTTCACTTAAGCTCCTAATCAGAAACACAGCTCTTCACATACACTGTGCTGCTAAATATACTTGAGTTTGCCACTTCAGAGAACAATAGGGGCCCCTTAACCAGTTTGATATGTACAAACTAGGAGGTACAAGTAGCCTAAGAAAAACATTTCCTCTCACCACCTTAAAGTGGACTAATCTTTTGGAGTAAGAAAAAAAAAAGGAAACTGAGAACTTGAGGCTTCCACATAGGGCAAAAAAAAAAGGAGGCGGTGGGGGAGGGGGTGGCAGAACAAACCAAAACCACCAGCAGAACAGGAATGCAAGCTCCCTGAGGACCAGGATGTCTCCTCTTAATTACCGCTGGATCCCTTAGTATTGAACACGGTACTTGGAACACTGCAGGTAGTTAATCTTTTTTGAATGAATAAACGAAAGCTGTCATCATTGTTCATGCACTCTTTGTGAGAAACCTTAAGCTCATTATATATGTAACCTTTAAAATAACAAGAACTGGGAGCATAATAGGGAAGGGACACTCCGAGCCTCTCAATAACGCTAGAAGGGAGCCAGGGTAATTTTTTTTTTCAAGTTTACACATGAGGAAATTGAGGCTCAGGAAGACTGACCTTTCCAAGATGATGAAGCTCTAAATGGCTGAGCTAGGAGTCTGTCCTACTCAGAGTCTGAGCACCTTTCTCTCTGCCACATCAATACCAAAATGAAGGTTAAAGCCAGGAGAAAAACAAAAGAACATGAAGAACACAGGCTACCCAAAACTAGTATTGAGACATTCACAAACGGGGTAAGTTTGTTTCTGAAAATAAATAAATAAATCTTCCTATTTCAATATTGCAGAGACACAGCCAACGGGGCCTACAGTTCTGTTTCTAACAGGCGACATTCAGCCGCCTATGTTCAGAGCGCTATAGGTTGCTTGTAAGTGTAGGTGCCCTGTTTAAAAAGTGCCTGATCTGGCCAGGCGTGGCGACTCACGCCTGTAATCCCAGCACTTTGGGAGGCCGAGGTGGGCGGATCACGAGGTCAGGAATTCGAGACCAGCCTGGCCAACATGGTGAAACCCTGTCTCTACTAAAAATAACAAAAATTAGCCCGGCGTGGTGGTGGGGGCCTGTAATCCCAGCTACTCGGGAGGCTGAAGCAGGAGAATCGCTTCAAACCGGAAGGCGGAGGTTGCAGTGAGCCGAGATCGCGCCACTACACTCCAGCCTGGGCGAAATTGCTAAACTCCGTCTAAAAAAAAAAAAGTGCCTGATCTACATAAAGAATGGTTTAAAAACCTGAAAACCTGAAGCTGTAAATTAAAAGCCAGATATAACAATTCAAGTCTCCCTTCATTAAAATACCTAGGTTGTCTTCCTGGAAAAAGTGCCTGACTAGAGGAATTCAAAGAACTGTCCAAATGAGTAAAAGTGTTTGCCCAGCACCTTCTAACGAAAACCACGGCTCTGTAATGAGAACAGAAATCCTGTCACATCTTGGCCAGTTCCTAAGTGTCCCCTCAAAAAGAGCATTCAGGCACTACCTAAGATTATAAAGCTTCCTTCTGACAATGTTAAGCAGAATGATATACAGAATTTTTTTTTTTTTTAACTACGGGCTGAGAACGGAAGTCAAGTTCAGATTCTCTTCCTTCCTCAAGCAAGCCAAAAAATTAAGAGCAAACACAGAGGCCCTAAATGTCTCGAGGCCTCTTCACCTGTGGCGATCGACGCAGCAAGCCTGGGTGTGCTGAGAATTGAGGCTCTCCCTTACTCCGGGGGTTACGGGTGGCCTGGGAGCACCGAGAAGAATGAACCGGTGCCTAAGTTTTCAGTCGGATCATTCTTCTCAACTTGGGCGGCTCTCTCCTCCCTTCCTTCCTCCCTGCGGCCCGGCACACACGGCGGGGCAGTGCCAGCGCGGGCAGCAGGCTGGGCCCGAGGGCAGCGCTGCCGCAGCCTGGAGTCCCTCAGAGTGTGGGGCGCGGGCTGCCCCCTGCGCGGACACCCGGCAGGGGCCGCAGATCCGTCCCCGCCGCCAGGCGTGGGGACCGCGAAGGGGCAGCCGCGGCGGGGCGGAGGGGCGGGGTGAGCACTTCCTGACTCTCGCATTGTCCACGCACCGCCCGCGCCACCCAGGGCCCCGCCACCGCGCCGTCCCCGTCGGGGAGGAAGTTGGCGCTCTCCCCGCCAGCCCCGTCTTACCGTTTTTGGCATCGCCCGCGGCTGCAGCCCCCGCGGCGGCCGCGGCGTTCGCGGCGCCAGTCCCCGCGCCTCCGGCGCCCGCCGCGCCTGCCGGTGCCCGGCGGGTGCGCCGGGCCCCGGCTCCATTTTCCTGCTCGTCGCCGCTGCTGTTGGCGCGCTTGTTTTTGCGGCCGCCTTTGCTGTTTTTGGGGTTGGGCATCTCGCTCGCGAGCGTCCAGGTAGGTGCCCGGCGTCAGCGAAGGCGGATCCCAGCTGCACGGCCGCTCCCGGCCCTGCGCGAAGCCGGCTCCGGGAAAGAACGGAGGGCGCGAGCCGGCGATTCCCTCGGCACCCGTCTAGCCGCACGGCCCGTGCCGCGCCATCCCGGCCGCCGCGCCCTCTCCGGCTTCCTGGAGCCGGCACGCGGCTACCCGAGGCTCACAGCCGCGCGGGCGCCGCGGGCCCGGGGCGCGAGCGAGACTCTCCCGAGCCGGAGGGAAAAGGCGGGTCTCCGGCTTGTTTTGATTCGGCTGCGCTGACACGCTCTGGGCCCGCCCCCTCCCGTGACGACACTGGGGATTCGGCCTGGCCGCGCCCACCAGGTGACCTCACGGCTGACGGGACCGCCCGCCTGACGTCACGCCGCGCGCGGGGCCGGGCCACCTCCAGTGACGTCATCCAGGCGTCCCCACCCCGGCCTCCTGGACTCCCGGGTGTTCGTGAGCCGCCCTGTTTCACTTGCGCCACCCGCCAGCGCGGTGGCATGTGGAGTTCTTTGGTGGCCTCCTGACCTTAATGTATTTGAGGCTTAGAACAATATGGTCTGGAAAAATAAGCTGTGACTAGAGCAAGAATGGAAAACAAAGGATTTTGGATTAATAACTCATTCAAAGGCTATGCCCGTCAGTAACAGTAATGAAAGAAATAGGGGACAGGGCGCGGTGACTCATGCCTGTAATCCCAGCACTTTGGAAGGCCGAGGCGGATGGATCACGAGTTCAAGAGATCGAGACCATCCTGGTCAACATGGTGAAACCCCGTCTCTACTAAAAATACAAAAAAATTAGCTGGGCGTGGTGGCGTGCGCCTGTAGTCCCAGCTACTCGGGAGGCTGAAGCAGGAGAATCACTTGAACCCGGAAGCCGAGATCGCGCCACTGCACTCCAGCTTGGGCAACACAGCAAGACTCTGTCTCAAAAAAAAAAAAAGAAAAAAAGAAACAGGGTAGGGTTCCCAGACAATGGGGATGAACACCAGGGTCTTGAATGGGAAGCCTTCACAGTCTGGTGGTGAAAACAATTCATTGAAACAAGACCCATCATCCAGGGATGTAACTAGATGTTGCCTGGACTCTGAAGCAGTCCCTGCTTGGGGGGAACCCATCCCTATGCGTAGGGCTCAGTTGTCCTGAAAGATAGGTAGCCAGGTTATGAGCAGTAGGAGATTAGGTGATACCTGTGAAGACAGGCAACATGAGGGGAGAGGACCCCTGGGAAGAGCTCCCCTTGATCTCTTTCTGCAATTCTGTTCTGCCTTTTCAGCCAACTCCTTCCCTTCCTTCAGGTCTCAGCTCAAATACATCACTTCCACAGAGACCTTCCCAGGAGAGCTGTCAGAAGTTCCACCCTGTTATTTTCCTCCTCCATCTCTAATTATGTTGGCAATGTACGTGTTTACTTATTTCTTGCATATCTCCCTCTCACTCAAATGAAACCTCCATGGATAGATTTTATCTGCCTTGGGCACATCACAGAACAGCTAGCATAAATTTCTTGAATGTATAAATTAGGTTATTTCCTCACGAACTGTGGAGGAAAGACTAGTTTAGCTGACAGCTTTACAGTGTTCCCCTTTTATAGTGTAATCTTTAATTTAGCTCTTCAGTAAAAGCTCTGTCACGGTGTTGTTGTTACCATTAGAGGGTCCTGACTGCAAGTGGTCCAGGTTCTTGGCATTTTGAACAAACAATTGGACCAAACACCCAGCAAAGCAAGGAAAGAAGGAAGCAAGGAAAGAAGAAAGCAGGGATTTATTGAGAATGAAAGTACACTCCACAGTGTGAAAGCGGCCCCAGTGGTGGCTCAAGGTTCCGGATACAGAATCTTCTCAGGTCCAAATACCCCCCTGGAGGTTTCCTACTGGCCACTTCATCCTCACACCATGTAAATGAAGTGGTGGCCCACAATTGGTCTGGTTGCTTGCGGCAACCAATCAGAGGCTGAAGTGGAGTTATAAAGGTCACACTTCCGTGCAAAGACACTTTTTGCACACTTCTGTTCAAAAAGCAACCAGAGGCTAAGCTGAAGTTACAAAGTTGCACTTCTATGCAAAGAAAGACTCCACCCGCAATCAGTCTGATGGGTTGCCGACAGCCAATTTCCCATCTGCCACGCAGAAAAGGTGAGGGTTTGCAAAGAGAGCAGCTTCTGGTTCTTTTGTTACTTAGGTGTGGAAAGTTAGGGTTTTCCTTTCAATTTAGTTTAGGAAGTCGGGGTGAAACGCCCTTAGGTTCCCTGCCTCCAGACTCTATTCTCTGCCTCATTGTGAACTATAGAGATACAGACAGGAAAGTACAGGAAATAATACCCTCCCCCACATTCAGGTAATGGAGAGAGGATTCTGACTGGGAGCTCTGGGCAACCACGGCAGAGTGCATAACAGAGCCTGGAGCAGCAAGGAGGAGCAAGCACTGGATACTCAGGGAAATTGCTGGTTGGACTGTTTAGGAGAAAAAAGAAGATGAAACTTTTAATTCCCTAATGTGTATTAGAGGATAGTGACCCGTTAGATATTTTGTGCTTATATTTTCATGTCTATTTCTCCCCTACCTTGAAATCCCCTAAGTGCTAAGAGAGCAGGGATTGTGCCTAGCTTTCTAATGCTACAGAGTCTAGCATAAACCTTGACACACAGTAAGTATTCAATAAAAATTTGCTGCATGGAAGATACCTAAAGCACTCTTCTTCTGGCTATATTTTTCCAAACCTTAAAATCTCAGCTAAATCATCAATTCTCTAGGAAATCTCTGACAACCCAAAACTAGACTTGTCCCCATATACTCCCTGCACCTCCCTCACCACAGCAACTTACACACTGGGATATTGCTTTGGTGGCTACCTGGACACCAAAAATGAGAGATGAAGGAGCAAGTGAA
Source organism: Papio anubis (assembly GCF_008728515.1). Taxonomy (NCBI): domain Eukaryota; kingdom Metazoa; phylum Chordata; class Mammalia; order Primates; family Cercopithecidae; genus Papio; species Papio anubis. Next base: position 123,642,842 of record NC_044981.1, read on the forward strand.
GTCAAGAAATTCTGAAAATCAGAGGAAATGATGATGGTGGTTAAAGGGAGACTTCCGGGGGAAGACAGTGGAGCTGTGGAGGAAGATAGTGAATTAGTGTTGCCCATTCAGACTTAGCTTAGTATCATTATTGATACCACTAGAGGTCTCAAAATATGTTGGTGATGTTAGCTTTGGCGTTTCTTTTTTTCTGTTTTTTTGTTTTGTTTTTTTAAGTCGTGAAGGTGAAGACATTTTAGGTTAGAGTACAAGAAAATTGAGATAATTATTTTCTTGAATAAGCACATTGCTGTCATGCCATATTGGATCAGAGTTAGTATGCATGTACCCTGCAGACAGACATTCACACCAGCTGCCTCCCACCTCTACATAACTGAGAATTAAGAATTGGAAACTTTCCACAAAAATATCCTAATTGGCTCAAAGCACCCAGACATGCAGCCAGTTGCTGTTCTAGTTAATTGTGTGAGCTACCTCCTTCTATTCAAACTGAAACAAAATGAAAAGGAGGAAGGAGAAGCTTGCCACTTCTTCCATGCTCAACCTTGCTAATCTGTTTTTAGCCTTAGTCAAATTTGATGGAGAGGCAATAGTTACAATTTTATTGCTACAAAGACAATATACTAAAATCAAGATGCTAGGAACAAAATTTAGGTGAAGTTAAAGGACTCCATTTCCTATGTTCTATCCTGCTGTCCTAGCCCTTTTCCCACCATTTCTCAAGGTGAGAGAGAGAGAGAGGCAGCATACCAAAAGACAAAAGGTGGCAGATGGTACAATGGAACATTCCCCTTAGAAAATTCCAGAAGTATAAAGACCTCCAAGGAACTGAGGAAGCCACTCTGTTCTGTACATCTACACTTGCCTTCTCATTCTTCAATTTCCCTGATCAAATCATGCTCTGAAATAAACTTTAAAAAAAATTATACCTCTATCCTAGGTTTCCTTCCCCGAAACCTCACCCACCCTATTGCTCACTTCTCTGCAAAAACAAAATAAAGCACAGCAACAAATCAAGGGCATCAAAAGCAAACAATTTACACCCTTGAGAAAGGGGTGGGCTAATCTTCAGGCTGAACTGGAATAAGCAGTCATTGTTTCAGTGCCCTAGTTTTGTTCATTTGACATTTTGTGCCTGTCTTCTGAGCTCTTGGGGTCAGCTAAGTTTGGATTAGGTTTAAAGTACAAAATATATCTGTTAAGGATAATTGAAGACATAGAATATGGGTAAGAAGCCAAATAATCCAAATACACCTTGATCCAAAAGATCATATAGGAACTCAGAAGGAATTCTGCAGATAACACAGTAATGCACACAAGAATATGTCCACAATGGAAACATAAGTTAAAAGGTACTAAAGCCTGATCTGCTAAAAAGGTCACTTCAAATAAATATACCTGGAGCAATGTATTGTCTTTATGCATCAGTTTTTTCTTCTGGAAATAGCCTATCCTATGGCCACAGCTTTTCTTTGAGGAATAATGACAATTGTGATTATAAAAACTTTGAAAAAATGGAATATTAAAGCAAATAAGAATATTGATTAATAAATTCCATAGATCTACTGTCCCTTTAGGCTGTTCCCGATTACCAATATTAATATTTTTCTCAAATATTTGCCCTTAAAATCTCTTTTCCATCCTTTAGTTGTGACTTTTAGATTATTTTCATAATCTATAAAAGCAGTCATAAAAAACGGTCAGAAATTTGTTGAATGATCCCTGAACTTGCTGCTTACTCCAACCTCTGTGCCTTTCTTGCTCATACTATTGTCCCAGTTCAACATCAGTACTATCTTAGGCCCCAGTAATCCCAAAAGGACATTTCCTTCAAGAGATTTATTTATTTATTTACTTTTTTTTTTTTTTTTTGAGATGGAGTCTCGCTCTATTGCTGAGGCTGAAGTGCAGTGGCGCGATCTCTGCTCTCTGCAAACTCCGCCTCCCAGGTTCAAGTGATTCTCCTGCCGCAGCCTGCTGAATAGCTGGGATTACAGGTGCAACACCACGCCCAGCTAATTTTTGTATTTTTAGTAGAGACGGGCTTTCACCAGATTGGCCAGGCTGGTCTTGAACTCCTGACCTCACAATCTGCCCGCCTCAGCCTTCCAAAGTGCTGAGATTACAGGCGTGAGCCACCTAAGAGGCCGCGCCTGGCCTAAGAGCTTTATTTTTGTGTTTATTAATTTTGTTTACTGTCTGTCCTTCCACACTAGAACGTAAGTTTCAAGAGGGTGAGGATTTCTCTGTTAATCTCCTATACATAAAACAGGGCCTGGCATATAGTAAGTGTTTAATACATATTCATTCAATAAAAGAGAATGGAGAGGAGCACCTGAAAGAATAATTTGAGCCAGACCTAATGAAGAAAAAAAAGAATTCTTCTAAAACCACATTTTTATGTTCAGCTAGCATAATATTTAAACCAAAAAGGAATGGGTCAGTTTGGTCTCGATTTGTATAACAAGAACCCATATAATAGCAATACCTTCATCAGCAATTGCAGTGGCCAAGGAATTATCCATTTCTACACTTTGTATTTCTGATATCTCCTCTGGAGTGTCACTGAAATCTCAAAGATTTTTGTCACCTAGTTTTTATCAATATCCCCTATGTTTCTTCCCAATTAAAATCAGCACTTTTCTATTCTGCCATTCTAAAGCTTGACTTAACCACAGTGCTTCTGTAGGCTGTCTGCAAGATTTGACTTAGATAATACAACACTGGCCCTCTCTAAATGCCTCTTTTAATACGGTGCTAGTTATCTATTGCTGCCTAAGAAATGACCCCACAATTTAACAGCTTAAAACAACAAACATTTATTATCTCACAGTTTCTGTGAATCAGTAATCTAGGGATGGCTTAGCTGAGTCCTCACAAGGCTATAGTCAGCCAACTGGGGAAGGATCCATTTCCAAACTCACTCTTAGGGTTGTCAGCAGGATTCAGTATTCCTCGTGGGTTGCTGGCCCCAGACCTCCCCTCAGTTCTTTACCACAGGAGCCTCAGCCTGGGGCAGCTCACAACAGGGCAGCTGGCTTCATCCAAGGGAGCAAGACAGGGAGCATGAGAGAGTAAATAAGACAGATGCCAATCTTTTTTGTAATCTAATCTCAGAAGTAACATCCATCATTTTGCTGTACTCTGTTTCATGGAAGCAAGTCACCAGGTTTAGCCCAAGGTTGGGTGGAGGAGATTACACAAGGGCATGAACACGAAGGGATGGGGATCATTAAAATCCACCTTAGGGCCAGGTGCAGTAGCTCACGCCTGTAATCCCAGCACTTTGGGAAGCTGAGGCGGGTGGATAATGAGGTCAGGAGTTTGAGATCAGCCTGGCCAAGATGGTGAAACCCTATCTCTACTAAAAATACAAAAATTAGCTGGGCGTGGTGGCGCGCACCTGTAATCCCAGCTAATTGGGAGGCCGAGGCAGGAGAATCTCTTGAACCTGGGAGGCGGAGGTTGCAGTGAGCCAAGACTGCACCACTGAGCTCCAGCCTGGGCGACAGAGCAAGACTCTGTTTCAACAACAACAACAACAAAACCATCTTAGAAGCTACTTACCACAAATATATTAATATACTGCTTGCACTCTTAAGTTCTCATTTTCAAGGACTTCAAGTGTAGTTTATGAGATAAAAAGCATGGAAAAAGGTAAGACCTTATTCCAGTTCTTCCTTTCCACACTGCTGTTTCAACTAATGAATCTTTGATGATCTTGGATGATAAAATTTCATTAATTTACAATAACTTTTGCAAAAGATCTTTGGCTTAAGTGTTTCAGGCCCCTGCAGTTAAAGAACTGTTGACTTTTAGAACAAACACAATCAGTGTAGTTAGTTCATTGTTGGATCTGAGGATCTACTTCAAGAACACCTATTTTTTTCTAAGTCCTAAGGCTACTGCTCTGCTTGTTTCTGGAGTTTATTTTGATTGATCTTGGCTAGAATTTTCTCTCAAGATTCTGCTTCCTCCTTTATTTCTACTTGGAATGATTTCTACCAAGAATATTCTAAGGAACACTAGTTATATAAGATGTGCCTCTATTTCTGTGGTAAAATAAGTCTAGGAAACACTGTATATTGTATGAGTCACAATATATATTAGCATAGTAAAGATCCTAAAAGTCCAGCAGTAAAGAAACCTGTTTACTCTCAACTTAGAATTTCCCAAATGTATATAACCTATAAATCTTTTTACATGTAATGCCCATTAACATTCTGTGGAAGTAGAGTCCTGCTGTATATTTTTAGGGGAAATAATGCCTTGGAACAACAACAACAAAAATCTACTTCTAACTGGGCACAGTGGCTCACACCTGTAATCTCAGCACTTTGGGAGGCTGAGACAGGCGGATCACTTAAGGTCAGGAGTTTGAGATCAGCCTGGCCAACATGGTGAAACCCCCACCCATCTCTACCAAAAATATAACAATTGACTGGGTGTGGTGGTGCATGCCTGTAATCCCAGCTACTCGGGAGACTGAGGCAAGAGAATTGCTTGAACCTGAGAGGCAGAGGTTGTGGTGAGCCCAGATGGTGCCACTGCACTCCAGCCTGGGCAACAGAGTGAGACTCCATCTCAAAAAAAAAAAAAAGAAAAGAAAAAGAAAAGAAAATAATCTACTTCTGGCACTAGCCATCAGGTGAGTATTGATACAATGGTGAAAAGACAGATATTGGATCCCTCTTGTAAACAACCAGTTCTTTAGAAGACTTCTTGGGAAATATCTTCAAAACTATAAAACTGAAACTGTCAGAAGATATAATACATTAACTACTAATTCTAAATTATGTAAGCAGTTGAATATTCATGGTATTGCTTCCATTTTAAGAAATTTCAAATATGCTATAATTGTTACATGGAACAAAAATTTACCATCATATGAACAATCAGTTTCACTGTTAGTCCAGTAATAAGGACTGCTATGTATGGTTCTGGAGTTAATTTCAGTCAATCTTGAATAGAATTATGTCTTAAGATTTCCTTTCCTCCTGCAGAATATTTGCTCTAAGTCCTTAAATGCAAACATGGTACTGCATGGATTAAAGATGAACACAAATGTGCTACTCCTGTCTTCAAAAGGTGGAGTCTATTTGCCTTCTACTTAAATCTAACCTGGCCTTGTGACTTGCTTTGACCGATTAGAAATGCATCAAAAGTGCAATTGCTCTAGTCTGGACCCTAAATTTGCTTTTGCTCTCCCAAAAGCCAGCCACCATGCTGCAAAGAAACTTGAGCCAGACTATGGAATGATGAGAGGCCACATGAAGGTGACAAAGACTCTGTCCTTGACCAAACTTGAGTCAGGTCCCTCTGATTCGTCTTTTTGACGAGGCCCCAACCTTGCCTTGTCCTTAGCCTGCTTAGTTCTCTTTTAGCAAGAATCTTGCTGGGTCAATTTCATAAAAATCCCCAACTTTCCATATGAAATCAGCCTGGACTGCCTTCGGCAAGAATCCTCTCAAGTCAGTTTGGCCACAATCCCCCTAACCTTGATGTTTCGTCTTAGTAATTGTCCATCCACTGACTCCCATGCCTGCTTCTTGGCTACAAATCCCTGCTTTTTCTTGTTGTATTTGGAGTTTAGTCCAATCTCTCTCTCTTAATACAAAATTCCACGGTAGTAGTCCCCTTGAAAAGTTTGCCTTACCATCTCTAACAAATGTCATGAATAACATTTTTCTTTAATAAAAGATCATGGACATGTGGAAGATGAGAAGGGATATTCTTGTTCCAGCCCCAGCCAAGGTCTTAGCTCTGTGCTTCTCAACCCCTGGCAATTTTGCCTTTAGGGACATTTAGCAGTGTCCAGGGATATTTTTGGTTGTCGCTTCTAGCATCTAGGAGGTTGAGGCCAGAGATGCTGCTAAACAGCCTACAATGCACAGGACACAACAACAAACAATCATCCAGCCCCAAATCTAGTGCCAAGCTTGAGAAATCCTATCTTAGCTGAATATAGCCGTATGAGTCACCACAGCTTTACCACATGGAACAGATTGCCCGGATGAGCCTAGTCAACCCACAGAATTGTGAGAAATAATAAATAGTTGCTGTTTTAAGCAACTCTTGGGGTAGTTTTAGTGCTGTGCTGTTGCTAAACTGGCTGGGAAGGGAGGTGGGAGGGAACCCTGATTTGTAGCATTTCTAGTTGCCCATGGTATAAATACTCCTACTGTGGCCAATTTTAGGTTATCAGCACAAGCCACTGAACTCAAGGTTGGGAAGAGACGTGCACAACCAGCTTTTATGAGCCAATGGGAAATGATTAAATTGTGATATCATAGTAGGCAATGGAGGCAACATCCCATGTACAAGATCTTCTTATGCCTGAAATTCTAGGTATGGCCACTTCCTATATGCTGTTGATCACCTAGTCATAGTTCTCTACTTGTATATTGTGTTAACATTTTTATTAGAAAATTCTGTTTGAAATGCTGAGACACTGATTCTGCAGCCTTCCTGGCTTGGGCCATTTTTTTGCACCATTAAATTTGCCAAGTTGGGTTTACTCAAGAGTCTCCCACAGAGGATCACAGCATGGACTCTACTCTGAACCAATCCTACCACACTCTCCCATTTGTCATACTGTGGCCCATGGTTTGGTTTGGGTTAAAACATTGTCCTCGGTAATCTGTGGGGTTTCTTTGTAAAATGAAACACCTGATCAATACCTAAAGGAGCTGCTCGAAAGTGGAAGCAAGGGTGATAAGAGTACCACTGTGCCTTGTTTGGACCCACACTACAGTATGCTTTCGTTTAAAAAAAAAAAAAAAAAACTTTCCCTTCAAGATAGAGGAAATTCCTTCTATCTAGCATGTAAGCAGAAAACATTTGCTATTTCCTAGGGCAGGCACTTCTAAGGTTTCAGGATAGATGCCAGCTTTAGATCCAATGAAGAGTTATTATAATTTTGTGGTTAGGGGCCTGTGTATGGAGCCAGACTTCCCGAGTTGCAGTTTTGGCTTGCTGGCTGTGTGATTGTGGGCAAGATATTTGTGAAATGGGGATAATGGTATCTATTTCAGAGTTAAGACTGATAATGTATGTGTAGTGCCTAGCGCATAGTAAGCTCTCAATAAATAGTGGTTGTTATTACCAGGAGCATTTAAATGTTATATTCTTTGTTGTTATTTGCCTTTCTTCTTTTTTAACTGTAAGTGCTATGCTTTTTCACTGTAAACAAGATTTTTTTTTTCTAAAAGCAGTACTAGTTCTAGGTCAAGGATAAACTCTTTTCAGCATACAACTGTAGTCTCATCCCAGAACAAACCACACCCCACTTCCTGTTGCATGCAGATACAGATACCTTAAAGGGACAGTTTGTACCAGGGACCCATGCAAGATGCTAAGATTGCAACAGAGCGCACTCTAGTGTACAAAGCTGGGAGCCAGTGGGGGAGGAGATGATGAGAAGCAATGCCTTGCCCAAGTTTGAAGTTGATTTGTCCAGCTCTAAGAAGTTATTTTAAGTTACTATATAAGAATGATGTGATGAAAATATCGTTTTGGAAGAATACTCTGATAGTAACATTCAGGATTGATTTGATAGAAAAAGCGGTGACAAGGAAGCCAGCTGAAAATCTATTGTATCATTGTTGGGATGAGACGATGAGAATTTGGGGTTAGGGAGTTAAAAGAAGAACAGAGGAAAAGGATGACTATAGGAGACATTTTGAAGGGGGAAAAAAATCATGGGACTTAAAGACAAAAATTTGATCTTAAAGAAAAGCCATCCCACCAACATCTTATTCTGTTTAGATCTATACCATAAGTTTCAGCCACAAATAAATTGCTAGCATTTTCTATTCTAGTAAAGCCTGCAAGTGGAAAAAATAACCCAATATTTGCTATGTTGGTTTATTTTCTTTTAAAGGACAAAATTAATCTACTATGAATCATGACTTGAAAGTTCTAGGTGAACATAGCACTTATTCCAAAATTGACCACGTAGTCGGAAGTAAAGAACTCCTCAGCAAATGTAAAAGAACAGAAATTATAACAAATTGTCTCTCAGACCACAGCGTAATCAAACCAGAACTCAGGATTAAGAAACTCACTCAAAACCACTCAACTACATACAAACTGAACAACCTGCTCCTGAATGACTACTGGGTACATAACGAAATGAAGGCAGAAATAAAGATGTTCTTTGAAACCAATGAGAACAAAGACACAATGTACCAGAATCTCTGAGAAACATTTAAAGCAGTGTGTAGAGGGAAATCTATAGCACGAAATGCCCACAAGAGAAAGCAGGAAAGATCTCAAATGGACACCCTAACATCACAATTAAAAGAACTAGAGAAGCAAGAGCAAACAAATTCAAAAGCTAGCAGAAGGCAAGAAATAATTAAGATTAGAGCAGAACTGAAGGAGATAGAGACACAAAAAACCCTTCAAAAAATCAATGAAACCAGGAGCTGGTTTTTTGAAAAGATCAACAAAAGTGATAGACCGCTAGCAAGATTAATAAAGAAGAAAAGAGAATAATCAAATAGGTGCACTAAAAAATGATAAAGGGAATATCACCACCAATCCCACAGAGATACAAACTACCATCAGAGAATACTATAAACACCTCTATGCAAATAAACTAGAAAATCTAGAAGAAATGGATAAATTCCTGGACACATACACCCTCCCAAGACTAAACCAGGAAGAAGTTGAATCCCTGAATAGACCAATAACAGGCTCTGAAATTGAGGCAATCATTAATAGCCTACCAACCATAAAAACCCCAGGACCAGATGGATTAACAGCCGAATTCTACCAGAGGTACAAAGAAGAACTGGTACCATTCCTTCTGAAACTATTCCAATCAACAGAAAAAGAGGGAATCCTCCCTAACTCATTTTATGAGGCCAGCATCATCCTGATACCAAAGCCTGGCAGAGACACAACAACAAAAAAAAAGAATTTTAGACCAATATCCCTGATGAACATCGATGTGAAAATCCTCAATAAAATACTGGCAAACCGAATCCAGTAGAACATCAAAAAGCTTATCCACTGTGATCAAGTGGGCTTCATCCCTGGGATGCAAGGCTGGTTCAACATACGCAAGTCAATACACGTAATCCATCATATAAACAGAACCAAACACATGATTTTCTCAATAAATGCAGAAAAGGCCTTTGACAAAATTCAACAGTCCTTCATGCTAAAAACTCTCAATAAATTAGGTACTGATGAGATGTATCTCAAAATAATAACAGCTATTTATGGCAAACCCACAGCCAATATCATACTGAATGGGCAAAAACTGGAAGCTTTCCCTTTGAAAACTGGCACAAGACAGGGATGCCCTCTCTTACCACTCCTATTCCACCTAGCGTTGGAAGTTCTGGCCAGGGCAATCAGGCAAGAGAAAGAAATAAAGCATATTCAATTAGGAAAAAAGGGAGTCAGATTGTCCCTGTTTGCAGATGACATGATTGTATATTTAGAAAACCCCATCGTCTCAGCCCAAAATCTCCTTAAGCTGATAAGCAACTTCAGCAAAGTCTCAGGATACAAAATCAATGTGCAAAGATCACAAGCATTTCTAGACACCAATAACAGACAAACAGAGAGCCAAATCATGAGTGAACTCCCATTCACAATCACTTCAAAGAAAATAAAATACCTAGGAATCCAACTTACAAGGGATGTGCAGGACCTCTTCAAGGAGAATTACAAACCACTGCTCAACAAAATAAAAGAGGACACAATCAAATGGAAGAATATTCCATGCTCATGGATAGAAAGAATCAATATTGTGAAAATGGCCATACTGCCCAAGGTAATTAATAGATTCAGTGGGATCCCCATCAAGCTACCAATGACTTTCTCCACAGAATTGGAAAAAAAAAACTACTTTAAAGTTCATATGGAACCAAAAAAGAGCCCATATTGCCAAGACAATCCTAAGCCAAAAGAACAAAGCTGGAGGCATCACGCTACCTGACTTCAAACTATACTACAAGGCTGCAGTAGCCAAAACAGCATGGTACTGGTACCAAAACAGATACATAGAGTAATGGAACAGAACAGAGCCCTCAGAAATAATACCACACATCTACAACCATCTGATCTTTGACAAACCTGACAAAAACAAGAAATGGGGAAAGGATTCCCCATTTAATAAATGGTGCTGGGAAAACTGGCTAGCCATATGTAGAAAGCTGAAACTGGATCCCTTCCTTACCCCTTATACAAAAATTAATTCAAGATGGATTAAAACCTTAAATGTCAGACCTAAAACCATAAAAACCCTAGAAGAAAACCTAGGCAATACCATTCAGGACATAGGCATGGGCAAGGACTTCATGCCTAAAACACCAAAAGCAACAGCAACAAAAGCCAAAATTGAGAAATGGGATCTAATTAAACTAAAGATCTTCTGCACAGCAAAAGAAACTACCATCAGAGTGAACAGGCAACCTACAGAATGGAAGAAAAATTTTGCAATCTACCCATTTGACAAAGGGCTAATATCCAGAATCTACAAAGAACTTCAACAAATTTACAAGAAAAAATCAAACAACTCCATCGAAAAGTGGGCAAAGGATATGAACAGACACTTCTCAAAAGAAGACATTTATGCAGCCAACAGACATGAAAAAAATGCTCATCATCACTGGCCATCAGAGAAATGCAAATCAAAACCACAATGAGATACCATCTCACACCAGTTAGAATGCCAATCATTTAAAAGTCAGGAAACAACAGGTACTGGAGAGGATGTGGAGAAATAGGAACACTTTTACACTGTTGGTGGGACTGAAAACTAGTTCAACCATTGTGGAAAACAGTGTGGCGATTCCTCAAGGATCTAGAACTAGAAATACCATTTGACCCAGCAATCCCATTACTGGGTATATACCCAAAGGATTATAAATCATGCTACTATAAAGACACATACACGCATATGTTTATTGCAGCACTATTCACAATAGCAAAGACTTGGAATCAACCCAAATGTCCATCAATGATAGACTGGATTAAGAAAATGTGGCACATATACATCATGGAATACTATGCAGCCTTAAAAAAGGATGAGTTCATGTCCTTTGTAGGGACGTGGATGAAGCTGGAAATCATCATTCTGAGCAAACTATTGCAAGGACAGAAAACCAAACACCACATCTTCTCACTCATAGGTGGGAACTGAACAATGAGAACACTTGGACACAGAGTGGGGAACATCACATACCGGGGCCTGTTGTAGGGTGGGGGGAGGGAGGAGGGATAGCATTAGGAGATATACCTAATGTAAATGATGACTTAATGGGTGCAGCACACCAACATGGCACATAGATACATATGTAACAAACCTGCATGTTGTGCACATGTACCCTAGAACTTAAAGCATAATAAAAAAAAATGACAAAAAAAAGTTCTAGATGAAATAGGGCATTCTGTCATTAAAAAACATTGCCCAGTGAGCTAGATGTATTTTGTATGACTCTGGTTTAACAATCTTGAGTTCAATAGTTTCCTGAGATGTTTTTAGGTTTCAATCTGAGGAAAAAGGAGTACCAGACATTTCCTGCCAAGTGTTCTAAATGACTCTGTTTCTCAAACTAGTATTCAGAGAAACTGGGTTCAACATGTATTTATCCAGTATCAACTATGTGCAAAGCTCTGTGATAGATGGATAACAAGCATCTTTCATTTTTCTTGGTTTATAAGCCACAACATTGTCACGATGACACCATCAACAGGTTAAAAAAACAAGGAACTTTTCATTGAGGTCATCTATTTATCCTTGACTTAGATAAGGAATATCTTCTGCCTTCTTGTTTGTAGGTGACAGTTGGATTCTCAATCTTTTCCTTTTGTCTTACCATGAAAGAGAAAATGGGCATTGCTCAAATTACCAGATGATTCCTTTTTATTTTTCAATGGCAACTTCATTTAGTTTACTTTAAAAAATATTTACTGAACATACAGTGAAGTCTGTGCCACATCCAAGTGCAAAATGATAGAGAAACAACCCCAGGACATTCTCAAGGAGCTCATAGCCTGGTAAGAGAAAGATACAGATATGTCTTTATTCTCATGCCTTTCTTCAAAAGGATTTACAGAGGGGAACAAAGAGGGGTACTATGTAAGAAAATAAAGTCCATTAGAAACAAGTGAGAAAGGCAAAGGGAAGGCAATGATGGGATCATACACTAGAGGCAGGGTAATACACAAAATAAATGCAATGAAGACCTGCATGTATTTGCTAAGGATGCACCAGGAATTTGGATCTAAGCTTTTTGGTAATCTCTGTGAAGGCAGAGACAATCCACAGGTTCTGTTACCAAAACACCGGGATTTCAGTCTAGGTCTTGCTGCTTGCCACACAGAAACCCAATTACTGAGACAATGAGTATTGCCAGGCTTCGAAGAAGGCTTTAATTAGGTGCTATGGCTAAGAAGATGGGAGATCAGTCTCAAATCCATCTCTCTGACTGACTAAAATTAGGGGTTTATGCAGCAGGAACGAATTTTAAACATGTGTGGGAAAACAGGAATTAGGGAGGAATAAGAAAAAGAAGGTGGTTCACAGGAAGCAGGTGGTCAGTTAGGCCAATGATGATGGGTGAAGGGTCCTGTGTCTCATTGTCCAGACATGGTGATCTGGTAAGTTTCAGTTCCTTGATACTATCTGGCAGTCCTCATGGTTGGTTTCCTGAGAAAGGAACTCAGATAAGACAAATGTTAACTTTCTCACGTTTTAAGGGAGGTTAATTTTTATGTTTATTCAAAGAAACCATAAACACCAGTTCCATGGGACAACTGGGGTTGTTTCAGTTCCACCAGATAAAACCAGACCACATGCTCAGGGAAAGCATACCTATTCCTGACATAGGGCCAAACAAACAAACAAAACCCTCAAGGATCATCCAAAGGCAAATACTCTCTTTTCTTTTTTTTTTTTTTTTTTTTTGAGACAGAGTCTCACTCTGTTGCCCAGGCTGGAGTGCAGTGACACAATCTGGGCTCACTGAAACCTCTGCCTCCCGGGTTCAAGCGATTCTCTTGTATCAACCTCCTGAGTAGCTGGGATTACAGGCATGCCACCCTGCCCAGCTAATTTTTGTATTTTTAGTAGAGACGGGGTTTCACCAAGTTGGCCAGGATGGTCTCGATCTCTTGCCTTCGTGATCTGCCCACCTCGGCCTCCCAAAGTGCTGGGATTATAGGCATGAGCCACCACATCTGGCCCAAATACAAATACTATGTGATACACTGAAGAACATTTTCAACACTGTCCTTATGGTAAATGTTGTGGGGCTATTTTTTTTCTTTTCACCTCTTTCTTTGGTATAAATGTAAGGGATACAAATGCAATTGTATTATATGAATATATTAAATAATGGTAAAGGCTGGGTTTTTATTTTTTATTGTTCCATCACCTGAATTGTTTATTATTCCATCACTGAAATAACGTATATTTTACCTATGAATTAATTTCTCATCACCTATGCCTTTCCCACCTTCCCACCCTTTTGAGTTTCCAATGTCTATCATTCCACACTCGGCCCATGTGGACACATTACTTAGTTCTCGCTTATAAGTGAAAATATACGGTATTTGGTTTTCTGTTTCTGAGTTATTTCATTTAAGATAATGTCCTCTAGTTTCAGGCGTGTGGCTGCAAAAGACATGTTTCATTCTTTGTTAGGGCTGAGTAGATTATATGTATATATATAATCTTTTCTTTATCTATTCATCCATTGATGGACTTTGGGTTGATTCCATATCTTTGCTATTGTAAACAGTGTTGTGATAAACAAATGAGTGTGGGTATCTTTATGATATAACGATTTCCTTTTCATTGGGTAGATACCCAGTGGGATTGCTAGATCTAATGGTAATTCTTTTAGTTCCTTGAGAAATCTTCATACTGTCTTCTATAGAGGTTGTACTAATTTACATTCCCACCAACAGTGTGTAAGTATTCCTTTTTCTCCACATCCTTGCCAACATGTTTTTTGTTTGTTTGTTTGTTTGTTTTTACTTTTTTTTAAAGACAGAGTCTTACTTTATCTTCCAGGCTAGAGTGCAGTAGTAGAGTCTGAGCTCACTGCTACCTCCGCCTCCTGGGTTCAAGCAATTCTCGTGCTTCAGCCTCCTGAGTAGCTAGGATTACAGGCATGTGCCAACACACCCAACTAATTTTTTGTATTTTTGGTAGAGATGGGGTTTCACCATGTTGGCCAGGCTGGTCTTTAACTCCTGGCCCTAAGTGATCCACCTGCCTTGGCCTCCCAAAATGCTGGGATTACAGGCATGAGCCACCACACCCTGCCTTTGAGAGGTGACAACATGCTAGTAGCCCTCCCTCTGGGCACCTCCTTGGCCTCTGCGTCCACTCTGGCAGCGCTTGAGGAGCCCTTCAGCCCACCAAGGCACTGTGGAAGCCCCTCTCTGGGCTGGCCCAGGCCGGAGCCACCTCCCTCTGCTTGCCGGGAGGCGTGGAGGGAGAGGCACGGGTGGGACCCACGGCTGCGTGAGGCGCTGGCAGGCCAGCGTGAGTTCCAGAGGGTGCGGGCTCAGGCTCAGCGGGCCGCACACTGAGCAACAGGCCGGCGCCCGTGCCCAGGGCAGTGAGGGGCTTAGCACCCGGGCCAGCAGCTGCGGAGGTTGCCCCGGGTCCCCCAGCACTGCCAGCCCGTATGCACCGTGCTCAAATTCTCGCAGAGCCTCAGCCGCCCCACAGGGCAGGGCTCCAGACCTGCAGCCCGCCATGTCCGAGGGCCCCCTCCGTGGTGGGCTCCCAGGCAGCCCCAGCTTCTCCGGGTGCCGCCCCCTGCTCCTTGGTGCCCGGTCCCATCAACCACCCAGGGGCTGAGGAGTGCCGGTGGATGGGGCAGGACTGGCGGGCAACTCTGCCCAGCCCCAGTGCAGGATCAACTAGGTGCAGCCAGCTGGTCTCCTGAGCCTAGTGGAGACTTGGAGAACTTTTATGTCTAGCTAAGGGATCATAACCACACCAATGGGCACTCTGTGTCTAGCTCAGGGATTATGAATGCACCAATCAGTTCTCTGTAAAATGGACCCATCAGCTCTCTGTAAAATGGACCAATCAGCAGGATGTGGGTGGGGCCAGGTAAGAGAATAAAAGCAGGCTGCCAGAGCCAGCCAGCGGCAACCCACTCGGGTCTCTTTCCATTCTGTGGAAGCGTTGTTATTTTGCTGATTGCAATAAATCTTAATGCCACTCATTTTTTGGGTCCACGCTGCCTTTATGAGCTGTAACACTCACCGCAGAGGTCTGCAGTTTCGCTCCCGAAGCCCAGAAGACCACGAACCCAGTGGGAAAAGCCAACAACTCCAGACGGTCGCCTTTAAGAGCTGTAACACTCACCTCCAAGGTCTGGAGCTTCACTCCTGTCAGTGAGAGGACGAACCCACCAGAAGGAAGAAGCTCCAGACACATCTGAACGTCTGAAAGAACAAACTCCGGATACACCATCTTTAAGAACTGTGACACTCACCGCGAGGGTCCGCAGCTTCATTCTTGAAGTCAGTGAGACCAAGAACCCACCAATTCCGGACACCTTGACATTTTAATAGCTATTCTGACTAACGTTCGATAGATTCTCATTGTGGTTTTAATTTGCATTTCTGTGATGATTAGTGATGTTGAGCATTTTTTCATGTTTGTTGGCCATTTGTATGTGTTTTTTTGAAAAATGTCTGTTCATGTCCTTTGCCCACTTTTTAATTAGGTTTTGTTTTGCTGCTGTTGAGTTGAGTTCCTTGTATATTCTGGTTATTTGCCCTGTGCTGGATACACTGTTTGCAAATATTTTCTCCCATTCTGGAGGCTGTTTGCTGTGTTTATTTCTTTTGCTGTGCAGAAGGTTTTGTTTAATTAAGCCCCTGCTTTGTTTCTGTTGCTTGTGCTTTTGTCTTACTCATGAGTTCTTTGCCTAGACCAATATCCGTAAGAGTTTTCCTTAAGTTTTCTTCCAGTATTTTTATAGTTTCAGCTCTTACATTTTATTATATCTCAGTATGGGCTGATGGCTTCAAACCAAACCCCAGTTCAGTAAAAGCAAGTCTACAGAGTTTACTTAAGCAGACAATTTAATTATGATGTGGTAAGTACAATGACAAAAATATGCTGAAGGTGCTATGAGATAACAGAGGGGACACAACTCTGGTTTTATTTTTCAGGGTTGGAGCAGAACGCTCATTGAGAGATTCTGGAAACTTCTGTTCAATTTCTAAAGGAAATATACACGTTTTGTTGCAAACACCTAACTTGCTGCAAAAATTTATTATGGATGGAATATTGTGTTTAAAAGGTTATCCCATCACAACAAACAAGCTTCACATGAAAAAAATCAAAACAGGTTTTAATTGAAGGATTTTCACTTTATTTTTACTTTGCATATCTTGTCTTTTCCTTAATACTAAGTATAAGAAATTATAAATTAAGAAAGTAGAGTGTACCTGAGAGGTGGGTGTCTAAAGAATCAATAAGGTTTTAGAGTTATATCAAGTGAAAGCAGATTTCCTCAGAA
This sequence comes from Papio anubis, assembly GCF_008728515.1. Lineage (NCBI taxonomy): Eukaryota > Metazoa > Chordata > Mammalia > Primates > Cercopithecidae > Papio > Papio anubis. Next base: position 123,659,359 of record NC_044981.1, read on the forward strand.
ATTCAAGACCACAAAACAACAGGTGTTCTTTGGAGAATGGTTCTGGTTCCATGTTGAATTACACTTTTTAAAAATGATTTGGTCGAGAGTTATCTCTCTACCTAATAACAGAGAAGAGTAAAACAGAAAAGGGAATTTTAAACATAAAATAACCTGCACCTCTGGTGTCAAAGAACAAGTCTTAGGTTTCCAACCCATTCAATAAAAAGGGGTAACAAGATTTACCTTGAAGCAAAAGAAAAATAGAGGGAAGGTAATATACTTCTGTGGTTGGTTTTATGAAGGTAGTGTTTTTCTTCAGGATTCAGCCAGGTATGAAAGGAAAGTAGCACGTTCCAACCTTTTCATAGTGTGACTAGCTTCCTCATCAACAGATACAGAGGAGCCTCTGTGCTCAGTCCAGGTATGTGGCAGAAGGGACCTCCACAGCAATGTGATTGGCACTAACACCAGATAACCAAGGATAATGTTAGGTTCCCACAGATAAAAATGCACAAAATGAGAATGAGTGACACAGTTGAGAAATCTGAGACCTCCCTTGCTGACCACCTGAGGACCTTTGGAAACATTTGCATGGGCTCTTCAGTCTCAGAGTACTTGTAATTATTTGCTGAGATGACAAAACTGTTATTTAATGTCTTTACCCAGCAGTGCTTTAGATGCCAAGGTTGACAACAGTTGGGGGTGTCCCAGAAATAAAAACTGGGTGTTTAAAATTCATCTGTCACTCTGTAAAGGGGGTAGATCATTTAGCAAAAGGATCTTTTGTTTGCTGAGAACACATGCAGTCATCCTCAGGACCGCAGACACTTGAAAACAATATTAAGAGATGGGTGAGGAGGAGACGGGGTGAGCTACATTTCCATACATATGAGAATGGAAAGGTAGGTGGGGAGAAAACCAGGAAAAGAAAGAAGCTGGAGATCGTATGAGTGGGAGGGAGGATGAAAGAGAATAAGAGTCCCATCAACTGCAGGTGGGGACAGAGAGATCTGGGGGAGGAAATGGATTTGGAGGAGGAGACCTGTCTCAGTAGTGAAACATCTTGCCCTGTAACTACTTTCTACCCACCCCAGTTTCCACCTACTCACACTTACATATATCAAATCACAAGTCAAATACCAGCTTCTCAACACTGGCTTATGAAGTAGATTTTCTTTTGGGAATCAATAGTCGTGTTCAATCCTACACTACGTGTGAGGAGAGACACATTCCTCCTTTATGTTTTCTTAACTCTGGAAAACCAGTAAAAATAATTGAAAAATGGCTGGCCTCTTTGGCTTCACCTCACTCTTGCCAACTTTAGCCATCTAATCTCCAGGCCCTGTGGATTCTGCGTCCACAGTCCCTCACAAGTAGACTGCCCTCTATTCTGTTTCCACTGCCAGTTCCCTGATGTGACCTTCCCTGGCTTCTGGCAGAATGCTGTCTCTACCTCTCATTACCCATCACACTATTCTCTACTTCACTTACCCTGTTGTGCCCATTCCAGCTTATATTTGAATAATTTATGAAGATGCCATATCCCTTAGTGCAACAACTGCTGTATAAGAGCTGCCTTTTTTTCACCTTTACAGATTTGAGATGACCTTATACAAAGATTTTAAGTGTTTTAGGAAACCTTTGTGAAAGCAAAGGAGAAAAAAAGGACAAACGGAAGGAAAAGGGAACCAGAAGGACACAAAAAGGAACAGAATGAAATGGAAGGGAAGGGAGTGGAAGAAATTCGGTAGTGTCTTTTTATGTGAGGTACATAATAGACCTTCAGAACAAGTCTAATTTTATTCCTTTTCAAAATAAGCTTTTTTATACCCTTTATTTTTCCAAAAACAGATCCTCATTTTCTTTTGAATGAGTGTCTCAGTTGTACCTTCTAAGAACTTAAGTCAGATAACATTTACACATATCCAAATACCGATGTTCAGTGCCATATTTTTCTTTTCCTCAAATACCTCTTCTATTTTGTTTTCCTTTAGAATCAATGTTCTTTATTCTTAAGATAATAGAAAAGTGCACTAAATAGTTTGGAGACTGTTCAAAATAATCATATTTTACTCTTTACTTCATTTATCCTTCTTTAATATCTGAGGTAATTTCATGAAGACTAGTATGTCATAGATCTAAAATGATTGTTTCCTCATTTCTGTGGCTCAGAAAAATCTGACAAGAACCTCTGCAGCTGCACTTGTTATAGCCTCAGACTGTGATTCCCCAGCCAGGTGCAAAAACAATGGCTGCCTATTACTATTCCTGTGCCAGCTGTTATCCCTACATGTGCAACACCCGTGTGCTGAGGGGAGAACACCATTTTATCTGCAACCTCCCTTTTTTTGGTAAGGAATAAATTTTGCTGTCAATTTTTAAATGACTCCTAATGAGTTAAAATAAATAAATTATGTTTTATGCAATATATTTTTCATTCAAGGGACTAATGACAGAACCTCTTAGAACTATCCTTATGTTTGAGGAATATACACAGCACAGGACTTCCAGCCACAAAGGTTATTGGTGGAAATGATATATGTGATTTCACTCAGGTCTACAATAGAAATCAATCTCCCATGAAAGTATCTTGTAATCAGATATAATTGACATAATGAATAGGTAAAACATGAAACAGAAGAACACATTGGCAGGTAAGAGGTAAGGGGGGGGGGTCAGGGAAACATATGTAAATGGAATCCAAAACCATAAACTAGGTAATATTTCAGTTTTTGAAAGTTACTAACAGTCATCTAAGGGACCCCCAATAAAATGTGATGGGTTCCAGCTTAAAAATAAGCCATACTCTTTATTCTTGATGAGCTGAATTATCTAAAATCAGAAATGTGACACCAAACAAAGTATTCAGTGTCAGATTTATTTTATTCCAAGTCATATAATTTTATATTGGGAAGAGACCTTGGAATCCAGCCTTTCATCAAGCTCTGGAATTCCTTCCACAACATCCCAAGTAGATGGACATTTAGTCTTAGCTTGACTCTGGACTTAACCTGATCATTTAGACATAGCTTGAGCTCCTCCTGTACCAGTGAGCTAAGCACTCTGTAAGGCAGTCTACTGTATTATTGGACGTTTTTGGTTCCCAGAAAGTTCCTTTTTATGTTGAGATGAGTCTTGTATTTCTATAATTTCTGTCCATTGACAATGGCTTTGCTACTGGGAAGATGCTGTATTATAATTTATGGGGCAGCCCTTAGGTTGCTTAGGTGACAGTGAGGGTGATGCTTTAAGATATCCTGGGTCCAAAGAGAGGGAATTAAGAGAGGTGAAATAAGTACATCCTTTTAAATCCAACAATTCTTTTGGGGTCTAAGTAAATAGCATAGGTCATTATTATAACTTATATTTAAGGTATATTCAGAGGCAAGCATATATAGTTAAGATTTAAAGACCTGTAACACTTAAACAATGCAATACTTTCTCATCGTTTAATTTTTTATGTTTATCTAATTTCTGTAATTTCCCCAGCCTAAGGTCAAGCAGGTTAAAAGTTTTGGGAGTAGGAGACGTAGGAGACTTTGCGGAAGAATTTTTCCCCAAAATAAATTATTGGATAGAATTTACTTTCCAGTCCAAAAAACTTGACGTTGAAATTGTCACTTATAATCAGAGGTCTTGGTAGACATCTGCATTGCTCCAGCCTCGGTAGAGCTTCGGATTCTGCAAGCAACACTCAAACTCTACCACTTCCCCTGCTTCTGAGGTTCAAAGCAAGTGCCTGTCCTCATTATGATAGTTAAGATCTTATCTTCTCTTGTTTTTCTACCTCTGATAGGCTGTTCTGGTATTTTTCCTGGGGGCAAAACAGAAAAGTGGTTGATTTCTTCGTGGCTCAAACTGAAAGATCATCAGGAACATGCAGAACATACACACACACACACACACACACACACACACACACACACACACAAAAGCATTAAGCTCCCTGGGGCCTTGAAGCCCTCACTGTCACTGCATTTCTTTTCTTTTTCTTTTTTTTGAAATGGAGTTTCACTCTTGTTGCCCAGGCTGGAGTGCAGTGGCACAATCTCGGCTCACCGCAACCTCTGCCTCCCAGGTTCAAGCAATTCTCCTGCCTCAGCCTCCCAAGTAGCTGGGATTATAGGCATGCACCACACACCTGGCTAATTTTATATTTTTACTAGAAACGGGGTTTCACCATGTTGGTCAGGCTTGTCTCAAACTCCTGACCTCAGGTGATCCACCCACCTTGGCCTCCCAAAGTGCTGAGATTACAGGCATGAGCCACGGCGCCCACCTCTCACTGCATTTCTAACTCTCCTTCTTCATTAGTGATGAATAAATCACCATGTCTTGTATCTGCTTTGGGGTTTTTCTTCTTCCTCTAAAGAAATTTTTGAAAGGGTTATATTGTAAACATTATAGATTCGTACTTTTATAGGTGACTAATATGCTAACTTCCTTCTGGACAACAGTGGAGCTTATATTTCTTTCAGATGCTTCAAAGAATACAGAAATGTAAGCTCTAGGAAGCATGCCAGAAACACTTTTGAATCCAAATGGCCGGGTCAAGCCGGGTTATACTGAGAAATTTTGAGATATTTAAAAATCATTAGAGCTGACAGAATAATAAACACCTATTCAAATGCAAAATAGTTGTTTTTCTCTTTACCTTTTAAAGTCAGTGAAAGAAGGTTCTCACCATTTTACAACTGTTAAAAAATTTAACTATATGTCACCCACTTTCTTAAATATTTACCCAATTTAATCCTTAAAACAAGCCTCGAGGCATTACTCTCTGCATTTTTGAAAATAAGGAAACTGGCTTAAAGAGGAAGAGTTGAGGCATGCCTGACAATCCCAGGAGTTGAAGTTGAGGGAGTCTCATGACTTCAGAGGCCAGGCATGTTCACTCTGCCATGACTATCCAGTGATCTGTGGGCTCACTTTGGTCTGCTATTACAAATAAAAGAGACCCTTGAATTTGCTTTCTAAATAATGATCTTCATGCCAGGCACAGTGGCTCACGCCTGTAATTCCATCACTTTGGGAGGCCGAGGTGGGAGATTGCTTGAGCCCAGGAGTTCAGGACCAGCCTGGGTAACATAGTGAGACTTTGTCTCTACAAAAAATACAAAACTGACCCAGTGTGGTGGCACACACCTGTAGTCCCAGCTACCCAAGAGGCTGAGGTGGGAGGATCACTTGAGCCTGGTAGGTTGAGGCTGCAGTGAACTGTGATCTTACCACTGCACTCCAGCCTGGACTACAGAGCAAGACCCTGTCTAAAATAATAATCATCATGATAATAACAATAATCTTCCAAACATCTTAAGCCTAGTAAATCTTGATGTTTTGGTTCTTAATCCATGGGCTGGGTAAGACATGTCCTTTGCTGGAGATTTCCACAGGTAAATTGAAAGAAATGACATCTAAGACATGTTTCAACTCTTATGATGGTTAGTTTCATGTCAATTTTACTGGGCTAAGGGTGCCTGGATAGATGGTAAAACACTATTTCTGGTGTGTCTATGAGGGTACCTCCTGAAGAGATTAGCACTTGAATCTGTACACCAAGCGAGGAAGATCATTCTCAGCAATGTGAGCAGGTATCATCTAATCCATGGAGGGCTCAAATAGAACAAAAAGGTAGAGGAAAAGTGAATTTGTTCTTTCTGCTTGAGCTAGGACTTCTATTTCTCTGTTGCCCTTGGACATCCGCATTCCTGGTTCTTGGTCTTCCAGGCTCAGACCAGGACTTATACCATCTACCTGATTCTCAGGCTTTGAGACTCTGACTGAATCACAGCACCAGCTTGCCTGGTGCTCTAGCCTGTAGACAGCAGACATGGGGTGTAAGCCAACTCCCATAACAAATCTTTATATATATATGTGTGTGTGTGTGTGTGTGTGTGTGTGTGTGTATCACCTATTGTTCTGTTTCTTTGGAGAACCCAAATACGACTTTAAAACGTGATTTTGTGAGATTACATGTAACAAAAAACAAAAGAAAAATAAAGAAACATATACTTAAGTACAGACATATTAAGGTAAGTGAGAGTCCTGCTTTGTTTAAGACAAGTCTCACCTGTGAACAAATCTTTAAGTGACCTAAAAACTTTAAAAAACAAATTGTGGGAGGCTTGCCTTTAGAGATTATGGTTTCCAATTTTAGTTTTTTATTTTGTTTCGTTTTTTGTTTTTGTTTTACAGCTACCAGGGATACCAAATTAAAAATTCTTGTTTGGCTTCTTAAAAGTAACCTTTTTAAAGCTCCCCGGGGAATTTTGCTGTGCAGCCAAAATTGAGAGCCACTGATTTGGGGTGTATAGGGAGGGCCTGTGGTGGGAGGTGTTGGGGAACGGGATCTGGACAGAGGATGGCCCCCTTGAGAGTCTACATTTCTGCTCTTGATAAAGAGATTGTGGGAATAAATACCACAACAGGCATTATCTGCACTGTCTGCGAAGGCTAATTAAAGGAGATGAAGCTTGAGCAGAGTTTTGAAAGAGAACAGAGTATAATTTTATTACAAGAAAAAAGGAGGCAAGATTAGGTCAGAAACTTAGATGTGTAAGAGTGGATTATGTTCAGAGTTGGAACAAAACTTTAATCTGAGAACAGTTAAAGAATACCAAGAAACCCATGATCCAAACTTTGTTTCCATTAGGCACTCGGTAACTAGTAATTAAATTTCACTGTAGTTGAATTGAAATAATCTTAGTGGAAAACCATCAAGTGGCTCAGATTAAATTTTTGTGTTTACCACTGTATCCATTTAATCCTGGATCCGCTCTCTCAGACTTAGAAATTCTAAAACCCAGGAATTACTCGGTTCATTCTCTCTTCCCATTGCATGTCATCTTTGCAGCAGCACAATGACTGGAAATAGATACTATTAGCAACTTCTACTTCCTATCTTGAGCAGATCAAATATCTCTCTAACCCCATTCAATGAAAGATAATGAGATCTTTAAAATGTCCCAATATCCACAAACATAGTGCATCATTGCTCTTAAGGGTCCTTATAATGATGGTCCCAGGACTACAGGAGAGAAAGATCACATTTTAACAAAACATTTCCACTGAATTTTATAATCTAATAGTACCTTAAGAATTATGTCTAGTTCCTTGAAAAAAATTATAAAACATTTTCCATCCTGTTTTAAATATTACTTTTTTGTTCAATAGAGAGGTAAGTCAAATATGGATAGTTTATGAAATACATAAAGGACCTATTCACTACCTAATGAATTTAGAGTGAAATTTTAATACTTATCTGAAAATCAAACATGACCTTCCTGTCATGTTTGTCCCGTGTATTAATCCGTTCTCGCACTGCCTGAGACTGGGTAATTTATAAAGGAAAGAGGTTTAATTGACTTACAGTTCAGCATGACTGGGGAGGCCTCAGGAAACTTACAATCATGGTGGAAGGGGAAGCAAACACGTCGGTCTCGACATGGTGGCACAAGAGGGAGGTGCTAAGCAAAGTGGGTAAAACCTTTTATAAAAGCATCAGACCTCCTGAGAACTCACTCACTATCACAAGAACTGCATGGAGGTAACTGCCCCCATTATTCAATTACCTCCTACCAGGTCCCTCTTCCGACACGTAGAGATTATGGGAACTGCAATTCGAGATTGGATTTGGGTGGGGACACAGCCAAACCATATCATCCTGCCTTCCCTTGGGGACTGTGCAATCAACACTTAAAGATCAGCAAACTGTAGCCCCAGCATCCAATCAACGCAACAAGCTTTTACCAGTAGTCCCTATTCACAAGTAGCAAGGCATGGCAGAACAAAAGATCCTAATTGTCTTTGGGTGGAAATGTCATAAGGTATGCTGGACTCATTAATATGATTTGTGAAAATAGTGTAATATCTGACCTTGAAAAACACAGAAACAGTTTGTCTTTGGTGCCATCTCTCAATTATAAATTCATTCATTCACAAAATCATTCATTCAACAAACACTTCCTGAGGCTGCACTATGCGCCAGACACGTGTTTGTCCTGTGTATTAATCTGTTCTCACGCTGCTATAAAGAACTGCCTGAGACTGGGTAATTTATAAAGGAAAGAGGTTTAATTGACTCACAGTTCAGCAAGGCTAGGGAGGCCTCAGGAAACTTACGATCATGGCAGAAGGGGAAGCAAACACATCCCTCTTCACATGGTGGCACAATATTTTTTTTCATAGAGACAGGGTCTCGCTATGTTGCCCAGGCTAGTCTTGAACTCCTGGGCTCATGAGGCGGTTATCTCCGTGCTGTTCTTGTGATAGTGAGTGAGTTCTCAGGAGATTAAAAGCAACACAGGCTATTCTCTGCTTTCACAGGGTTTGATGAGGAAAACTAGCAATTAACAGTTAAATAAAAATTATAATTAAAAATTGAAACATAAATGGTTTGAAGGTAATTAACAGTGGGTTATGTGAGACATGTGTAAGAAAGAACCAACCCCTCCACATGGAAAGAAGAAGGCTTTAGATGAGGCTGAAGAGTAAGGTAGTCACAGCCAGGTTTTACAGACCTCTTTTCTATTCAGCTTGGATCCTATCTGCTGCCCAGCGCCAGGAGCTGAGACTAGCCAAGGACACCTTCTGCAGAGCCCAGACTGAGCTGGAGCCTTCCTGTCTCCTTGGTGAAAACTCTCCCGCAGCAGACTCAGCCTTGCATTATGTACGCATGCATGCTCCCGTCAGGGGTGCCGCTGGAGCAGGGGCGGGGTGGTGGGTTTGTTTCTCCATATGTCTCTGTATGTCGGTGGGGGTGCATATTGCTAGCATAATTCACAGGTTTTAATTTATTTTATTTATTTTTAATTTTTTTTTTTTTTTGAGACAGAGTCTTACTCTGTCTCCTAGGCTAGAATGCAGCGTTACAATCATGGCTCACTGCAGCCTCAACCTGCCAGGTTCAAGTAATTCTCCTGCCTCAGCCTCCCATGTGGCTGGGACCACAGGTGTGTGCCACCACACCCAGCTAATTAAAAAAAAATTTTTTTTCATAGAGACAGGATCTCACTATGTTGCCCAGGCTGGTCTTGAACTCCTGGACTCAAGTGCTCCTCCCACCTGGACTTCCTAGAGTGCTGACTGGGATTACAGAGGTGAGCCACTGCACCCAGCCTCAGCGTTTTTAAAAATAAAGTTAATTATTTTTTTCTCCTATAGCTACAAACTTAATTTTTTTAAGAAAACGAAATGGGTGATTATTCTTCACATTGCTTGCCAGAAAGCCCAAATACTTGACATACATACTTACATACTGACAGTGTGAAAGGCACTTCAGGGAGGCCTGTGGACCCTCTGACCCACCAACTTCTTGAGGTAAGTAGGGGTAGGGCATAGGAATTCTACAACAAGAGCTTTGAAGTCTGTGATTCATTTCAGCAAGTTAGGGAACATCTCAGGACCTATGTGACAAGACATCAGCTGTGGCTGCACTATTTAGCTTTGAAGTCCTTAACTTTTTAAAACCAATTCCCCTTTTGATACACATAAGAAACTCATACACTGTGTTATCAGCTGAATTGTTTCCCACCAAAAATATGTTGAAGCTCTAGCCCCCCATATTTGTGAATGTGACCTCATTTGGAAATAGAATCTTTCAGATGATCAAGCTAATGAGGTCATTCGAATGGGCCCTAATTCAATATGACTGCATCCTTATGAAAAGGGGAAATCGGACACACAGGAAGAATGCCATGTAAAGTTAAGGCAAGGTGATGCATCGACAAGTCAAGGAAAGCCAAAGGCTGCCAGCAAACCACAAGAAGCTCAGCAAGAGGCATGGAACAGATTCTCCCCCAGGCAGAACCAATGCTGCTAATACCTTGATCTTGGACTTCTGGCCTCCAGAACTATAAGACAATGCACTTCCATTGTTTTAAGCCATCCGAAGCAGTATTCCGTTCGTGCTAGTTTGTCATGGCAGCCAGAGGAAACTAATACATACCCCAACTATCTTATTTGAAATTTCAAAACAAAGGAAAAGAAACTTCTTATGTTTCTACATTTTTTTTTTTTTAGATGAAGTCCTGCTCGTCACCCAGGCTGCTGTGCAGTGGCATGATCTTGGCTCACTGCAACCTCTGCCTCTCGGGTTCAAGCGATTCTCCTGCCTCAGCCTCCTGAGTAGCTGGGATTACAGGTACGTGCCACCACGCCCAGCTAATTTTTGTATTTTTAGTAGAGATGGGGTTTCACTATGTTGGCCAGGCTGGTCTCGAACTCCTGACCTCAGGTGATCCACCACCTCGGCCTCCCAAAGTGCTAGGATTACAGGTGTGAGCCACCACACCTGGCCTGCTTCTACATTTAAAAACAGAAAGCTAAAGAATGGGAAAACATGACTAAATTTATTAAAATATTGAATATGCTTTTAAGAAATATATATTGCAGCCCACCCATTTCTAGAGATGCTGACATTGCCTGTGAAAGGATATCCCTCCTTCACACTGTGCAGTTGAGAGTCACTGCTCTAGCTTCTCTGGTTTATACTGCAGTAGGGAGGGAAGGCTTGGGCACCAGCCAAACCTTCTTTCAGCCTCAGAGAAAACCTCCACCAAGGTATGATACAGGGGAGAGGTAGTGAAGTCCTATGCAATGCCCTACCAAAGACTCCACCTGATTATGCCCATCAAACAACACAACAGCAGGCTGGACAATTATGTCCATCCTTAGGCACAGGCGTCTAGAAAACCACCCAACTTAACAGAGAAGTGGAAACCAGGAAGGCCTCACCTTTATACTATCCTGACCCCAGTTCTAGCATGTCATGGAATAGGGGAATGTTGTCTTGCTTTGGAACTAAGGTTATGGGTACTGTATTAGTTTCACAGGGCCACCGTAACAAAGTACCACAAACTAGGTAGCTAAACCAACAAAAATGTATTGTCTCACAATTCTGGAGGCTAGAATTTCAAAATCAACGTGTTGGGAAAGTTAGTTCCTTCTGAGGTCTCTGAGGGAAAATTGGCTCCATGCCTTTCACCTAGTTCCTGGCAGCTGAGATACCCCTTGGCTTGAAGATACGTCACTCCAATCCTCCCTCTTCATATGGTGTTCTCCCTGTGTGACTGTAACTGTAAGTAAATTTCCCCTCACCATCCCACCTTTTTTTGTTTGGTTGGTTTCTTTTTTTTTTTTTTTTTTTTTTTTTTTTTTTTTTTTTTTTTTGAGACAGAATCTCACTTTGTTGCCCAGGTTGGAGTGCTGTGGCACGATCATGGCTCATTGCAGCCTCAACCTCCTGGGTTCAGGTGATCCTCCCACCTCAGCTTCTGGGGTAACTGGGACTACAGGTACATGCCACCATGCTGGGTTAGGTTAATTTTTGATAGAAATGGGGTTTTGTCATTTTACCCAGCCTGGTCTTGAACACCTGGGCTCAAGGAATCTGCCTGCCTCTATCTCCCAAAGTGCTGGGATTACACACATGAGCCACCACACTTGGCCAAATTTCCCTTTTTAATAAGGATACCAATCGTATTGTATCAGGGCCCATCCTAATGACTTCATCTTAACTTGATCACCTGCAAAGACCCTATTTTCAAATAAGGTCACATTCACAGATACTACAGGTTAGAACTTCAACATTTTGCTGTGAGGCAGGGGTTCAGAATTCAACCTGTAACATGTACCAACTTGACTGTCCATACTGACACAGACTAAAGAACATTTGTAAGGTTTTGGATCAGAACCTGATCCTGAAGGCCAGTCTCAGTGGCTCACACCTATAATCCCAGCACTTTTGGAGGCCGAGGTGAGTGGATCACCTGAGGTGAGGAGTTCGAGACCAGCCTGGCCAACATGGTGAAACCCCATCTCTACTTTCAAAAAATATATAAAAAAAAAAAAACAAAAGAAATTAGCCAGGTATGGTGGTGCACGTCTGTAATGCCAGCTATTTGGGAGGCTGAAGCAGGAAAATCAGTTAAACCTGGGAGGCAGAGATTGCAGAGCCAAGACTGCACCACTGCACTTCATCCTGGGCGACAGAGTGAGACCCTGTCTCAAAAAAGGAACCTGATCCTGGATGCCCAGCTACTCAACCATTCAAAAGTTGCCAGGAGGACTGAGGCTATACACGTACTCCCCCTGCTGTAAAAGTCGATGATGTAGTGAAACCACTCTCATCTAGCTGCATTTGTACCTACATCCCTAGCTAAAATTAGCCAATAATTTTCCTTCCTTTTTTGGCCCTTGAAATCAAGGTTACCTTATTGGCATACCATGAACCAAGGAGAGTGGGGAGACACTGCCCCTACTTAAGGCACTGTCTTAACTATTCTCTGGAATTATATATATAAGATGAGGATTATCTGTTCCGTTGCTAGAAGATAAAGTAGAACTTGCTTAGAAAACCACCTTGGCCTTAGGGTGTTTACTTTTGTTTGTAGGCAAACTTTTATATATATATATACACACACATATATATATAAAAAACATTTATACATATTTATGGGGTACAAGTGAAATTTTGTTACATGCATTGAATGTGTAATGATCAAGTCAGGTTATTTGGGGGGGTTCATCACCAAAGTGTTTATCATTTCATGTCCACTCTTCTAGCTATTTAGAAAAATATAATATATTGGCTGGGCACAGTGGCTCATGCCTGTAATCCCAGCACTTTGGGAGGCTGAGGTGGACAGATCACGAGGTCAAGAGATTGAAACCATTCTGGCCAACATGGTGAAACCCCGACCCTACTAAAAATACAAAAAATTAGCTGGGCGTGGTGGCATGTGCCTATAGTCCCAGCTACTCAGGAGGCTGATGCAGGAGAATCACTTGAACCCTGCAGGGGGAGGTTGCAGTGAGCCGAAATCGCACTGCTGCACTCTAGCCTGGCAACAGAGCAAGACTCTTTCTCAAAAAACTAAAAAGAGCCGGGCGCGGTGGCTCAAGCCTGTAATCCCAGCACTTTGGGAGGCCGAGACGGGCGGATCACGAGGTCAGGAGATCGAGACCATCCTGGCTAACACGGTGAAACCCCGTCTCTACTAAAAAATACAAAAAACTAGCCGGGCGAAGTGGCGGGCGCCTGTGGTCCCAGCTACTCGGGAGGCTGAGGCAGGAGAATGGCGTGAACCCGGGAGGCGGAGCTTGCAGTGAGCTGAGATCCGGCCACCGCACTCCAGCCTGGGCGACAGAGCCAGACTCAGTCTCAAAAAAAAAAAAAAAAAAAAAACTAAAAAGAAAAATAGAATGTATTATTGTCAATTATAGACACCTTACTTTGCTATCAAACATTAGAACTTATTCCTTCTATCTAACTGCATGTTTGTAACCATTTTCCAGCCCCTCTTTATCCACCCTTCCCCTCCACAACCCACCATTTACCCTTCCTAGTCTCTGGTGTCTATCTCCTTAGACAGAGCCTCTATACCTCCATGTGATCAATATCTCTAGCTCCAAACTTTTTCTTTTTGTTTGTTTCAGACGGAGTTTTGCTCTTATTGCCCAGGCTGGAGTGCAGTGGCACAATCTCGGTTCACTGCAACCTCCGCCTTCTGGTTTCAAGCGATTCTCCTGCCTCAGTCTCCCAAATCACTGGGATTACAGGCGCCCGCCACTATGCCCAGCTAGTTTTTTTGTATTTTTAGTAGAGACAGGGTTTCAGCATGTTGGTCAGGCTGGTCTCGAACTGCTGACCTCGTGATCCACTCGCCTCAACCTCCCAAAGTGCTGGGATTATAGGCATGAGCCACCGCACCAAGCCCCTCCAGCTCCAAACTTTTAAAACGGCTGTTTCAATTTCTTCAATGGTCTAAGATGGATTTGGAGGTTGTGTTTCTTTCTTGAGCTAATTTTTTTACATTATGTTTTTCTAGAAAATGGACATTTCACCTATGTTCTCATAATTATGCATACACTTCTTCTTGATATTCTGTTATAATTTTAAAATACCTACTATTTGTTGGTTATATCCTCTTTTGCATTTAACTTTTTGGTGTGACTCCACTTGTCTTTCTCACCAAGAGTTTTTCTAATCTGTTAACCTTTTCAAAGAACCAGTATCTAATTTTTGTTAATCCTCTCTATTATACATTTTTTAACTTCTTAGTTCCAGTCTTCATTTTTATTATTTTTATTATTTGGCTTCCTCCACTTTTTTTTTCTGGTTTACTATATTGTTCCTTTCTAACTTTTTAAGGTTGATACTTGGGACGTTCATTTTGAAACGTTTGTCTTTTTTTAATGTGTGCATTCAAGGCTATTTTCTTTCCCAAGTAATTGCACACTCTAGTTTAATTAGTGCCATTATTGTTCTTTAATAAATATATCATTTGGGCTGGGCACGGTGGCTCACCTTTGGGAGGCCAAGGTGGGTGGATCACCTGTGGTCAGGACAAGCCTGGCCAACATGGCGGAACCCTGTCTCTACTAAAAATACAAAAATTAGCCAGGTGTGGTGGTAGGCACCTGTAATCCCAGCTACTGGGGAGTCTGAGGCAGGAGAATTGCTTGAACCCCGGAGGTGAAGGTTGCAGTGAGCCAAGATTGTGCCACTGCACTCCAGCCTGGATGACAAGAGTGAAACTCCAACTCAAAAAAATATATATATATATATAATTTCATTATGATATATATAATCATTTCATTATGATATATATATCATTTCATTATGATATATATATCATTTCATTATGATATATATATCATTTCATTATGATATATATGTTTCATTTCATTATGATATATATAATCATTTCATTATGATATATATATCATTTCATTATGATATATATATATCATTTCATTATGATATAATATTACACATGTACATTATTTTATTTTTAATTGAATGGAGATTTGATGACCTTTTTGTTAATTTCTAATTTTATTACACTGGTATCAGATAATGTAATCTGCATGGCATTTATTCTTTGTTTTTTGTTGAAATCTGTTTTGTGGTTAGTAGTCATCCAATTTTTGTACAAGTGCTATGAGAATTTGAAAAGCACGTATATTTTCTTTTTGGTTTTTTTTCCAGATGGAGTCACGTTCTGTCTCCCAGGCTGGAGTGCAGTGATGCCATCTAGGCTCACTGCTACCTCCGCCTCCCAGGTTCCAGCAATTCTCCTGCCTCAGCCTCCCACGTAGCTGGGATTACAGGCATGTGCCACCACCTCCAGCTAATTTTTGTATTTTTAGTAGAGACGGGGGCTTCACCATGTTGGCCAGGCTGGTCTCGAACTCCTGACCCCAGGTGATCCACCCACCTCGGCCTCCCAAAGTGGTAGGATTACAGGCGTGAGCCACTGCGCCTAGCCGAAAAGCATGTATATTTTCTAAATGTGTGCAGAATTCTATTTATATCAACTCAATCAAGTTTTTAAATTGTGTGGTATCAACCTTCTATAACTTTACTTATTTCTTTTAGACTGCTTCATTTACTACTGAGGGGATTATATGAATTTATCCATTTCTTCTTGTAATTCTGTCAGATTTTGGATATTTATTTTAAGGCTCTATTGTACGAGATATAGATTCAGAGTTGGTACAACTTCCTAATGAATTGTTCATTTTATTATTATGTAATGATCCTCATTGTAACTAATAACACTTTTTTTCTTTAGAGTCTATTTTGTGTGGAATTACTATAGTATACCAGTTTTCTTTCGATTGAGATTTTTCTGGTATGAATTATTGATTTATTTATTTACAATGTCCCCATGCTATCCTGTGTTAGGTGTTATAAACATGTAACAGCATTTTTTTTTTTTTTTTTTTTTTTTTTGAGATGCTCTGTCACCCAGGCTGTAGTGCAGTGGCATGACCTCGGCTCACTGCAACCTCCGCCTGCTGGGTTCAAATGATTCTCATGCCTCAACCTCCTGAGTAGCTGGGATTACAGGGGCCCACCACCACTCCCGGTTAATTTTTGTATTTTTCGTAGAGACGGAATTTCACCATGTTGTCCAGGTTGGTCTCAAACTCCTGACCTCAAGTGATCCAGCCGCCTCAGCCTACCAAAGTGCTGGGATTACAGGTGTGAACCACTGATCCTGGCCCATTTAACTGGGATTTTAAAAATTCAGTCTGATAATCTCTAGTTTTTAAATACTCTATTAATTCATTTAAATTTAACATATTTTAATAGTATATATTTAAATTTAATTTTAGCATCTCATTTTGTTCTTTTAATATGCTTTTTTCATTTCTTCTTCTTCCTCCTTTTTCTCTTTCTTCTTTCCCGACTTCTTTTTGGTGAATTTGGTTTTCTACATTTCCTTTTATTTTTCAAATGGTTTTGGAAGTCTTACTTTATAGTATTCCAATTAGGTTCATTTTGGTCTTAGATTTTTCACAAGCTACAATAGGTTCTGGCCAAGCTTGTCTTACCTAATCACTCTTCAGCTTTGCAACCCAGGAGATAACTAGTTGCATACAACCACAGCCTAGAAGTTATTTATTTATAACTTATATACCCAGAAGCAGAGGTTCAATGATACAGCTACCTAAAGGCAGCTTTTGCAAACATAAAAGGTAATTAGGTTGGAGTTTTAGAAACTGGTATACAAGAGGCATGGTAAACATTGCCTTACTCTAAACAGATGGAAAACTACTGTTCACTCAGGCATGTCTGTGAAGCTTTGGGGGGACTTGAAAACCATGCTCACTGCACATCTGCCTGCCTGATGTTCTCTGTTATGCTTAGAGCTTACCACAGTAAAATGCAAAAATACACAATTTATTAGTCAAAGTGCTCATTTTCATTAAGACCTAAAATCAGCCCTCGGTGGAACTACTTTGCCAAGGCACTTAACAAAATCTAAATTCATTAGTACCTTGAACCTGATACTTGGCAATAGGAGAACCTGAACTACCTATATTCACAAACACCCTCTCATCTCTCAAGTAACTCATTTTACATGTAACTATTTGTTGTTAACTCCCCCAAATAATCATCACTATTTGTTTTTTACTTATTTTTTAATATTTTTTTTCATTGTTCACGTTATATTTCAAATTCCTGGGGGGATGAATCTTTGTTGTATCTGCTGTCACCCATGGTTAACGATATGTTTTGTAACTTTCTGTGTATGCCAATAAACTTGTTTTATTCTGTGGGAATCATAGCAGCCTGGGTTGTAGGATAGTGTCTCCAAGGAAGTTTTGTATTTTTCTCTGCTCTAATTTGAAATCAATTTTTATTTAATTGCTAGATAGGAGGTTTACGTACCACATACACAGGAAGCAAAGAAATACAGATATTACTAGACGTAAGACTTTAATGTGTGATAAAGCCTTACGCGTTAGAAATTGAAGAAAATAATTATTTTTTAAAGTAGTGCTGGTAACACAAAGAAGTTATGTATGAAAATTAAAACAAAACTAGGAGGTCAGGGGAATCCCAGGATGGAAGGCAGAACGTGACAAAACAATCTAACTCTATTACAAATGCACAAAACAGCCTTACAAATGTTTCAGGTGCTGACCTCAAACTTTGGAAATGAGCAAAGTCTGCGAAACTAAAGTCAAAAGAAACTACATAGGCACTGTACTTCTAGCTAAGAAAGTTGTTTCCCACAGAATTTAACAATTCTGCTACTATTCTACATGTATACTCTATTTGAACAATGAAGTAAACACATGGCAGATGGTAGGAGCCTGGTTTCTCACTGTTGAAGTTGGAGGTTACAGATAAGCAAGGGGAGAGTCTGGAGCGATCTTAGTGGTAAAGGAATAAAGTTGGAGGCATCAATATGAGTTCATATTTAGCTTAATATAGATACAGATGGTTACATATAGAAATATGTGTATGTGTGTGTGTGTATATATATATGTTAGTATACACACATAAATTTCCTTGCACTGTCTGCTAAGAGGACCTAAAACCAACAACACTGGAGTAACAAGCACACTTAGCATCCGTGTTCCAATAAAAGTAACCAGAGTATCTTGGTGAAATGGCTGATTCTAAGATTGAAACAGAAAACATACAAGATGGGCCTGGAACATCTCATAGTGCCAGAAAGTAAGGAAACACTAAATCATGCAAACCCCCTGCCCCCAGACACACACAAACAGTGAGGGTAGTCAAAAGGACCCAGGAGACAAAGGAAAGAGCTTCCAATGGCTAAGGCTGGAACAATTTGTGCAACAGCAACAGCTAAAAGAAATAACATTGGATTATAACTCAAAATATAAAATAAATATTTATGAGTCCACACTCATGCATGATTTTTTTTGCCCCTTCACTGGACATGCGGCAGGAGCACCACGTCTACTTGGCCCACTGTGCTCAACCCCATGTGGGAGGGAGCTTGTGAGTGGGCAAGTGCAGGATCCAGATGGCTGCTCTGGGTGGGGCCTACAGTCAGACCAGGTGTGTTGCCTCAAAGGGAATGTGGTGGCACTGAGGTGAGAGTGCCTATGACCCTGAAGGCCCAGAGAGGGTATCACAGTACTGTTTTAGTTTCACCATCTACAGTCTGATGGACGGCAGTATTTTAGCAGCTCAGCTGGCCCCTTGCCTCATTGTGTGGGGTGGCTGCCCTCTGCCAGTGAGGGCAAAGGGCCAGTGTGACAACCTTTTTTAGAATACCTGCACTGAGTGGGTCCCAAGCTCTTGTCCAGCATCCAAGAAGAATGAGGTCACTTGGATGGCTGAAGGATGGTGAAGACAGATAATTTTATTGAGTGATGAAAACGCTCTCAGTGGACAGGGGAGCTGGAGAGGGGCCAGGAAGGGCAGGTCATCTTCACCAAAGTCAGGCCATCTCCTCCTCTACTGACTGAGTCTGGGGTCTTTATAGGCACAGGATGGGGAGTGCATGCTGATTGACTTGTGAGAATGCAAAAAAGGTCAAAGTGAAGACACCACTCAAAAGTGGGCATAACAGTATAGAAAACAAATTATAAAAGGGTAGGCATATGTAAAATAGGTGATGGGGATCAATAGAGGAAAGCACCCCAAACAGGAGGACAAGTTCTCAATCCAGTCTGGGGATTTAACTTGTAATTTGACTTTCAGGCTTTAAACTCTCTTCTGCTTGGAGGTGGGATTTCACTGAGAACTCGCTGCTGTCTGCCTAGGCATTTGGCTGCCTCCTGTCATTATCAATACTACATAAATAAATGATTAAATAAATACATTAGGGGAGAAAAGACAAATAATTCTAGGCAGAACAATTCCGAATAATTTATGTAGAAGCTGCACCACTGTGGGAGCATAACTCCCCAGTCTTTAAGTGTGGGTTGCATAAAGTGACTCCTTCCCAGAGAGTACAGGACAGAAAGGGAAACAAAAGCAACTTTGTAGTAGAGAAACCTGACAAACCCTACGTCAGCTAGGTGATCAAAGTGATAATCAACAGGGATAAGTCATGCTGATAACATGTGTCCTTGACATAACGTGATGAAATAGAACTTGACCTCTATGGTTTTCCTCCCTGAAACCCAAAACCCCAGTTTAGTTATGAGGAAAGCCTCAGACAAATCCCAGTAGAAAGACATTATACTAAATACCTGACCACTTCTCAAACCTGTCAAGATCATCAAAAACAAACAAATTCTGAGAAATTATCATAGCCAAATGGAGCTAAGTAGATGATGACTAAATGTAACTCGGTCTCCTGGATGGGATCCTGGGACAGAAAAAGGACATTAAGTAAAATGTGAGTAAAGTATGGACTTTTATTAATATGTCAGGATTGGTTTATTAGTTGTGATGAATACTAATGTAAGATGCTAGAAGTAGGAGAAACTGGGTATGGAGTTCATGGGAACTCTGCGTAGTCTTTCCAATTTTTCTGTTCTAGATTTGTTCTAAAAATTTAGGCTTTTTTCTAAAAAAAGATAATGTTGAAATAAACTTCATTTTGTGAAAAAAACCCTAATGGAAAATCTCATAATCTAGAAAATAATAAGAATTTTTTTTCCAACCTGTAATATTATTATTCTGAAATACAGACTGTTAATTGTTTTAGATACGTGGTGCTGGAAAATTAAATAACAATTTTTAAAAATCATAGCAACTCCCACATCGTTCCATTTAGCAAACAAAAATTTAAAATTCAGTGTAACACAACAGAAAATCAAAAGAAAAATGTGATAAAAATATTTGCAATGATTATGACAAAGAGAAAACATTAATTTCTAAGAAGTGTATAACTTTTTTTGACAAGAAAAACACCAAAATCCAAGAAGACAGCTAGTTAGAAGCATTAAAAAAATTTACAAAGAAAGAAACACAATAGCTAATATATATTTAGCAAAACATTTTACCTTGGTTCCTGGAATAATTGAAAATTGGTGAAACTGGGTAATGAGCACATGGGATTCTTTATACAATTCTCCCTACTTTTGTATATGCTTGAAATTTTTCCATATTAGAAAGACAAACGTTTCACCTTACTAAAGATGATTTCACATTTTAAGCATAGATGTTGTCTATAAAATTAAATAAGTTTTATTTGTTTGTTTAATAAAACCCAACTTTTTATATGTTACATTGAAATACTCTCACTGATATTCAGATTGTGGAAATGTAACTTTGTAAAGCTTTCATGGAAAGCAAGTTTGTTTTACACAGACAGACACATGCACACGCACACACACAAACTTGGAAAGTTCTTGAATACTTTAAGATGGCAGACTGAGTGCACGTTTGTCATCCTTCTACCACATCGTCCACTGAATTCTAAAAACAGGTAAATGAAAAAGAAAATATGGATGAGTACCATTGGCTGACCACAGATTTTTAAAACTTCTTGGAAAAGAGAGAGCAGATACAACCAAACTGACTAACTAGATTGAGAAGTGTCAGATCTGTATCGGGGTCTATGCTTTCCCTAACCAATCCTTTTTCCCCTTCTTTTTATGTTTCCCAAGGTTTATACCGTAGTAAACCTCCTACAGTTAAAATAGTTTTGTAGCATCCACTTCCCAGAGAACACGATGACACAGCTGTACATATGATCACAAAATTTCTGATCTCAAATTATTTCTTTTAATTCCAAAAACATACTGGAAAAGAGAAGAATAAGAATCATAGTGGCATCAGACTTCTCAGCTGCTAGACAGGGTGTTGAAAATAATAGGCCTATTTCCACAAAATTTAAGGATAACAGATTTTGTGGCTATACCATAGTTCTATACTCAAACTGTATGGCTTAAAGGGAAAAATGATACACATCCATGGAATCAAAAAGCTATCCTGCCACATGAACTTTTGGGGAAGAAATTCTTAAATATTTTCTCCAGAAAAATTGAAAATAAATAATCATATAAGACATATTAATTAAATACTTTTGGTTTGTTTGCAAATAACAGGACTCTATATGAACTAGCTAGGCAAAAAGGTGAGTTTTTATAAGGAAACAAAGTTATGTGGCCCGGCACAGTGGCTCATGCCTGTAATCCCAGCACTTTGGGAGGCTGAGGTGGGCAGATCACTTGAGGTCAGGAGTTCGAGACCAGCCTGGCCAACATAGTGAAACTCTGTCTCTACAAAAAATACAAAAATTGGTTGGGCATGGTGGTGCATGCCTGTAATCCCAGCTACTCAGGAGGCTGAAGCAGGCGAATCGCTTGAACCGGGGAGGCAGAGGTTGCAGTGAGCCAAGATCGCACCACTGCATTCCAGCCTGGGCATCTCAAAAAAAAAAAAAAAGAAAGCTATTTTACAAAATCTGTCTTACATTGGGTTCCCTAGAAACCAAAGCCTGAAGCAAAAGCTCATGTGCTACTATTTTATTAGAGCATGCAAGCCTAGGAAGGAGAGAGGAGACAAAGCCAAGAAGTGAGGGAGGGAGAGCAACAATATGAGTGTGTTACCAAGCATGTCATCCTTTGGTATCTAAAGAGATAGACTACCACATCTGACGGTAGTCTCTATTTTCCAGGGAGCTTTATAAATGACTGACTATCAGGACAGTCTGTCCAACAGCTCCCGACTCCACTGGACAGTGGATGGCCCCACAAGGAGTTGACTTCTTTGTACTTTTAAGTTACACCATCATAAATGGGCACAACACAGATCCTGAAATTTCTCAGTGCTTTAGAATCAAAAGGGAAGCCCCAGAAGGAGGTGACCGGTGGAAGGCGAAAGGCAAGCGGTGTTGGCAGCAGGGCCCTGTCTGATTGTGCATATGAGAAGTCAGAGCCCACCTAGAGCTACTTACTTGTTGGTCGCAACAACAGTTAGCCAAAGATTCTTGAGACAGGCAGAGGTGAAAGAATCTGAAGTGCATTTTTTAAATTTATTTATTTTGGTTTTGGTTTTGGTTTTTTTTTTTTTTTTTTTTTTTGAGACAGAGTCTCACTCTGTTGCTCAGGCTGGAGTGCAATGGCAAAATCTCAGCTCTCTGCAACCTCCACCTCCCGGATTCAAGAGATTCTCCTACCTCAGCCTCCCGAGTAGGTAAGATTACAGGCGCCTCCACTATGCCCAGCTAATTTTTTGTATTTAGTAAAAATGGGGTTTCACCATGTTGGCCAGGCCGTTCTCAAACTCCTGACCTCAGGTGATCCACCTGACTCGGCCTCCCAAAGTGCTGGGATTACAGGCGTGAGTCACTGCACCTGGCCTGAAGTGCACTTTAGAGGTATCTGAATCAGAGTCCAGAATGGAGTCAGGCCTCCGCAATAGAGTAAATCCAGTGGCTGAGACCCAGGAAGAGCACAGCCACCCTTGTTTTTCATTTGTCTTTTTGCTCCTTTCTCAATGTCAGGTCTTCTCAATCAAGGTCAACTTGATTCTCTATGGCTACAAATGAAATTCCTCAGACATGAAAAGTGATTTAAAATAAGAGAGAGGCTTTGTACAAACCAAAGATGATGAGGAGAACGCTTAACCTCTGAATCTAAGTTTCAAAAAAAAAAAAGAAAGAAAGAAAGAAAGAACTGAAAGGAACACATCTTATGACTAGATGAAAGCCCAACCATTATGAAGATGTAAATATTTTCAAATTAATTTATGGATTTAGTGTGATCCCAATCACTGTTGCAATGGAATTTGGAAGAGGATCTAAAAATATTTTATTTTTAGCCAGAGAAATGAGTGAGATTAACTTTTAAAATGAAACTCAAGGGTAATATGAATAAATTAGACATTCCAGCTGTTAAAGTCAGTCCTCACTTAAGGACTTGGGTAGGTTCTTAGAAGCTGTGACTTTAAGTGAAATAACGTATAACAAAACCAATTTTGGCTGAGCAGGGTGGCTCAGGCCTGTAATCTCAGCACTTTGGGAGGCCAAAGTGGGTGGATCACTTGAGGCCAGGAGTTCAAGACCAGCCTGGCCAACATGGTGAAACCCTGTTTCTACTAAAAATATAAAAATAAGCTGGATATGGTGGAGCATGCCTGTAATCCTAGCTACTCGGGAGGCTGACGCAGGAGAATCACTTAAACCTGGGAGGCGGAGGCAGAGGTTGCAGTGAGCCGAGATCATGCTATTGAACTCCAGTCTGGGCGACAGAGTGAGACTGTCTCAAAAAAAAAATTCTCATTAACTTTATTACTAATGACTTTGAAAGAAATGATATTATTCAAGGATCTGTGCTACATTGTTGGGCTTAAAATTAGTTTCCAAGAACCTATTCATGACATTGAGGACCTATTATATATCCCATTATACTTAGGTTGGCATAAGAATAAACAGATCATGAGAGACTAATGTACAAAATAGACAAGAATAGCCAGATAGCCCAGAATGTCTCTGGACTATTAAAATTAAAATTACATTAACATTAAAATTCAAGTTATTAAGCCAATACTGAATCTGATAATACTTCAACTTGGGACTGTCATAGTTTTAGCTTGTGTATTTACTGCTCTCAATCTCTGCCATTTAGGAATTTCCTCTCTTCCTTATGAACTCAACATGGCATTAAAGTTTTTATTTTTATGACCACAGTGCCATAAAAAGACAGAGGCACTGGCTACCCTTCCCAATTGCCTCTACTCAATGATGTTGACTTGTCAGACCAAGATAACTTCCAGGTGCATAAATGATAACTGGTACAAGTCAAAGTAGAGATATATGTGTTAGATGCAGTTGGTACCACTAGAGCCTACTGACCTTTCTCAATTGGGGAATTGGGGTTTCATGAGAAAATTAAGAGAAAATTATTTTGATTATGCCTCAATTCCACCCCTACCCCACCGAGATGATACATTGCTAGTGCCATTACAGACACATAAGAAAGAAGTTAATTTCGCCGGGCACGGTGGCTCACACCTGTAATCCCAGCACTTTGGGAGGCCAAGGCAGGTGGATCACCTGAGATCAGGAGTTCAAGACCAGCCTGGCCAACATGGTGAAACTCCGTCTCTACTAAAAATACAATACTTAGCCAGGCGTGGTGGCAGGTGTCTGTAATCGCAGCTACTTGGGAGGCTGAGGCAGGAGAATTGCTTGAACCCAGGAGGCGGAGTTTACGGTGAGCTGAGATGGCGCCACTGCACTCCAGCCTGGGCAACACAGCGAGACTGTCTCAAAAACCAAAAAAAAAAAAAAAAGAGAGAGAGAGAGAGAGAGAAAGAAGTTAATTCATTGTGTACATTGAATGCTTCCAAGCTTAACCCTCTCATGAAATCTTACCTGAGAATAGCTAACATAGACTACACTTGCACAGAGCAAAATGGGAAACTTTTAGTGAGCAATTTAATATTTCAATCTATTACTGGACCCCACCACTTACCCAAAGTTATCATTTAGCTTGGAGATTTCCTCAGTATTGTCCCTTCCTTGGTTGCCAGAAAGATGTTACCAGAAAGGGGTCCCGATCCGGAACCCAACAGAGGCTTCTTGGATCTCACACAAGAAAGAATTCAGGGTGAATCCATACAGTAAAGAAAAAGCAAGTTTATTAAGAAAGTAAAGGAATAAAATAATGGCTACTCCATAGACAGAGCAACCCTGATGGCTGATGGCTGCTCATTTTTATAGCTGTTTTTTGATGATATGCTAAACAAGGAGTGGACTATTCATGCTTCCCCTTTTTAGAACATATAGGGTAACTTCCTAATAGTGCCATGGCATTTGTAAACTGTCATGGCACTAGTGGGAGAGTAGCAGTGAGGATGACCAGAGGTCACTCTTGTCGTCATCTTGGTTTTGGTGGATTTTGGTTGGCTTTTTTACAGCAAGCTGTTTTATCAGCAAGGTCTTTGTGACCTGTGTCTTTTGCCAACCTTCTATCTCATACTGTAACTTAGAATGCCCAGGAGGTCTCAGCCTTATTTTACCCAGCCCCTATTCAAGATGGAGTTGCTTTGGTTCAGACGCCTCTGACAAATCCACTAAGTACTAGACAGGCGAAATTATAAGACAAATAACCTATTTTAGCATCTGTGTTATGGCCTCAGGAAATCTTGTGCCCTAAAAAGTTTAATCTCCATCAGGTTTTTATTAGTTTGCTCGGGTTGCTGTAACAAAGTACCACAAAGAGGGTGTCTAAAACAAATGTATTGTGTCACAGTTCTGGAGACTAGAAAGTCTGAAATCAAAGTTTTGGCAGGGCTGGTTCCTTCTGAGGGCTGTGAAGAGAAGAGCTATTCCAGGCTTCCCTCCCTGCCTTGTAGACAGCCATCTTCATGTTCCCATGGTATTCTCCCTTCATGGCTGGCTGTGCCCAAACTTCACCTTTGTATGAGGAGTTGGATTAGAGCCCACCTCAATGACCTCATTTTAACTTGACTACCTCTTTAAAGACCCTATTTCCAAATAAGATCACATTCCATGGGAGTGGGAGTGGGACTTCAAAAGATGAATCTGTTGCGTGGCATTCTGCTATTTAACCCATAACATAGGTTGCATAGGCAACTGTCAGTTTTGAACTGAAATCCTCTTTTCGGTAATCTTTTTCAGAAATCACCACTACTTCCAGGAGTAGACATACAATCCAGACTTGAACAATCAGAGAAGCCTATTGCCCTGGCATTATGATTGGTTTAGGGATGGCCACATGACTCAAATCAAGCCAATCAAAACCCTCATTGGGACTTTCACTGTTACTATGAGGAAAGATTGCAGGGGTCAAGGACCACCATGTAAGCCTAACTGCAGGTGGCCATCTTGGATGGCACATGGACAGATGCTGCCTGAAAATAAAGTCAAATAAAGCATGGCATACTGCCCAAATCACTCCCTCTGGACTGGGACACTGATGTTTCCAGCTGCTTGGAATATTGGTAGCCGATGGCTCTCAGCTGAGTTGTTCTCCGTGAATTGCCCACACCAAGAAAAGCCACCTTGCCCAAGGACTGATGGATGTGGGGCTGAGAGCTTATAAAGGCCCAGTCCCCTTTGCTCAAGACCAAACAACCCTAGATAGGGTTATTCGGTACCAGAGTTCATCACAGAATCGGCTGTCTCCCATGCCCAGTCTTGCTTTATTTACTCCCCTGAGCCATGTTTCTATTGAGAGCACTCCCCAGCAAACTGCCTGCATTCAACAAATCTTCATCTCAAACCTATGACACCAGCACAGAGGAAAGTGGCATTGTGGGATCCTGATTACTTATATCAGGCTATGGATTCAACCCTTGCACCTGTTGGCTATATGAGCCAAAAAATTTTCTTATTTATTTTTTGTTTTACTTATTATATTTTATTTATTTATTTTGAGGTGGGATCTTGTTCTGTCACCCAGGCTAGAGTGCAGTGACACTATCTCAGCTCACTGCAACCTCTGCCTCCAGGCTTAAGCCATTCTCCCACCTCAGCCTCCTGAGTAACTGGGACTACGGGCGTGTACCACCATGCCCAGCTAATTTTTGTAATTTTTGTAGAGATGGGGTTTCTCCATGTTGCCCAGGTTAGTCTTGAACTCCTGAGTTCAAGAGATCTACCTACCATCCCCTTTCAAAGTGCTGGGATTACAAGCATGAGCCACTGCCACCAGCTAGGGTACATTTTAATGACAGAAAATAAAATAAGCAAATAAGAAATTAACAAGTAGCTGTCTGGTTCCAAGATAGCTGAATAGGAACAGCTCCAGCCTGCAGCTCCCAGCATGATCAATGCAGAAGACAGGTGATTTCTGCATTTCCAACTGAGGTACCTGGTTCATCTCATTGGGACTGGTTGGATAGTGGGTGCAGCCCATAGAGGGTAAGCCGAAGCATGGCAGGGCATCACCTCACCCAGGAAGTGCAAGGGGTCACTGGATTTCCCTTTCCTAGCCAAGGGAAGCCATGACAAACTGTACCTGGAAAATCGGGACACTCCTACCCAAATACTGTGCTTTTCCCACTGTCTCAGCAACCGGCAGACCAGGAAACTTTCTCCTATGCCTGGTTCAGTGGGTCCCACGCCCATGGAGCCTTGCTCGCTGCTAGTGCAGCAGTCTGAGATCAACCTGCAAGGCTACAGCATGGCTGAGGGAGGGGCATCCACCATTGCTGAGGCTTGAGTAGGCAAACAAAGTGGCTGGGAAGCTTGAACTGGGCAGAGCCCACTGCAGCTCAGAAAGGCCTGCTACTTCTACAGACCCCACCTCTGTAGGCAGGGCATAGCTGAACAAAAGGCAGCAGAAACTTCTGCAGACTTAAACGTCCCTGTCTGACAGCTCTGAAGAGAACAGTAGTTCTCCCAGCATGGCGTTTGAGCTCTGAGAATGGACAGACTGCCTCCTTAAGTAAGTCCCTGACCCCTGTGTAGCCTAACTGGGAGACACCTCCCAGTAGAGGCCAAGAGACACCTCATACAGGCAGGTGGCCCTCTGGGACAAAGCTTCCAGAGGAAGGATCAGATAGCAATATTTGCTGTTCTGCAGCCTCTGCTGATGATACCCAGGCAAACAGGGTCTGGAGTGGACCTCCGGCAATCTCCAACAGACCTGCAGCTGAGGGACCTGACTATTAGAAGGAAAACTAACAAACAGAAAGGAATACCATTAACACCCACAAAAAGGACATCTACACCAAAACTCCATCTGTAGGTCACCAACACTGAAGGCCAAAGGTAGATAAAACCACAAAGATGGGGAGAAACCAGAGCAGAAAAGCTGAAAATTCTAAAAACCAGAATGCTTCCTCTCCTCCAAAGGATTGCAGCTCCTCACCAGTAAAGGAACAAAGCTGGATGGAGAATGACTTTGACGAGTTGACATAAGTAGGCTTCAGAAGGTCAGTAATAACAAACTTCTCCAAGCTAAAGAAGCATGTTCAAACCCATCACAAGGAAGCTAAAGACCTTGAAAAAAGATTAGATGAATAGCTAACTAGAATAAACGATGTAGAGAAGACTTTAAATGACCTGATGAGCTGAAAAACATGGCACAAGAACTTCATGATGCATGCACAAGCTTCACTAGTGATTCGATCAAGTGAAAGAAAGGTTATCAGTGATTGAAGATCAAATGAATGAAATAAAGTGAGAAGAAAACTTTAGAGAAAAAAGCATAAAAAGAAACAAACAAAGCCTCCAAGAAATATGTGACTATGTGAAAAGACCAAATCTAAGTTTGATTGGTGTACCTGAAAGTGACGGGGAGAATGGAACCAAGTTGGAAAACACTCTTCAGGATATTATCCAGGAGAACTTCCCCAACTTAGCAAGGCAGGCCAACATTCAAATTCAGGAAATACAGAGAACGCCACAAAGATACTCCTCAAGAAGAGCGACCCCAACACACATAATTGTCAGATTCACCAAGGTTGAAATGAAGGAAAAAATGTTAAGGGCAGCCAGTGAGAAAGGTTGGGCTACCCACAAAGGGAAGCCCATCAGACTAACAGAAGATTTCTCTGCAGAAGCCCTACAAGCCAGAAGAGAGTGGGGACCAATATTCAACATTCTTAAAGAAAAGAATTTTCAACCCAGAATTTCATACCAAGCCAAACTAAGCTTCATAAGTAAAGGAGATATAAAATCCTTTACAAATGAGCAAATGCTGAGAGATTTTGTTACCACCAGGCCTGCCCTACGAGAGCTCCTGAAGGAAGCACTAAACATGGAAAGGAATAATTGGTACCAGCCACTGCAGAAGCATGCCAAATTGTAAAGACCATTGTTGCTGTGAAGAAACTGCATCAATTAATGGGCAAAATAACCAGCGAACATCATAATGACAGGATCAAATTCACACATAATAATAATAACCTTAAATGTAAATAGGCTAAATGCCTCAATTAAAAGACACAGACTGGCAAATTGGACAGAGTCAAGACCCATCAGTGTGCTGTATTCAGGAGACCCATCTCACATGCAAAGACACACATAGGCACCAAATAAAGGGATGGAGGAAGATCTACCAAGCAAATGGAAAACAAAAAAAAAAAGCAGGGGTTGCAATCCTAGTCTCTGATAAAACAGACTTTAAATCAACAAAAATCAAAAGAGACAAAGAAGGCCATTACATAATGGTAAAGGGATCAATTCAACAAGAAGAGCTAACTATGCTAAATATATATGCACACAATACAGGAGCACCCAGATCCATAAAGCAAGTCCTTAGAGATCTATAAAGAGACTTAGACTCCCACACAAGAATAATGGAAGACTTTAACATCTCTCTGTCAATATTAGACAGATCAACAAGACAGAAGGTTAACAAGGATGTCCAGGACTTAAACTCAGCTCTGCACCAAGCAGACCTAATAGACATCTACAGAACTCTCCACCCCAAATCGACAGAACATTCATTCTTCTCAGCACCACGTCGCACTTATTCTAAAATTGACCACAAAATTGGAAGTAAAGCACTCCTCAGCAAATGTAAAAGAATGGAAATCACAACAAACTCTCTCTCAGACCACAGTGCAATCAAATTAGAACTCAGGATTAAGAAACTCACTCAGAACAGCGCAACTACATGGCAACTGAACAACCTGCTCCTGAATGACTACTGGGTAAATAATGAAATGAAGGCAGAGATAAAGATGTTCTTTGAAACCAGTGAGAACAAAGACACAACATACCAGAATCTGTGGTACACATTTAAAGCAGTGTGTAGAGGGAAATTTATAGCACTAAATGCCCGCAAAAGAAAACAGGAAAGACCTAAAATCAACGCACTAACATCACAATTAAAAGAACTAGAGAAGCAAGAGCCAACAAATTCAAAAGCTAGCAGAATGCAAGAAATAACTAAGATCAGAGCAGAACTGAAGGAGACAGAGACACAAAAACACTTCAAAAAATCAATGAATCCAGGAGCTGGTTTTTTGAAAAGATCAACAAAAGTGATAGACCACTAGTAAGATTAATAAAGAAGAAAAGAGAGAAGAATCAAATAGATGCAATAAAAAATGATAAAGGGGATAGCACCACTGATTCCACAGAAATACAAACTACCATCAGAGAATACTATAAACACCACTATGCAAATAAACTAGAAAATCTAGAAGAAATGGATAAATTCCGGGACACATACGTCCTCCCAAGATTAAACCAGGAAGAAGTTGAATCTCTGAATAGACCAATAACAGGCTCTGAAATTGAGGCAATAATTAATAGCCTACCAACCAAAAAAAGTCCAGGACCAGACGGATTCACAGCCGAATTCTACCAGAGGTACAAAAAGGAGCTGCTACCATTCTTTCTGAAACTATTCCAATCAATAGAAAAAGAGGGAATCCTCCCTAACTCATTTTATGAGGCCAGCATCATCCTGATATCAAAGCCTGCCAGAGACACAACAAAAAAAGAATTTTAGACCAATATTCCTGACAAACATCGATGTGAAAATCCTCAATAAAATACTGGCAAACTGAATCCAGCAGCACATCAAAAAGCCTATCTACCAAGATCAAGTGGGC
This sequence comes from Papio anubis, assembly GCF_008728515.1. Lineage (NCBI taxonomy): Eukaryota > Metazoa > Chordata > Mammalia > Primates > Cercopithecidae > Papio > Papio anubis. The sequence continues at coordinate 123,690,056 of NC_044981.1, forward strand.
TTCATCACTGGGATGCAAGGCTGGTTCAACATATGCAAATCAATACATGTAATCCATCATATAAACAGAACCAAAGACAAAAACCTCACAATTATCTCAATAAATGCAGAAAAGGCCTTCCACAAAATTCAACAGCCCTTCATGCTAAAAACTCTCAATAAACTAGGTATTGATGGAACATATTTCAAAATAACAAGAGCTGCTTATGACAAACCCACAGCTAGTATCATACTGAATGGGCAAAAACTGGAAGCATTCCCTTTGAAAACCGGCACAAGACAGGGGTGCTCTCTCTCTCATCACTCCTATTCAACCTAGTGTTGGATGTTCTGGCCAGGGCAATCAGGCAAGAGAAGAAATAAAGGGTATTCAATTAGGAAAAAAGAAAGTCAAATTGTCCCTGTTTGTAGATGACATGATTGCATATTTAGAAAATCCCATTATCTCAGCCCAAAATCTACTTAAGCTGATAAGCAACTTCAGCAAAGTCTCAGGATACAAAATCAATGTGCCAAAATCACAAGCATTCTTATACACCAATAACAGACAAACAGAGAGCAAAGTCTCAGGATACAAAATCAATGTGCAAAGATCACAAGCATTCTTATACACCAAAAACAGACAAACAGAGAGGTGAATCATGAGTGAACTCCCATTCACAATTGCTACAAAGAGAATAAAATACCTAGGAATCCAACTTACAAGGGATGTGAAGGACCTCTTCAAGGAGAACTACAAACCACTGCTCAATGAAATAAAAGAGAACACAATTAAATGGAAGAACATTCCATGCTCATGGATAGGGAGAATCAATGTCATGAAAATGGCCATACTGCCCAAGATAATTTATAGATTCAATGCCATCCCCATCAAGCTACCAATGACTTTCTTCACAGAATTGGAAAAAACTACTTTAAAACTCATATGGAACCAAGAAAGAGCCCACATAGCCAAGACAATCCTAAGCAAAAAGAACAAAGGTGAAGGCATCACACTACCTGAATTCAAACTATACTACAAGGCTACAGTAACCAAAACAGCATGGTACTGGTACTAAAATAGATATATAGGCCAATGGGACAGAACAGAGACCTCAGAAATAACACCACACATCTACAACCATCTGATCTTTGACAAACCTGACAAAAACAAGAAGTGGGGAAAGAATTCCCTATTTAATAAATGGTGCTGGGAAAACTGGCTCATCATATGTAGAAAGCTGAAACTGGATCCCTTCCTTACACCTTATACAAAAATTAATTCAAAATGGATTAAAGACTTAACTGTTAAACCTAAAACCATAAAAACCCTAGAAGAAAACCTAGGCAATATCATTCAGCACATAGGCATGGGCAAAGGCTTCATGACTAAAACACCAAAAGCAATGGCAACAAAAGCCAAAATAGACAAATGGGATCTAATTAAACTGAAGAGCTGCACAGCAAAGGAAACTACCATCAGAGTGAACAGGCAACCTACAGAATGGGAGAAAAGTTTTGCAATCTACCCATCTGACAAAGGGCTAATATCCAGAATCTACAAAGAACTTAAACAAATTTACAAGAAAAAAGCAAGCAACTCCATCGAAAAGTGGGCAAAGGATATGAACAGACACTTCTCAAAAGAAGACATTTATGCAGCCAACAGACATATGAAAAAATGCTCATCATCACTGGTCATCAGAGAAACGCAAATCAAAACCACAATGAGATACCATCTCACACCAGTTAGAATGGCGATCATTAAAAAGTCAGGAAACAACAGATGCTGGAGAGGATATGGAGAAATAGGAACACTTTTACACTGTAAGTGGGAGTGTAAATTAGTTCAACCATTGTGGAAGACAGTGTGGCAATTCCTCAAGGATCTAGAACTAGAAATCGCATTTGACCTAGTGATCCCATTACTGGGTATATACCCAAAGGATTATAAATCATGCTACTATAAAGACACATACACATGTATGTTTATTGCAGCACTATTCACAATAGCAAAGACTTGGAAACAACCCAAATGTCCATCAATGATGGACTGGATTAAGAAAATGTGGCACATATACACCATGGAATACTATGCAACCATAAAAAAGGATGAGTTCATGTTCTTTGCAGGGACATGGATGCAGCTGGAAACCGTCATTCTCAGAAAGCTATCATAAGGATGGAAAACCAAACACTGTATGTTCTCAATCATAGGTGGGAATTGAACAATGAGAACACTTGGACACAGGCAGGGAACATCACACACCAGGGCCTGTCGGGGACTGGGGGGCTGGGGGAGGGATAGCATTAGGAGAAATGCCTAATGTAAATGATGAGTTGATGGGTGCAGCAAACCAACATGGCACATATATACCTATGTAACAAACCTTCACATTGTGCATATGTACCCTAGAACTTAAAGTATAATAATAATAAAAAAAGTAGACAGAAAAAAAATTTTAAGTACAATTTTTAGTAAATGCTACCCATCCAAAGCTAGCCTTAGGGGAGTGGGCTGTCACAGAGCCTGGCTCTACAAAGTTGGTTGGCATTATTACATTTGAGCAGAAGGGGCCATTCCCAGGTTCTGTACTTATATCACCAAGCCGCTTTGGAAGGCTAGTATGACTAATTTAAAATCATCCACAGAGTCTGGGAGGGGCCTTGCAATCACCATGCTGCCCTCTGGTGCTACCTTTGACCAACACCTAGCTAGGCAACTCCAGAGATGACTATCATAACATCCCTGGAACTTTGTCTCCATGGACTTCACCTCAGTCCTGCCCTTCTCAGATCATCCCAAAAGCCTTATGTGGATTATTTCACTTAGCACTCAAAAACCCCTGTAAGTGGACATTGCTATCTTCTTTGATAGGTAAGAAATCTGAGCAACAGAGAGAATAAGTAACTCCTCCCAGGTCAGAAAATGATGGAGTGGTTCTGAGCCCAGGCAGTCTGATTCCAGAGACCCTTTGGAAGCCTGCACAACTTAGCGATACTTGGCCCGTGGTCTCACCTGTCAGGGTGCCCATCAGACTTATACCTGAGTCTGGTTCTGGGAATGTCAAAATCAAGAGAAAAGAGACTAACATGTACTGCCCACCTACCTCATTCCAAATGATCTTTTTAGTAAGTTCATTTAAGCTTAAAATTTTTTTTTTTTTTTTTGAGACAGAGTCTCACTGTTGGCCAGGCTGCAGGGCAGTGCTGCCATCTCGGCTCACTGCAACCTCCGTCTCCTGAACTCAAGCAGTTCTCCTGCCTCAGCCTCCCAAGTAGCTGGGATTACAGGCATATGCCACCATGCCCAGCTAACTTGTATTTATTTATGTATGTATTTATTTATTTATTTTTGAGATAGAGTCTCGTTCTGTCTCCAGGCTGGAGTGCAGTGGCGCCATCTCGGCTCACTGCAACCTCTAACTCCTGGGTTCAAACGATTCTCCTGCCTCAGCTTCAGCTTTCCAAGTAGCTGTGACTATAGGCACACTCCACCAAGCCCAGCTAATTTTTTTTTTGTATTCTTAGTAGAGACGGAGTTTCACCATGTTGGCCAGGATAGTCTCGACCTCTTGACCTCGTGTCCGCCCGCCTCGGCCTCTCAAAATGCAGGATTACAGGCATAAGCCACGGCACCTAGCCTAATTTTTGTATTTTTAGTAGAGATGGGGTTTCTCCATGTTGGCCAGGCTGGTCTCAAACTCCTAACCTCAGGTAATTTGCCCGCCTTGGCCTCCCAAAGTGCTGGGATGACAAGCATGAGCCACCGCACCCGGCCTAATCTTAAAATTTTTCAAACCTGCAAGGTTGACATCATTGTTCCCAATTTTCACAGGAGGAAATAATGCCAGTAGAGTTTAATTAATGAGCCCACAGTCCTCCACTTAGTGCTAGAAATAGGTCTCAGACCTGAATCTGGCTGACGCCAAAACACGCACTCTTATTAAAACTGCAATTTAATCATGCTGTTTTTTCAAGCAAATGGTCCTCTTGGTCTATTGAGATTCAGTTATTTATTTTCATTCAGTTTCCTCTTTAATAACAACTGAATAGAATTTTTTATGTTGGAGATTGAGAGTATAAAGAGATTAATTGGGAAGAATCCAGGCTATGCTACGGATTTGCCCTGCTCTTAGCCTGGACAAATATTCGTGTCCTGCTATTTATAAGGAGTAAGATGCAGGAGTGGTTTCCACGCAGTCAGTACATGCTTTCTCATTAAAGGACTGGTGAATGTTTCCCGCCCCAGGTGAGCAGGGCCAGAGCTTTGTCTTTGTCACAGTCCCCAGCCTCACGCTTTCCCCATTTCTAGGCCTGACCTTGCCAAATTACTCTTTTGAAGTAGTTCTGACTTTGCAAGATTCTCCCTGCAATTTCCTTAGGCTTTTTGCCTTCCATCAGGTGACCGTAGTAACTGCAGGGCTTGCATTTCATATCACTGTTGGCATTTGTGTTCATTCATCTACAATATTAAACCTGTCACTGAGTGCAGGATCCTTCGCTGTCAGGTCCTGAAGATTTTTGGACTCCTGATTTGTTCTGTAATTTTTTGTTCCTTGCTCTGCCTTCTCAAACCAGTGATTTCTTTGTGCCCACCAACACCTGAAAATGATCTTCCAAGGAAACATACTTTGGCTCCAGTACCACAAGGTCAGTAACCCCTTTCTGGCTCTCTGCACCCTCTAGTCCATCCTTACTACCAGGCTCAGTAGACATCTGGTCTCTTCCTGGGTATCTATTGTTCACTCTACTTCTCAGCTCTCAGGTTCCTATTATCTTCCTGAATCTTGGATCTGTGCTCGCATCATGCTTGGAAGAGCCATTTCTACCATCCCTGTGGTTTTTGGTGGAGAGAATTAAGTTCCTTAGGAAAAGATAGCTCTTTTTTCTATAGTTGATTCCTGGATCCCCTTTGAAAAGATCTCTTCCACAGCTTCAGGGTAAGGGACAAAAAGATCTGCATTTAATATGCAGGTTTTGCACCCAGCCTTGCAACTGCTTTTCCTGCAGAAAACCATTATAGTACCTAAAAATTGTTTTACTATTTCATGTTCTGCTCCCTTGCATATAGGTTACACATTTCTATCACCGTGTTATAAATTATGTAATGTACTTTTTAATATAGTTAATGTAAGTACAATATACTAAAAGAGCTGATGCTGCTCTTTAAGCATCAAAGCTACAAAATATAAACTTGAACTTTGGTGCTGATAGTAAATACCATTTTTCTGTTATTTTGTCATGAGATAGTTACGAGTGCTCTGATAATAACATATGCTTATTACTCATGCCATTTCCTCCAAAATGAACTCTTTAACAATTTAAACACAAGTCTAGTACAATAACATTTCACAACATGGCTAAAAATAAAAGGAATCACATTTGATGAGCATTTACTATATGCCATGCTCTGAGCTAAGCACTTTGCAGACATTATCTCATGGAGTTCCTCAACAACAAGAGGCTGGTCCCATAATAATTGTCAGTGAGCCAGCTGAAGCTCAGAGGAGTTAAATAACTTTCAAGTCTCAGAACGAGGCTACAATGGAGCTTAACTCCAAAGTCCAAACCTTAACTATTGAGTGATATTACCTCCCAAAACTAGATAAAGATAAAAGGTATGTTTGTGCATCTGTGTGTGTGCGTGTGTGTTAAAGAGAGAGAGTGAGAGAATCAGATACTCAGAGCATAACAAACTGTAGGTTCTCACCAAATAGTTTACTGGGAAGAAATCCTCATTCTGGATTCAAAATAGTTACATATTATAAGCCAAAAAATATGACGGTATTTTTATTATACATAACCTATCATTTATACAGTTTTATGGTGTTGCAGAAAATTTCTTAAGGCATAGTACTAACCATCAGATTTGTTTTCATTGTTTAAATGTGACTCATGAGAAACAAACAGCAAATGAGTCTGATAATTCCTTAAGTCCAAACCATGGTTAATGGTAAGGTGCACAGGAAGTTGAATTAAGTTTTTCCACCTTTCAGCTTACAAAATTACCATTTGGTATACTGCCACTTTACAGTGACAAATAGGCAACCACTTTACCCAGATTTCATTGTAAAGGGTTGTGATGTTAATAATAGCATTCACAGTGAGTCATTGTGGCAACGGGAGCAGCCGCCACAGTCGTGATACTATATTTATTACGGGGAGATGGTGTTATTAAGGCTACAAAACCAGAACATGTCATTTGTCATCTTGCCATTAATCTGGAAAAAAGCAAATGACTCCAGTTCAGCCCCAGAGTAGGTACAAGAAGTTCTCATTTGTCCCTAGATTGATAAGAAAGTGCCAGGGTCTCTTTAATCCCTTCCCCATTTTGCCATTTCAGTCAATGCTGGCCCTTGAGAGTTGTGTTGGCACAGTCTGTATTGCTTGCCCTTGCTGGAGGCCATGGGGGCATCAACTACTGCATGCTGACATTCACAAAGGGGCTCTGGGATTTTCCAAAAGAAAAAAACACCACAAAACACTTTTCCCCCAAGTTATAGGACACAAGACCTTCTAACTGGACACGAAGATCTCCTAAATCAACGTCACTGAAACTCACAGTGAACTTACTTATCAAAATAGACACTCCTTTATAAACCTTGTGATGGAGACCGTGAGTTGGCTACCTCAACATGCAAGCCCTCCTCCTTCTGATTAGAAAGATTGCACATCTAAAAAATAATCTTTCCAAAACTCCCTTACAGCTTGGGTTCTGGATGTGCATTGTACTCTGCCCAGTACATGAATCGTGTGAGAAGTAGGAGGCAGAAATGAAATGGAGGCCATATTGCTGCCAATGTTTTGGTCACATTTTTCTGCAGCAATATCCCAGTTTCTGTTCTCAGCTTCCTAGGCATGGAGGGCAGTTGAGCAGCAATGATCATGCCTTGATTCCAGCTTCCTGACCACTGGAGCACAGCTGCAAAGCTGCACTCTTGAACTCACGGCTCTAGTAGCAGTCTCGGGAAGAGTACCTCCCCAGGGTGTCAGATCCGTACTGTTCTTGGCCCTTTAAAGCAACCCAAGCCTTTAATCTTGCACTAACAGGATTGTCTGCCACAGGAAGGGCACATTCTCCAGCACCCCCTTCAGAGGCAATCAGCAAGGCTAGTGGACCAAGAGAGCAAAGACATGATCTGTGGAGGACAGTGGACAGGAAGGCTCCTTCCAGGAAGCAGATCTAGGGCCCTAATGAAGGACCTTATCGGGAGAACCCGCTCCGGATGTTTAACGTGAGTTCTTTTCTGTTTCCTAAGTGTCTCAGCTGGATTGAGAAAAAAATGGAAAGAGCACAAGAGAGAGAAATTTAAAGCTGGGTGTCTGGGGGAAACATCACGTGTCGGCAGGATCCATGATGTTCCCCGAGCCGTAAAACCAGCAGGTTTTTATTAGCGATTTTCTTTTTTTTTTTTTTTTTTTTTTTTTTGAGACGGAGTCTCGCTCTGTCACCCAGGCTGGAGTGCAGTGGCCGGATCTCAGCTCACTGCAAGCTCCGCCTCCCGGGTTTACGCCATTCTCCTGCCTCAGCCTCCCGAGTAGCTGGGACTACAGGCGCCCGCCACCTCGCCCGGCTAAGTTTTTGTATTTTTAGTAGAGACGGGGTTTCACTGTGTTAGCCAGGATGGTCTCGATCTCCTGACCTCGTGATCCGCCCGGCTCGGCCTCCCAAAGTGCTGGGATTACAGGCTTGAGCCACCGCGCCCGGCCTTATTAGCGATTTTCAAAAGGGGAGGGAGTGCACAAATAGGGTGTGGGTCACAGAGATCACATGCTTCACAAGGTAATACAATATCACAAAGCAAATGGAGGCAGGGCGAGATCACAGGACCTCCGGACAAGGTGAAATTAAAATTGCTAATGAAGTTTCGGGCATTCATTGTCGTTGATAACATCTTATCAGGAAACAGAGTTTGAGAGCAGATAACCTGTCTGACCACAATTTATTAGGCGGGAATTTCCTCATCCTAATAAGCCTGGGAGCGCTACAGGAGACCGGGGCTTATTTCATCCCTTCGGCTTCGACCATAAAAGACGGCACACGCTTCCAAAGGGGCCGTTTATAGGCCTACCTTCAGGGCGCATTCTTTCTCAGGGATGTTCCTTGCTGAGAAAAAGAATTCAGCGATATTTCTCCTATTTGCTTATGAAAGAGGAGAAATATAGCTCTGTTCCGTCTGGCTCATCAGCGGCCAGTTCAAAGTTACGTCTCTTGTTCCCTGAACATTGCTGTTATTCTGTTCTTTTTTTTTTTTTTAAGATGCCCAGATTTCATATTGTTCAAACACTCATGTTCTACAAACAATTTGTGCAGTTGATACAATCACAGGGTCCTGAGGCAACATTCGTCGTCCTCAGCTTATGAAGAAGATGACAGGATTAAGAGATTAAAGTAAAGACAGGCATAGGAAAACACAAGGGTATTTACTGGGGAAGTGATAAGTGTCCATGAAATCTTCACAATTTATGTTCAGAGATTACACTAAAGACAGGTGTAAGAAATTATAAAAGTATTAATTTGGGGAACTAATAAGTGTCCATGAAATCTTCACAATTTATGTTCTTCTGCCACGGCTTCAGCCGGTCCCTCCATTCGGGGTCCCTGACTCACGTTTTCCCTATTCCCACCTAGTGGGAATTCATAATTCCCATAACTGCCATGTGCTTCCCATTCTTTGCTTTTCTAAATGAAATACGTATGGAAGTTACCCTGTTTCTACTTCTCCACTGTATTTTGGGGATGGGGTAGAGGGCAGAACACTTTTCTATTCATTTATGGGCCAGCGAACCAAATGATCCACTTCCAGCCCTGCTGAAGAGGATGGCACACCACCTAGAGATCTTGGACTCTGAGTTGGTTTTAGTCACTGGAAGGGTGTTTGGATTGTCTCCTTCATGGAAGGAGTGAATGTGTTCAATATGTGAGAAGAGTATGCATATTTGGAAAGCAAGAGGGAGGGACTGTGGTAGAGACCAAAATCCATTAAGGTACAATGACTGCCACAGTATCAGATCTATCTCTCAGCCTCCCTTACAGTTTAGTATTGTCATGTTAGTAAATTCTGGCTGATGGACTGTGAATAGAAGTGACTTCTGTCTCTTTGTAGTGCCCAGCAAAAGGAAGGCGTGTGTGCTCCCCGCCCTTTCCCCTTTCCTGCTGCCTGGGAGATAAGCTTTGGGAAAGAGAAGACACTTACTGAGAATGGCAGAGCTCCCCACTGGTACTGACCTGATTAATTCTGGACTGTTAGGTGACAGATTTATACTGCTGTCTTATTCAAGCCATTGTATATTTGGATTGCTTCACTATAAAAGCTTATTGTACTTTAATATTTGTATCTTACTATACTAATGCAGAAACAAATAGAAAAGTTGATAACTAGCTGAACCTAGGGCAAAATCTGACAAACTAGAAATAGCAATTAGAAACACGTATTATATTACCAGTTCTTTCCTTTACAACTCCTGGGGGACTTTGTATTTGTGTGGTGTCTGTTGTAATCTCTTTTTTTTTTTTGGAGACCGAGTCTCGCTTTGTTGCCCAGGCTGGAGTGCAATGGTATGATCTCAGCTCACTGCAACCTCCACTTCATGAGTTCCAGCAATTCTCCTCCCTCAGCCTCCCAAGTAGCTGAGATTACAGGCACACGACACCATGCCGGGCTAATTTTTGTATTTTTAGTAGAGGCAGGGTTTCACCATGTTGGCCAGGCTATTCTCAAACTCCTGACCTCAGGTGATCCACCCGCCTTGGCCTCCCAAAATCCTGGGATTACAGGCATGAGCCACCACTCCTGGCCAGTCTATTGTGATCTCCGAGGCATCTTCATTTCCATCTCCTCCTCTCTCTTTTCGGAAGCTGGTATCCTCATGATCTTTCCATTGTCCCTTTCTCTGAACCCATCAGTATAAATGGAGAGTAGAAGACAACTCCTAGATATTGGGCACTTTCTCCATGTGTGACACTTTGCTAAGCACTTTATATGATGTGAGGTATACAGTACTATTATCACTATTTCTCAGATGAGAAAAGCGCAGCTCAGAGATACTTATTAATTTCACCTAAAGTCATTTGTCTAAGTGACTAGTGGCACCTAGCTAAAAGTCAGTTTTTCTGACTTTAAAACTTAGAGATATACAGTTATACACAGCTCTGTTAACGCAATTTCAGGTGTCACTGAGTTGAATAGAAAAGTGGGTTTCCTGTCTGTGTTATGTGTAGAGTCCCTGTATCATGATACAAATAGTCACATATTTTGGGAAAGCACATTAACATTTCAGCTCTTTGGGGGACTTTTATTTAATGTAGTAATAATGTCAAAAGAAGGCAAGTGACACTGATGCCTTTTTTGCATTAATTATTAAACACTTTAGGTATTTTTCAATATATAATGTACTCTCTTTCCTTTAGGAGCATCTAGTGTTTTCTATCCTGCAGATTTATTGAAAAGAACATAGCATCCTAATGAAATTGATTTTTTCGCCGGGCGTGGTGGCTCAAGCCTGTAATCCCAGCACTTTGGGAGGCCGAGACGGGCGGAACACAAGGTCAGGAGATCAAGACCATCCTGGCTAACCCGGTGAAACCCCGTCTCTACTTAAAAAATACAAAAAACTAGCTGGGCGAGGTGGCAGGAGCCTGTAGTCCCAGCTACCCGGGAGGCTGAGGCAGGAGAATGGCGTGAACCTGGGAGGCGGAGCTTGCAGTGAGCTGAGATCCAGCCACTGCACTCCAGCCTGGGCGACAGAGTGAGACTCCATCACAAAAAAAAAAAAAAAGAAATTGATTTTTTCACAGCCCATTCTTTAAAAAATTGAACAAAATATAACGGACTATACCCAGAAATAAAATATCAGAATGTATTGTGAACAATATAGGTAAGCATTATTTTGGGGAAACATTGTAATGTACACACACAAAATAGATAGATAGAAAAAAAAATATATATATATATATATATATATGTATAGTGTCCTAGGGCTGCCATAACAAAATACTACAAACTGGATGATGCTGGCAGGGACATGTTCTCCCTGAACCCTCTAGGGGAGAACCCTTCCTTGCCTCTTCGTGGCCTCCGGTGGTGGCTGGCAATCCTTGGTCTTCTCTGTCTTGCAGCTGTATAATGCAAGCTCTGTCCTTGTCTCCACATGGCCTTCTTCCCTGTGTTTGTCTGTCTCTGTGTCTCTTCTCCTCTTCTTATAAGGACAACAGTCATATTAGATTCAGGGCCCACTCCACTTTCAGTATGGCTTCATCTTAACTAATTATATCTGCAATAACCCTATTTCCAAATAAGGCCACATTCTGAGATTCCAGGTGAACATGCATTTTGGGGGTACGCTATTCAACCAAGTAAAACCAAAAGAAAAACATATATATATAAAATATATATATAAAAAATATGCTTTTTAAATATAATATGTATGTGTATCTACTGAACCAATAAAAAAATGTAATTCTTCCTGTGGGTCCTGATCACAAGTATGAAATCCTTTGACTGTTGTTGAGAGGGACATGGCATCTGCTTATCACAGTATCAGCAAACTATGACCACACATACTGAACACGTAAGTCCTAAGATGATGGCAAGTAGACAAGTGAACTGAACCATGTGTAGGCTCAACTTAACACCCACTTTCACGTTTATTTGATAATAGATGTGTGGTTGTCTGGATCAGTGAGTGGAACTCATGATAAAATTTTGGAAAGAGATGATATCTAAATTACTCTAATGATAGTCTTTATGATATCAGTGAACATGATCAATTGTAATTATTTTGCAGCCACTCCAGTGATTTCAAGCCAAATTTGAACTGGTAACCTAGAAAAGGAGTTTCTTGAGTATACTGATGATACTTCAGGATTTCAAACTTCAAGGTAGTCATAACATAAACATAGGAAGTTTCAATGTATATTATTATGAAACCCACAGGACCAAGGACCAGAAACTGGTAAATTTCAAGGATACAATGAGCAGTGCCTGTGTTTATTTTTAAAAATCTCTTTCACAGCATAATATCATGTTTTCCTAAACTAAAACATTTCTGATATATTGCTGATACAGTTAGAAGTTCATTGGGAAGAACCGAAGCAAATATAGCAAAATGATGACATCCAATTTTGGTGAGTAGAACATGGATACTTCCCATAATATTCTCCATATTTTTCTGTATGCTAAAAGATTTTCATCTTTCTTTTCTAAAGAAATGAGTTGTGCCAAACAGTATCATTTTGCTTATTCAGACCTCAAAGCCTCAGCTCAGTGGCTGCTGGGTTCCATTTTCAAAGCCCCTGAATCCTCCTCACCTCTTCTCTGGTCTTTGATGTCACAGTCTTCAGTATCACCAGAAGACTTAAGCCTGAAGTCCCCATTGTGGAGTGGCATCCAGGGAGGCCCTGGGTTCTCTCCAGCGATCTGGCTAGTCCTCATGGTCTCAGAATGCCTTCAGTATCAGCTCTTACGAAGCCCCAAAATGGCTTGCCACAATAACATCCCCTCCTAGGGAAAGCATGGAGCCTGGACACTGACCCCAGCTCTGGAAGAGGAACTAGGCACACAAGGGTGGTGTGTGTGTTGAGCATGGCAAACTGACGTGGGGACTCGTGTCCAGGGGCATCTAAAGGTCCAGCTTCAGCAGGGCCCCATGGCTCACGCCTATAATCCCAGCAATTTGTGTGGCTAAGGCAAGATCACTTAAGGCCAGTCTCTACAAAAAAAAAAAAAAAAAAAAATTTTTTGAGACGGAGTCTCACTCTGTTGCCACGGTGGTGTGCAGTGGTGCGATCTTGGCTCACTGCAACCTCTGTCTCCCGGGTTTGAGCAATTCTTCTGCCTGGGACTATAGGCATGCACCGCCATGCCCAGCTAATTTTTGTATTTTTAGTAGAGATGGGTTTCACCATGTTGGCCAGGATGGTCTCAATCTCTTGACCTCATGATCCACCCACCTCGGCCTCTCAAAGTGCTGGGATTACAGGCGGGCCAAAAAAAAAGATTTTTTTTTAATTAGCCTAGTGCACGCTTACAGTCGCAGCCCAGGGTGGTGATAGCAGGGGAGCTGGAGCGGGAGGATCAGTTGAGCCCAGGAGTTCAGGGTTTCAGCACTATGATCACGCCACTGCGCTTCAGCCTGGGTGACAGAACTAGACCCTGTCTTAAAAAAAATAAAAAAATAAAAAATGAAGGGCCAGCTTCCATGAATGACAATGGGATATGGTAGTGGTATTCAAACTACATTTTGCTCTGCTGCCTTAAAAGAGTTTGTAAAATTGGCTGGGGGCGGTGGCTTCCTCCTGTAATCCTAGCACTTTAGGAGGCCGAGGAGAGCGGATTGCCTGAGCTCAGGAATTTGAGACCAGCCTGGGCAACATGGTGAAACCCCATCTCCACTAAAATATAAAAGAAGTAAACTGGACGTGGTGGCGCGCGCCTGTAGTCCCAGCCACTAGGGAGACCGAGGCAGAAGAGCTGCTTGAACTGGGGAGGTGGAGGTTGCATTGAGGCGAGATCGCGCCACTGCACTCCAGCCTGGGCAACAGAGCAAGACTCTGTCACACACAAAAAACAAAAACAAACAAACAAACAAACAAAAAAAGATTTTGTAAAATTATGTATTGTTTCACACATTTTATTCATGATTCCTTTTTTTTTTTTTTTTTGAGACAGAGTCTTGCTCTCTCGCTCAGACTAGAGATCTCAGCTCACTGCAACCTCCACCTCCTGGGTTCAAGCAATTCTCCTGACTCAGCCTCCCAAGTAGCTGTGATTACAGGCAGAGTAGCTGTGATTACAGGCGCACACCACCACACCTGGCTAATTTTTGTATTTTTAGTAGAGACGGGTTTTCACCATGTTGGCCAGGCTGGTCTCAAGCAAACTCCTGACCTTGTGATCCACCCACCTTGGCCTCCCAACATGCTGCGATTACAGGCATGAGGGCCCAGCCTCCAGAAGTACTTATTATTAGAACTTTTAAGACTTGCAATGGATGTAATTTCCAGCTTGCATTGCTCTTTTAAAAGTAGCAAAAGAATATAAATACCCTAGCACAGGTGTCCCCAGTCCTCAGGCCACAGACCAGGACAAGGACTCGTGTGTGGCCACTTAGGAACAGGGCCACACAACAGGAGGTGAGTGGTGGACAAGCGAGCAAAGCTTCATCTGTATTTGCAGCCACTCCCCATCACTCGCATGACCACCTGAGCTCCACCTCTGTCAGATCAGCAGTGGCATTAGATTCTTATAGGAGTGCTACCCCTGTTGTGAACTATGCATACGAGGGATGTAGGTTGCATGTTCCTTATGAGAATCTAATGCCTGATGATCTGTCACTGTCTCCCATCACCCCAGATGGAACTGTCTAGTTGCAGGAAAACAAGCTCAGGGCTCCCACTGATTCTACATTACGGTGAGTTGTATAATTATTTCATTATATATTACAATGTAGTAATAATAGAAATAAAATGCACAATAAATGTAATGAACTTAAATCATCCAGAAACTATCCGTCCCCCCATTCACGGAAAAATTGTTTCCACCAAACCATTCCCTGGTGTCAAAAAGGTTGAGAACTGCTGCCCTAGAAGTTTGATACCTGTAAGTATGTGGCTTTAAAAGATCAACAAGAAGTTGCTTTTGGCAGTCAAAAATTTCACTTTGTCCCCTGCTAACTCCATTCTACCTCCTCCACATAAATTTATCCAAATGTAGTATCATTCTATGCTTAAAAATCTTTTATAGATCACGACATTATATGATCTGCACAATTGTGTATATACATTGAACATTTTTTACTTTATGTGCCCATAATGCTGTAATTAACATTTTCTGCCATTACAATTGCTAATACACAGTTGATCAAAGCAGATCAACATGCTGACACTTTTGATAGATAATTATTAAACATAAAAGAAAATTTTTGTTGGGAGTGCATCTGTTTATGAGATGAATGTGTTTTGTTTTTAAAATTAGTTCATATATCTATCCAGAATAGAATTTATCAATAATATGAAAATGATTTGACATCATTTTTGTTTTCATTTTATAAATGTAGAGGCTAAGAAATCTTGCTTATGTGAATAAATGGGGATAGAAAAGGTTTTGCTGAAACAAAAATCAGTCAATCCTTTCAACTCGTTCTAAATTTTATGTCAAAAATCACCTAGTGATCTATCATAACATTATTTTTCATGTTCTAGCAAATGACAGCTTGATTAAGCTTGTCTTCAATTTTGTTGGAAGTAAAGAGTTGGAAACCACCTGGCTTGCAAAAGAGGTTTTTATCCAGGTATCAGGGTTTTCTCCAAGAAAGGCTTGCCAAGACTTATCAAATGGTTATTAAATATGTATGTTATTTTTGGCTCAAAGGTATTTTCTAAAGTAAGATGTACTCAAAGGGGTTGGGAAAATAAAAACTCTTTCTTTTAATGTGCCTTAGCCAATTCACAATTTTTAATAAAATTATTTTCATCTTCTCACATGTTTTCAATATATTTTATGTCAAAACTTTGATGAGCTAAGACAACAGATTTAGCTCACTGAATCTGTGGAAAATGTTTGCCATCCAACCTGACTGGCAAAGGCAACATCAGGTTTACATTCTTCAGAAGGACTTCAGTTTCCAATTCAAGTAAATATGTTGATATGACTTTTAAGGAACATTACAAAAACCATTAAATTTAAATTTAATAATTTAAATGTATTAAACTATGAAGAACATTTTATAAAGTAGATTGCTAAAAGTCTTAAAATCATTATGTAGAGGTAATAGGATTTTTTCATTTTTATAATAAATTATAAAACGAGAAAATAATGTGATTTCTTACAACAAATCTATAGTTAAGTAATGTAATATAAAATTCCGGCTTGGTAGAGGTCCCTAAAGTGGGAGAAGGAGTTCTGTGAAAGTGGGTGACAATGAAGACCCTTCCTAAATATGGCAGCTGGTTCTCAGGCAGATCAGTTTCAAGTAAGAGTTTGTATGGGATTTGAGAACCTAGAAATTGATTCCCTTAGAACTATGTGTGCTCACATGACCCTTGGAAAGTCTTCAGGTATTCCCAGGAATATTCTAGTTTGAAGGCCACTGCTATTAAGAACCAAATAACCAACCTGCTTTGATACCTTAAAAAAAAAAATCAAATAATCAGTAACGATTATTATTGAGAAGGGCCAACTGTCATTTATAGGTCAAGAACCGCCCCCATATTATCATTAGTCATGCTTGTTCAACTGAATATCTCAGCTGGATAACTCATAGTAACCTCAAACACAACACATCCATAACTAAATTTGTTGTCTTTCCACTGAGGCCTGCTACTCGTCCTGTATTTCCTGTCTCAGAGCATGAAACTAGCATCTCACAATGAGCTGTGGGAAACGCTGTTGTTGGCCACTCTATAGCCATTCTTCACTAACAGAATCACTTTTAGTTCAGAGAAGCAATCTGCTCAGCTTAAAAACTTTCTTGGAAATATATGCAATTTTTTATTTTAAAAAATAATAAGGTAAGCAAAGACACATATAAAAAATAAAATAATTCAACAACCAAAAAATAAAGAACCTCCCTTGCAACTAGGGGTAGCTATACAAACTGCTTGGGCTACTGCATATCATAATGACATGGGTGGGACATCCAGGAAGGCTATTTTTTTTTTTTTTCTTTTTGAGATGGAGTCTCACTCTGTTGCCCAGGCTGAAGTGTAGTGGTGTGATCTCAGCTCACTGAAACCTCCGCCTTCCGGGTTCAAGCAACTCTTCTGCCTCAGCCTCCCAAGTAGCTGGGATCACAGGCATGCACCACCACCCCCAATTAATTTTTGTATTTTTAGTAGAAATGAGGCTTCACCATGTTGGCCAGGCTGGTCTGGAACTCCTGACCTCAGATGACCCACCCACTTCAGCCTCCCAAAATGCTGGGATTACAGGCATGAGTCACCGTGCCTGGCCCAGGAAGGCTCTTTTTAAAAGGGCTGTCTCTGTCTTTTGCCCTTCAACCCTTCCCTTCATCCAGCCTGGACCAGTGTGATGCTGAAAGCAGCACATGCTTCTTACATTAACAAGATGACAAGCATGAGGATGAAAAGCCATTCTAAAGAAGGTTGAGCAGAAAGTTAGGAGAGGCATCACAAATCTGCAGAATAGCAGTAGATTGTGTTGCCAACTTTTCTAGTCAGGCACAATCCTGACATCATAACCAACCCAGAAACCTGCACCATTCTCCATGGCTCCTTCTCTCTCACTCCCCACATCCACCTAGTAGCCAAACCTTGATTCTTTTATATCCCTAACATCCCTCCTGTCATTCCCACTCTCTCTAACCCTGTAGCTAGCCGCCTTAGTTTGACACCTTGCTTTCAGGTTTTCCCATTTCTCTGATGGCAAGGTTTTCTTATTAGAGTCTCAGCTTGCGCCAAAGCTTTAAATAGATTTTGTTGGCTGTGCCATGAAGCACCAACTTCTTCAAGAGAAACACCAGATCTTAGCATATGCTCTGACTCTTCTTTGCCTTGCTAGACTGACTTTTGACCATATTTCTCCCACCCTTCATTCCAGACAAACTGAGCTACACTAAGTTGTCCTTTGTCTTTGGACCCTTACTCTTTCTCCTCTGTCCCCTGAAATAACCTTAATCCCTCACTTCATCATGGCAGACATTTACTCTTCTCTTTTTTTAGAGACAGGGTCTCACTCTATTGCCCAGGCTGTAGTGAAGTGGCATGATCAGAGCTCACTGCAGCCTTGACCTCCCAGGCTCAAGTGATCCTCCCACCTCAGCCTCCCAAGTAGCTGGGATTGCAGGCACATGCAACCATGCTCCAATAATTTTTTTTAAAAAATTTCTGTAGAGACACGGTCTCCCTGTTTTGCCCAGACTGGTCTCAAACTCCTGTGCTCAAACGGTCTTCCCACCTTGGCCTCCCAAAGTGTTGGGATTACAGGTGTGTGCCACTCAAGTTATATCACTCTTGAAGTCTTTCCCAGATCCCCTCCTTCCTTGTTGAAAAACATAAAGATAACTATGGGATTAGTAAAATGATTTAATTATTGCATTCTTTCTGAGACATGGGAATTTAAAATGCCACAATCTACTATATGGGTGTATAAAAATTATTGTTAACTATATCTGTATCTCCGTATATTCTATATATGTGCCTGGTGTTTTTAGATGTCAAGGAAGTTTGGTTATTTGGTTCTTAATAGTAGTGGTCTTCAAACTTGAGTACTCCTGGGGATACCCGAAGACTTTCAAGGGATCATATGAGCAAAGATAGTTTTAAGGGAATCAATTTCTAGGTTCTCAAATCCCATACATACTCTTACTTGAAATTCATCTGCCTGAGAACCGGCTGCCATGTTTAGGAAGGTTCTTCATCATCATCCACCTTCCCAAAAGTCATTCTCCTACTTTAAGGAGAAAAATGGACCTCTACCCAGCCAGAATTTTATATTACATTACTTAATTATTAATATATATCACTTAACATATATGAAATTTTATGAATTTATGAATATATCACTTAATGTATACCAATTTAAATTCAAACTATGCCCTTTGAATTCATCCCAATATAGCTGAAATAATTGGTTATGGATTTCATACTTTTGTTGTGTTAAAAATAAAATCAGATCAAATTTTTAAATTGTTCCTAGGGAAAATATCTATTCAACTATCCCCTATATCAACAATAGTTTATTGTCAGAACATTTTCTGTCACTGGCACAATTTCACTGGAAACCATGTGTAGTGTGCACATTCACTTTGGATGTTTGGGTTTTTTTTTTTGAATTTCTTGTATAAGGCAACTTGCACAAATAATATTGTCCTGTTTACTTCAAATATTTTCCACCTTAAGCCATGACTTTGTTTGCTTTGTTGAATAATAAAAGTAACAGATTAAAAAAAAAAAAGAGAGACTAACTGTAGAAATTTATCGTGCACAAAGGAACGGTTGGAGAACAAAGAGACCTTGAATAAAACATGGTAAAACGTCCTGTTCACAGCACTTACAGAACAGTTTACAGAGCATTAAAGGAGCAAGAATTTTGACTTTTTTCATGATTGGCCGTTAGACATTAACATTCTTTTTAAGGCAAGTAGAGCTGTTTAAGCTTATTTGTCTACAGCTAATTGGTTTAATTTCACTGAATCATGTTGACAAAGATGTAAAGCTTGTATTTTGTGTTTCATTTATAAATAGAGCTAGCATTTGGGAAAATCAGGATGACTTAAGTGTTGGCTACCTGAGTATGCATAGTTGACCTTGAGATATATCTAAACTGTGGCTTCCATTTGTAACCTTCTTAATAGTCAAAATTATCATTTTCATAGAAGCTAATGGTAAGACAGAATCAACCAAGTAATTTCTAAAAATTG
Organism: Papio anubis; assembly: GCF_008728515.1. Lineage (NCBI taxonomy): Eukaryota > Metazoa > Chordata > Mammalia > Primates > Cercopithecidae > Papio > Papio anubis. The sequence goes on from NC_044981.1 coordinate 123,709,417, forward strand.
CCTCTTAGACTAACATCATTATTTTGCATGTCTTATTAGCATTGCTGTTGATGTTGAGTAGTGAATGATGCCTGAGTGGTTACCTGCTGATTAATTTGCTTTATGTAGGATCTGATCACAGCTCCACCAATATATCAGCATTGAATAAACATTTGGGGATGATAATTGTATACTAACAATGTCAATCATTCATTTGGCCATCACAATACAGACACCATCATGCTTTATGTGTTGATTATGTACTCAGAGTTGAGAAGGGATAATGATACCCAGATTTTTGTTTGATTGTGTTAAAATAAACACTGAGTTTGAAACATCTGGCCAGTCTTTGTTTTTCTGTAATATCCATTGATTAGTAACTATTTTTAAAGGCCCTTTCTATAATGTCCAAAAACCCTGGTATAATGTACTACTACTAATAATAATAAAAAAAAAGGCCGGGCGCAATGGCTCATACCTGTAATCCCAGCACTTTGGGAGGCCGAGGTGGGTGGATCACCTAAGGTCAGGAGTTTGAGACCAGCCTGACCAATATAGTGAAACCCATTTCTACTAAAATTACAAAAATTAGCCAGGCATGGCAGTGCATGCCTGTAATCCCAGCTACTCAGGAGGCTGAGACAGAAGAATTGCTTGAACCCGGGAGGTGAAGGTTGCAGTGAGCCAAGATTGCGCTTTACTACACTCCAGCCTGGGAGACAGAGTAAGCCTCCATTTCAAAAATAAAAAAATGGGGTCAGGCGCAGTGCCTAACGCCAGTAATTTCAGCACTTTTGGAGGCCAAGGCAGGCAGATTGCTTGATCCCAGGAGTTGGAGACCAGCCTGGACAACATGGTGAGGCCCCTGTCTCTAGAAAAAATACGAAAATTAGCCAGACGTGGTGGTGCACACCTGTGCTCCCAGCTACTCAGGAGGTGTAGGTGGGAGGATTGCTTGAGTCTGGGAGGAGGAGTTTGCAGTGAGGTGAGACTGCACCAGTACACTCCTCAGGTGACAGAGCGAGACCCTGTCTCAAGAAAAAGAAGAGGAAGAGGAAGAAGAAGAAAAGAAGAAGGAGAAGGAGAAGAAGAAGAGACTTGAGAACCTATTCCTTAGCTTGTTGGGCATTTATTTTTAATTATCATATAATTCACTTAATAGAAACACACTTGCAAAAGCAGACAGGGCACAATGCTCCAGGAATGGGGTGTCAAACATATAAAGAAAATAAGGGCATCTGCCTTTGCTCCTCCGCACACGTGGTATAAAACGGAGTCCAGTCAAGTTGCTTCAGAAAGAGCTTTTTCTTCCAATCCAATACAGAACTTTCTTCTTCTCCTTCTTCCTTCCCACGAGGGCCACCGCTCAGTGTCCCCTTTGCCACTTCTTACTCTCCCCACTAAGCACAGTCTCCAGCTTTTATTCCCATGAAGTACCTGTCTGGGAACAAGATCAGCAAGACTGTTTGAAAGAGAGAGAAAATGGGAGAAAGGAGTTGAATAAAATGGACCAGAAAATTAGAGGGACCAAGAAGACAGAAACGGAGAGAGTCCTTCTCTTCGTTCACCTTCTTTATGAAGACTCTTAAAGAGACAGAAGGGGCTGCAAAAATGAGAGGAAACTGCTCCTGGCTCCTCCCTCACCCCATCTTTCAGGGCTGCATCCCAGGGCCTCTACTCTAAACACTGTCCCAGAGCCCTAGCCCCAGCCTCTTGCCACCTAAGTGTAAGTGTAAACTCTCACCAGGAGGTGGAGGCAGGGAAGACCTGCTCTCACTGCCTTGCTGCTGAAAAACTTGCAGCCAGGATGGCAGGAAGGAGACAGCAATAGAGATAAAGAGAGGGAAAGGTAGGGGTGAGGAGAAGAAAAGGGAAGGGAAAAGAAAAAGGAAAAGGAAGAAAGGAGGGAAGGAGGAAAGGAAAATGGAGAGAAGGAGGGAGGAAGGAAGACAGGTAGGCACATGGGCAAGGCAAGGAAAGAAGGACAGGGATCCCAGGAGGTTTAAGGAATGAGGCCTTCTGCTGGGCACGGTGGCTCACGCCTATAATCCCAGCACTTTGGGAGGCTGAGGCAGGCGGATCACGAGGTCAGGAGTTCGAGACCAGTCTCACCAACATGGTGAAACCCTGTCTCTACTAAAAATACAAAAATTAGCCAGGCCTGGTGGTGCACCCCTGTAATCCCAGCTACTGGGGAGGCTGAGACAGGAGAAACGCTTGAACCTGGGAGGGAAGATTTCAGGAGCCGAGATTAAGCCATTGCACTCCAACCTGGGCAACACAGTGAGATTCCGTCTCAAAAAAAAAAAAAAAGGAATGAGGACTTCTTCCTTCGGGGGGAAGAGGATTTAAAGAATAAGGCCTTCTTCCTCATTCCATGGGGAAGGGGATTTAAGGAATAAGGCCTTCTTCCTCCAGACCTTGTGGAAAGGGATTTGGCAACTCATGTGCTGGTCATGTGTCCCTTAGGGCAGTAGCTACAACACTATGTAGACTGTTTCATCTTGGCTGGCAGGAGGAGGGAAATAAAGGCCTTAAAGCCCAATGGCAGACACTGGATCTGTGACGGCAGCCCCAGCAAGGTGATAGCTACAGGCTGTGTATGACAGAGGTCACAATGCAAATGCCTACAGGGCCAGACGGGTAACATGACTGTAAAGCCAGCCAAAGGGTGGCTCTGGTGACCCGGGGAGCCCAAGCCACAACTGTCATTACTTTTCCTCCTGCCAGATCTCCTGTTTTATTTTTTTAAGAGAATGCAGGAATCCATGTTTTTGAGAAATCTCCTGATTTTTTACATGTCAACAACTAATTCTTATGTTTTTAAACATACGCATCAAAAGGAAATACTTCTATGGGCCATATGTAATCAATAGGTGCAATGTCAACTAAATATCTTTTTCTGTTCACATAACTTTGTGGCAAAAGACTTGATCACCCATTTTTGACATTTTCAGTAGGTCTAGGAAAGGAAAATAGGCAATCAGGAAATTAATTGTGAAAACAATTACTTAAGGAAATTGTTAAAATTACATAAATAGGGATGCCATCTAGGTCTTTCTGCACACCTGGGAACATAATAGCTCCCATTTATAATGTTATTTTGGAGGAGAAAAAAAACATTTTTCAACTTCCAATGACAACAACAAAAAGAAACAAACTTTTGGAATTCAACCCCTTCATTGATTGAAGGATACTTTTATATACAGTAGTTTGATATGAGAGGGTTTGCTATGCGATATGATCTAAAGACATTTTGGAGAATTCCTAAAGACTTAGCTTGCTATCTGATGTTCTTGATATAACATAAATATCTAGTCTCCGCTATAACTAAGCTATTTCAGCCAAGATTAGTATCATTGCCCATGGTCCAGGCAACACTAAACCATAAGATCATATATCACTTGGAACAGGATATAAATATCTTCCAGAAGATAGATGTGCTCTGCCTAAATATATAGTGAGGGCCATTTAAGCTGAGTACAAAGCTATTTTAACTCTAAGCAGGATTTATAGATGCTGTGATGGTTAATTTTATGTGTCAACATGGCTAGGCTATGGTACCCAAATAGATGTTGCTATGAAGGTATTTTTTCGATGTGATTAATTTTTATAATCATTTGGATTAAGTAAAGAAGATTATGCTCCGTAATGTGTATGGGCCTCATCCAATCAGTTGAGGGCCTTAAGGGCAAAAAATGAGATTTCCCAGAGAAGAAGGAATTCTGCCTCAAGATTGTTAGAATTCCTGCCAGAATTTGCAGCCTGCATGCCTGTCCTAGAAATTTCAGACTCACCACCCCTGACAATCACATGAGCCAATTCATTAAAATCTCTTTCTCTCTTCCTCTCTCTCCATATATGTATGCTCTCTCTCTCTCTCCATATATATATATATCATATCTTATGTATATATATAAAACGTATCTTAGCTATAAAGGAGACTAGATATTTATATCAAGAACATCAGATAGCTGGCTACGTTTTCAAGAATTCTCCAAAATCTTGTTAGATCATATCGCATATATATGTATGTGTGTGTATATATATGTATGTGTATATGTATGTGTGCATATACTTGTGTCTATATATGTCTACATATGTGTTTATATGCATGTGTGTGTCTACACAAATATATACACACGTATAGACACACGTACATATAAACACACACGCAGATACATATACACACAAAAAAAACTTATTGGCTGTTTCTTTGAAGCATCTTTACTGGCAAAATGCCCATCAGTGAGGTCTGGAAACTACCCTTCCTCCAGTTCATCTTTCCCACCTATTCGTCAGTTCTACTCTAAAGCATTATTTTTCTAATGTAAGGCTTTTATTTCAGACAAAATGTGAACATGATGAAGTTAATACTTTATAATGTGGCTGTTTCCATGTTGCACTCTAAGTTGTAATTCTACCATTGTCTGTTTCTCTTACTGTATGGTGAAATAAGAGCAAAGGACCTAATCTTTATTCAGCAGATACTTTTTATTTTTTTCTTTGAGACGGAGTCTCACTCTGTTGCCCAGGCTGGAGTGCAGTGGCGCAATCTTGGCTCACTGCAACCTCCTTCTGGGTTCAGCCGATTCTTCTGCCTCAGCCTCCCAAGTAGCTGAGACTACAGGCGCATGCCACCACGCCTGGCTAATTTTTGTGTTTTTAGTAGAGATGGAGTTTCACCATATTGGCCAGGCTGGTCTCGAACTCTTGACTTCGTGATCCACCCACCTTGGCCTCCCAAAGTGCTGGGATTCCAGGCATGAGCCACTGCGCCTGGCCCAGCAGATATTTTTTATACTTTAGTCAACCAAACTTCTGAAGTAGACATCATTTTTATTATTATCTCCATTTTACAGAGAAGAAACCCACTTCTAGTGCACATATCTATTTACAGTTTGATGAATTTTCAGTCTGAGCACATGTGTAGCAAGTAGCTAGGTCAAGGAACAGAAAGAGACAAGTACCCCAAAAGTGTCCTCAAGTACTAGTGCATGTGCGCATATAAAAATGTATGTGTGTATGTATATGAATGTATATATATGCATGTACACATACAGATATCCACAAAAAAAGCTGCATTTTAACAAGATCCTCAGGTGGTATAACTGCTACCCAGATCAAGATAGAAAATCTTTCCAGGCCGAGCACAATGGCTTACACCTGTCATCCCAACACTTTGGGAGGCTGAGGTGGGAGGATTGTTTCAGCTCAGGACTTCGGGACCAGCCTGGGCAACAGAGTGAGACTCCATCTCCACAAAAAAATTTAAAAAATAGCCCATCATGGTGGTATGCACCTGTAGTCCCAGTTACTTGGAAGGCTGAGGTGGGAGGAATGCTTGAGCCAGGGAGATTGAAACTACGGTGAGCCCTGATTGCACCACTGCACTCAATCCTGAGTGATGGAGTAAGGCTCTGTCTCAAAAGAATAATAATAATTATTATTACATTACTTATTATTATATATTCTATTAATTTAATATTTTATTATATTAATATTATTTTGATTATTATTATTATTATTATTTCCAGCACCCCAAAAAGGCTCCCCTTGAATCTCTCCTGGTCACTACCTCCTCTCAAAGGTAATCATGATCCTCGCTTTCAGTAGCAAAGATTAGTTTTGCTTGTTTTTATACTATTTATAAATGGAATCATACAGTGCGTGTACCCTTTTTGGCTCCAGCTTCTTTCCCTCAGTCTCATTGTAGGATTCATTTATGTTGTTAACATAAAATTGCAGTTCATTAAGCTCAGACTCAGAGATTGCAAACCGTCACTTAAATCATGTAAGTAAGTTATTCGACCAAGATCGCACAGCTATAGTAAGCAACAGAGCCAAGATTCCAACCCAAGAGTGTCTTAAGCCAAAGTCCATGACTTTCTTCTGCTCTACCAATGTTTCCCAAAATAGCATATGGGAAATAATTTTAGGAGGTGCATGGGTGAAAATGAATAGTTATGCTTTTCTTTTCTTTTTTTTTTTTTTTTTTTTTTTTGAGATGGAGTCTTACTTTGTCACCCAGGCTACAGTACAGTGGAGCGATCTCAGCTCACTGCAACCTCCACCTCCCATGTTCAAGCTATTCTCCTGCCTCAGCCTCCCGAGTACCTGGGATTACAGGTGCCTGCTACCATACCCAGCTAATTGTATTTTTAGTAGAGATGGGGTTTTACCATGTTGGCCAGGCTGGTCTCAAACTCGTGTTCTCAAGTGATCCACCCACCTCATCCTCCCACAGTGCTGGGATTACAGGTGTGAGGCACTGGGCCCAGCCTTACAATTCCATTTTTATGAAGTTCAAGAAGAGGCAAAAGTAATGTGCGTAACAGATGGCGGAACAATGATCACGTGAGAGAGTGATATTCACTGGGAAGGGGCATGAGGTAGCATTCTGGGGCTAAGAAATGTTTTCTATCTTGATAGGGGTGGTAGTTGTCTCCCTCTGTGTGAGGGGTATAAAAACTCATGGGGCTATGTGCATAAGACTTGTGCACTTTATCACACATTCTGGAAAAACCAATACAACTCAAAACAAATAAATGCATTTCACTTCTCTTTTACATTTGTTTTAATTTATTTTTTAACTTTTATTTTAGGTTCGGGGTACATGTGCAGGTTTGTTATATAGGTAAACTATGGGGGTGACGTGGGTGTTTGGTGTACAGATTGTTTTGTCACCCAGGTACTAAGTATAGCAACAGTTTCTTTCCTTCCTTCCTTCCTTCCTTCCTTCCTTCCTTCTTCCTTCCTTCCTTTCTCCCTCCCTCCCTCCCTCTGTCCCTCCCTCCCCCATCTCTATTTCTCTCTCTTTCCCCTCCCTCCTTCCCTCCTTTCTTTCTTTCCTTCCTTCCTTCTTTCCTTCTTTTCTTTCTTTCCTTCTTTTCTCTCTCTCTTTCTCTCCTTCCTTTCTTTCTTTCTTTCTTTCCTTTTTTCCTTCCTGTCGCTTCCTTCCTGGAGTGCCTTCTTTCTTTCTCAGTCTCTCTGCTCTCTCTCTTTCTTTCCTTCCTCAAGCAATTCCTTCCTTCCTTCAGCCTCCCAGGTAGCTGGGATTACAGATCTGGGATTAGCCACTACACCGGGCTAATTTTTGTATTTTTAGTAGAGATGAGGTTTCATCACGTTGGCCAGGCTTTTCTCGATCTCCTGACCTCAGGTGATCCACCTGCCTCGGCCTCCCAAAGCGCTGGGATTACAGGCATGAACCACCGAGCCTGCCCCAGATAGTTATTTTTTCCTGATCCTCTCCCTCATCCTACACTTCACCTTCAAATAGGCCCCAGTGTCTGTTGTTCCCCTCTTTGTGTCCATGTGTTCTCAATATTTAATTCCCTCTTATAGGTGAGAACATGCGGTATTTGGTTTTCTGTTCCTGAGTTAGTTTGCTGAGGATGATGGCTTCCAGCTCCATCCATGTTCCTGCAAAGGACATAATCTTGTTCTTTTTAATGGCTGCATAGTATCTCATCGTGTATATGTACCACATTTTCTTTATCCAGTCTACCAGTGATGGGCATTTTAGGTTGATTCCACGACTCTGCTATTGTGAATAGTGCTTCCATGAATGTTCATGTGCATGAGTCTCTCTAGTAGAATGATTTATATTCCTTTGGATATATACCTAGGATATGTAATAGGACTGCTGGGTCAAATGATAGTTCTGTTTTTAGTTCTTTGAGGAATCACCACACTGCTTTCCACAATGGTTGAACTGATGTACACTCCCACCAGCAGTGTGCGTTTCCCTTTCTCTGCAACCGCGCCAGCGTCTGGGTTTTTTTTTGCTTTTTAGTAATAGCCATTCTGACTGGTGTGAGATGGTTATCTCATTGTGATTTTGATTTACTTTCTTTAACGATTAGTAATATTGAGCATTTTTTCATAAGCTTGTTGGCTGCATGCATGTCTTCTTTTGAAAAGCGTCTGTTCATGTCCTTTGCCCACTTATTAATGAGGTTGTTTTTTGCTTGTAAATTTGTTTAAGTTCCTTATTGATTCTGAATATTAGACCATTGTCAGATGCATACTTTGCAAATATTTTCTCCCATTCTGTAGGTTGTTTATTTACTCTGTTGATTGTTTCTTTTGCTGTGGAGAAGCTCTTTCATTTAATTAGATCCCATTTGTCAATTTTTGCTTTAGTTGCTATTGCTTTTGGTGTCTTTGTCATGAAATCTTTGCCAATTCCTATGTACAGAATGGTATTTCCTAGGTTTTCTTCCAGGCTTTTTAGAGTTTTACTTTTTACAGTTAAGTCTTTAATGCATCTTGATTTGATTTCCATACTTAAAAAGTGAATCTACTTAATCAAAAACCCTAAATGAAGAATACTTCCAGTGTTCTATGAGTATTGTGAAAACTAAGAAGATGAGAGTCACTTTGTTAGAGGTATTTGGGGCACATTGCCCTAGACCACAGAAGCCTCCAGCAACAGCAACGCCTGAGAAGGGAAAAGGGGATGTAAACTTGTTTCTCAAAGCATATTCTGGGGGCCAGCAGTGTTGGCATCACCTGGGAGCTTTTTAGACCGGCAGTATTTTGTGGCTCACTTCACACATACTGAAACAGAACTTGCACTTTAACAAGATCCTCAGATGATTCATCTGCCCTGAATGGAAAACAAAAGCACTGATAGAGAAAGTAGGAAGACTAATTGTTTCACTAGCACCAATTTCATCATCCTAACTGGATTGTAACCTTCTTGAGGACAGCACTGAATAGGATCGGAGGACTCAGACTCCCACTTATGCTTCTTCCTAGCAGAATAACTTTGGGGTTTACTAGAGTCCCTTAGTCTCAGAATATAAAGTGGGAATAATAATAATAGTATCATTATTAATACATACTTCATTGGGTGTTGTAAAGATGAAATAAAATAGTGTTTTGCATTGAAAGTATATCTTTTAAAAGGGCTGTAGGCTTCCATGGCTAGATGGTCTGTTAGAGTCAGAAATCTGAACACTGTCCGTTTATTCACACAGCATGCTTTGAGAGGTTTTAAGAATTCCAGCTCCTCAACAGATGCTTGCAATACCTTTTCGTGGGTAAGATTCCTAAGAGAGAAGAAATTAGGTCCCCTCATTTTCATCCTCTGGAACAGTGCTTCTAAAACTTTCACATTCAGAACAATCAGCTGGATAGCCTCTTGTGAAAGATTCTTGAGTTTCATCTGCAGTGTCATGCTGATCCTGGCAGTCAGTGGATCAGAGTTGGAGTAGCATTTATCCACTGTATTAGTATACTTCGTACTTGATGTTTGTTCAACACATTACTTTTCTTAATTTTTTTTGTTTTTGAAGACAAGGGCTTGCCCTGGAGTGCAGTGGCATGATCTTGGCTCACTGCAGCCTCAAGCTCCTGGGTTCAACTCGGTCCTCCCACCCCATCCTCTTAAACAGCTGGGACTTCAGGCACGTGCCACTACACCCTGCTAATTTTTTTTTTTTTTTTTAATTTTTTTTGTAGCCAAAAGGCCTCACTCTGTTTCCCAGGCTGCTGCCAAAACTCCTGGGCTCAAGTGGTTCCCCTGCCTCGGTCTCCCAAGGTGCTGGGATTACAGGCATGAGCCGCCACGCCTGTGCATTATTTCTTTATAGTGATAATTAAACATAATAGGCAATATATAATTGGTAGAACATAGTTTATGAAACAGTGCATTAATTGTGGGCAGTGAAGAATCATTGCAGTTGTGAAATTTGTATTTTAAGTAGATCATTGTAGTATGGCAAAATGGTTAGGAAAGAGAAAGCTATTTTGATTAACTGTTCACGATATGAGATACTGTGATATACATGTACGTTCAGTGTTTCTTTAGATATACTTGACTTATTCATTGAACACTTATCCACTAATCTCAAAAGTATTCCTCGGGATAGTCTCCACTCCTATCATTTTTCCTCTTATTCATGAGATGGAAAAATTATGACCATGGTACAGAGTTGTATCTAGGAAATGAAGACCTAGAACATTGAATTGAAAGGGTTTGACAGGGTTCATAATTTCTTTTCATTTTCTATTAATGTCTTCTTTTAAATTATCTTAATAATAAAACCTTTTTCTAAAAGAAAAAATAATAATAATAATAACGTTTGTGGCTCATGCCTATTATCCCAGCACTTCAGAAGGCCGAGGCGGGCAGATCACGAGGTCAAGTTGAGACCATCCTGGTCAATATGTGAAACCCCATTTCTACTAAAAATACAATAATTAACTGGGCATGGTGGTGCACACCAGTAGTCCCATCTACTCGGGAGGCTGAGGCAGGAGAATCGCTTGAACCTGGGAGGCAGAGGCTGCAGTGAGCCAAGATCATGCCACTGCACTCCAGCCTGGAGACAGAGTGAGACTCTGTCTCCAAAAAAAAAAAAAAAAAAAAAAAAGTTTGTAAAGTAGTTAGTACATTCCTAAGTACATAGTAAAATATTAATAAATATTAGCTATATATTATCACCTCCATTCATGATGAATGAGGTGAAGGACATTTGTTCATTTGTTCAACAATTTTTATTTAGCACTTATTATGTGCCCGATATTGTTTTAGTCACTGAAGACACAACTCTGAATGAAACACACCAAAAGAATCCCTGCATTGTTGGGGCTCCTGTTGTGGTGTGAAGGATGGTGTTGTGCAGCAGATGAGACCCTCCAGAGAGAAATATTGGAGACTCAGGAAAACCTCCTAATTGAGCCTTGAGATATCTGGCATCACTGTGTACTGACTGATTCTTCCTCCCAGATGGGCTGTGACCACCGTTAGTAAAAGAAGTGTGCCAAGATCTTTTCACACCTTCCCTAGAGACAGGTTGCAATGAAAGAAAATGTAGCACCTGCAAATCTCTGGCTTAAAAATTCTTTTTAAAGAAATCTTTCTTGTCCTTTTGATGTTTGTGTCTCTATAAATATATTGGGAAGAAATGTCTCCATTTTGTATCTCAAATAAAGAAAAACAATCATAGAACATCACATGGGCCCATGATTTCTGCCCCAAGGAGGGGATAACAAGGTCATAATCCTCCCCGCACAGCTGAAACAGTTGCCCAGGTGGGCAGAACAGCCTTGTGTTCACCCCCTGTCTAAATGAATCACACCTGCTCTGGGATGCCGGCCTATCACAGCTATCCACGTCTGGAAGAGGGCTGAAAGCAACGCAGGTAATACTTGAATACTTAGCACTTGATTTGATGGGGAACAAAAGGAGAAAGAACTCTTTCGCACTTCTCTATGTCTTGGTGTTCTTCAATTTTTGTCCTATTGTATTTGAAAGAAACCTGTAGTCTAGCCCAAAATGAAGAGTCGTCTTGGATTCTGGCAGATCCTAAAAGAGAGGCTAGTAAGTTGCTTTGGAGGGCCTTTTTCTAGTCTCTCCTCCCTGCCCCTCACCCCCATCTCCCATTACATGGGCCGCTGCATAAAACAAACCACTGAGAACACCTAAACCTGTCCAGAAAATCATTCCTGGGCTCAGACCTTCATTCCCAGCATTCTTGTCCCTCTCTTCATATGTTGTCATGTTTAGATTTGGGTTGGGTTGAGCCCTGTAGAAATGCTCACAGCAGGGAGTAATTAGACCTGGAATATAAATAGTCTAGGGCCATCTATGTTTTTGCTCAGTTAACAATCTAGGAATCTGGACTCAAATTCTGGATTCAAGTAACCTTCAGTGTCAGACTACCAGGATTATAGGAATTGATATCCTAATTCACTGAATTTGGAATTTCCCACCTCCCCAGATACCATGTTCTTAGAAACCCAAGCTACAGGGTTGTTTGCTTCCTTAGCCCCAGACTTACCAGATCCGTGCTTTCTCGTTTTTCTTCCTGCCTCACACTGGTCTATCTGCATGCTTTGTAGTCAAGTCTTCCTGAATCATGACACCTACACTTCCAAGTATTTGATAATAAAAGTGAAGTTAAGACTTTTATAGTAACCTAATAATTTTCAATGGAATTTTGGCTCTTTAGGACATTTCCCTAAATATCACCAACATACAAGTAGACTCCCAGCCATTTATTTATTTATTTATTATTTTGTAGAGACAAGGTCTCACTATGTCGTATACACTGGTCTCGAACTCCTGGTCTCAAGAAAGCCTCCCACCTCAGCCTCCTAAAGTGCTGGGATTACAGGCATCAGCGACCACACCCAGCCTAAACATTGTATCTCAAACTATTTGGACTATAGTTCATCCAAGTAAGGAAAATGACCCCATGCTCCACCAAGTCTGATTTTCAATAAGAGAAAGAACTGAGTGATAAAAATAAACCATCACTCTATAAGCAAACACAGCAGGTTTTCTCTATACATCTACTCTAGCAATAGATGTAGATGTAGATAGAATGATGTAGATGTAGATAGAATAGATAGATGTAGATAGAATAGATGTAGATAGAGGCCGGGCCCGGTGGCTCAAGCCTGTAATCCCAGCACTTTGGGAGGCTGAGATGGGCAGATCACGAGATCAGGAGATCGAGACCATCCTGGCTAACACGGTGAAACCCTGTCTCTACTAAAAAAATACAAAAAACTAGCCGGGCGAGGTGGCGGGTGCCTGTAGTCCCAGCTACTCAGGAGGCTGAGGCAGGAGAATGGCGTGAACCCGGGAGGCGGAGCTTGCGGTGAGCCGAGATCTGGCCACTGCACTCCAGCCTGGGTGGCAGAGCGAGACTCTGTCTCAAAAAAAAAAAAAAAAAGAAGAAGAATAGATGTAGATAGAATTATCTACATCTCGAGTTCTAGTTTTGGGAAAAATTAAGCCCCAAATAGCACTGCTACAAATATGTGTCACTACTTGCAAATGTCTAACCAAACAACCAACAAATTTATAGTAACAAAGCTAAATTCAGTTAGTCATTAAATAGCCAGAATGGTAGCAACCGAAAATCATGACCAATTCAAGAAAATGTTGATGATACTGTTAACAAAGTACCCTTTCAAAGAAGTGTAAGAATTCCAACCATCATCATGTGCATATGCCATATAACCCTCACAACATATACACTTGTGGTACTAGGAGTCAACCAGCCTTGTCAGTAGACTACTGAATTCGATTTTTCATCAACTCTAATAGTACATTACTTTTAGTTTATAAATAGTTATGTTTAGCAACCCTTGGCTTTCTTAGTAGGTTACTAGTAAGCATCTCTTAGCCCTAAGTAAAATGAAAGTCACTTGTCCCTAAGCACCAAAAAAATACCTGGCATGTTTCAATCAGCTTTGAGCTCCTCAAGACACTACAATAGACCCCATTTTGAAAACCATGGTACTAACTTAGAATATGCAAACTAATGGCTCCTTGAGGCTACTTGCTGCCCCGTTCCTCCTTTATTGATATCTCTGCTCCAAACCTACTACATAAACTCCCCTTTCTTAATTCACTGTCTAGTTTTCTCTTTGTTATCTGGTATCTCTCAACCCAGAGTCTGAGGCCTCTCTAATATTCCACCTTTATCCAAATCTTCCATTTTTTACTCTTATTCTTTAATTACCTGGTGAATGTTCTACTCAACAACAGCCTCATCAGCCAGACCTGTCTGTGGTGGAACCCCTGTCAGCTGCAGCTCTCTGGCAGAACAGCTACTACCCTTTCTCCCCCTGCAGCGAACTCCTGTGTGTGTATGGCTCTTGTTCCCTGATTCGCACATACCTAAGACTAGATTGCTCTTTATTCGTCCCCAAACTTTTCACTTTTGGCAAAGGTTTATTTTTATTTTTCTAATTATAAAACATTGCTCTAAAAATTCAGCAATGAGACGAAAGGTTTGTTATTTCATAAAATATAGGAGACATGTGTTACCTTTCTGCAACAAAGTAGTCATTTATCGTCCAAACATGGTATGATAAAACCTGCCAAAACACTGATAATTTTTAAAAAACTATAGAACACCCCCAATCAAAGAAAAATAATTGCCAACTCATCTTCTCTCTTGCTATTTCAAGCTGTAAGTAACCATGGCACATGAGCTTCTGATGCGCAAAACAGCAACCACAGCAAACAAACTCTTCTGCTTCATTCATTCATCCATCCATCCGTTCATTCATCCATTCATTCAGCAACTATCTATTAAGCAGCCAGTATGTCTAGTGCTGTTGTAGTCATTGGAGGGTCATCAGTAAACAGTCTTTGTAGGATAGACAAAAGTACAGTGAGTTATGAGAGATAGAGATTTGGCCTGCCAACAAAAATCCACCAAAGGAGAAGCTAACAATTGTAAATGTGTCTCTGAATTTAGTCCCATAACTTTCAGTGACCTTTGTTTCCTCCCCTTGAAGGCTGATGTAGTTACACCTTGGCCAGTGACTACCTCCTCCATTTATTATAAGTCGCCCTCAAGGCCCAGGTTACCTTCAGAACTTCATGAAACAAATAATAGTAACAATTGTAACTCCAGCAACAATTTTCCTACCAAAAGAAATAATAATAACAACAACTAACTTTTATTGAGCAATTACTATATTTCAGAAGTTTAATCCCCACAATAATCCTAAGAGTTAGGAGTAATTATTTTCTCTACATTACAGATAAGAAGAGACCAAGACTTAGAGGTTATTAGGTTTATCCACAATTCCAAGCAAAAGATCCATTTCCTTGATCTGCTCAATGCTTCTTGGCTGGTATGGAGAGTCCTAAACTCTGTAGTTGACTCCAGCTCCAAAAATATTTCATCGTTATCAGGGCCCTTTATACTAATACTCTTTGCTTCTCTCTGCAGCCAGCTGTCAATAAGCTCCTTTTCTGCTGATTACAACATCAACAGACAATAAATATTGAATATATGTGTAGACTGTTTACTATTCTAATCAAATAGTGCATTACTCAAAGTTAATTTGGCACCTATTTAAGGAGACACATAATTGGTATTGAATTGCATGGCAATTAGATAAAGCTATTCCAATAAATTCTGTGATCAGCCCCCAAATAATTGTCTTGTGTTTTTATTCCCATTTTTAAAAAATGTTCCAAGATCTGTCATTTTCTGCTACAATGTGCAGTTTCTTCACCTTTTCCTCTTACATATCATCTTCTGTTTCTTCAGAATACACTCAAGTGAAATAAAACATAACGAGCCTAGGTTATATTTCCCAATGGCCTAAATCCCACATTTCCCAGTGACGAGATCTTCCTGGGTTTCTCTCGGCACACTATACCTTCTTTCTTGATTCCCATCTCTGCCAGGATGACCTGGAGGCTGAAGGATTGAGAGACAGCAGAAGTCAGGCAGAGCTTGCTTTGAGAGGGCTACAGATGTTTAGTGTGCTGGAGAGTCACATGACAGTGATCTCCACCACCGATGATGACAAAATAGAGCGAAAAATGAACTCTGGATTGCCTGCATTTGCGATCTGGGAGTCTAAGAGCAAAAAAATTAGAGAAAACATTTTGGACTGCAAAAAGGAGAGAGGTTTTCCAGATAAGTATGGCAAATCAATCAGCATTTTAATATTGTTTCTCCTGAACCATTTTTAAATGCAGCAAATACATGAAAAAATGTCACAAATTCACAAGGACAAAGAAAATATGACAGGTGACAATAGCTTATGAGCAACATTAATAATCTTTTGAAGTTAGGAGAGCAGACAGAAGAGTAGGAATAGACTTAAGAAAGCTGCCACCTAAGCACCTATGGATAGGGATACCAGTAGGAATTGAGTCAATGTACCCTCACAGAGGCCCGATGAGGCTCAGAACCCTTGTATATCTGGTATTTTCAGGGAACTCTTAAGGCAGGAAGAAGGTGTGTGATTGCAATTAGGGGGTTGGTTGCTCATTTATCCACTGGTAGCCCTGCCCCCGGTCCCATCACCTTTCCCTTGAATTCAAGTAACTCCTCCTCCTCCTGCCTACACATGGAGATCAAGGTCTCCAAAAAAAATGGAGAGGAAATATTTCCATACCAGATCATCCCAGGTATAGTAGACAGCAAGGGTGGGGAGCAAAGCTGAAAAGAGAGGAGTGAAAAACTTTTGCTGATTGAACGGTAGGGCTCCAGTTTCTTCCCCTGATTCCAGAATGCCTGCACCCACGAGATACACCCACGCAGAAATTAGCAGAGCTCTTCAGAAACAACCCCAAAACCCTACGATTTTCATGTTTGGAATTTTCACAATGAAAAGCTTGCTTACCAACTGATTACTGTATAACAAAGCTCACTAGTATCTGTTGGCAAAATCTGGCCACCAATACAGAGCCTCTGATCAGTTTCCTAATGACTCACTGTTAAATATGAAGAGATAGCCAAAGATCTCTAGATATTTGAGGAAATACTTCAGCATAAACACACAAAAATAGAGATACAAACAAATAAATTGACAAAAAAGGACTTCATTTGAACAGACAGAAGGCAGTAGAAAACATCAGTGAAGTCATGGTTAATATTCTCAAGGAGATGAAACTAAGTGTCATATTCATGAAACGGGAACAGAATGCTATCCTTTAATAAAAGTGATGGAAATTAAAATCCGAAAATGGAATTAACTCTTAATTTTTAACGAGAAAGCAAAGTAAATCTCTTAGAAAAAAAGAACCAAAAAAAACCCAGAAAAGATAAGAGGGAAAACTTAGATTATTAAAGTACCAATTTAGAAGTGCCAACATCCAACTATTAAGAATTCCAGGAGAAGAAAAAAGAAGAAGAAAATGGAGAGAAATAAATTTTCAAGGAAATAACACAAGAAAACATCCCTAAACTAAAGAACATACGTTTCTGTATAAATAAAAGATTGAAAATGATGCATGACCAGGTATAATATGGCAGAACATTAGAACCTAGGGATTAAAAGATTCCAAAAATTCCCATAATTTTTAAAAGTCACATGAAAATGGTAAGGGATGAGAATGCTACCTGACTTCTCAACATCAGCACTGGAAGGTAGTTGACAATGGATTAATCTATGATTGCTACTTTTTCCTCCTACAGCTTTCCTTTCTCTCTCAAATCTCTCTCCCTCTCTCCCTCTTTTTCCAAGGAGTCATGCTAATAGAAGTTGTTGGCAGCTATTTTTTGACCAGGAAGAAAGCCAGACTTAGGAAGAAAGTCAGACTTAGAAAGAAATAAAACATATTACAGATGGCAGAATGGAGAAAGAAGGAAATCAGGATTTAGGGGTAACATTGAATTGCTTGATGAAATCATCCCCAAGGTCCTCCCTCTCTCTCTTATATTACATTTGTCAAATAGTTACTCTATAGCGATTTATGGCCCAGCCTCAGAAATCATTAGGATCATTCCACTGTATTCTATTTGTTGAATCAGTCATAAGTCTGCCCAGATTCAAGGGGAGGAAATGTAGAACAACCATGGGTTCTGAGAACCGAAATGAGTAGTAGATCCTGAGGCTCAAATGCAGGCGTTCATGATCTAGGCAATGTGCTTATTGTACCACAAAAGCATTCGTAACCCGCGGACAAAACACCCTAAGGAACCAGAGTTATTTCAAGGAATCCAGGAAACCATATGTGTACCAAGCATTGCTAATTAAAAAAAAAAAAAAAATCACAAGATCTATAAATTTGGAAAAGGAGACTTTATTTCTTATAAAGGGTTACAACCTGCAAGGTGGTCATGTGGCAAGCTGGGAGGGCTAACACAAAAGCCAGGCACTTTGAAGGAGAAGGCATTGGGGTAGAAGATATTTGATGAATGGGTTAGCTAAATATACATATTCAACAGGAGCTATGGACATTCATGAAAGTGGTCATGATGCAGGTTAGGGAACAAACATGCATGTTACACATGACCCAGGTTCACCTGCAAGTGGAGATGAAACATTTAAATGTATTACAATTAGGCCTAATTGGGTCTTTTCAGGACACAATTTTGCTCTTTTCAAGACACAAAGACACAACTGTGCAGCCTCTGTAAACTGGCCAGAATCAGTCCATGGTCAGTGGTCTTATCAGGAGAAAGTTACTGAAATTGGTCTCTTGTCCAATCAAAGATGTAGTTATGGCTTGTGGGAAAATGGTTGGGGGTCAGTTAGTCAGCATCTGGTGGAGCTGCAAATTGTTAAAATATTGCATCTCTCAAGGCCAGTGCTCGTTTAGCTGCCAGAGAAGAAAAGCCTCCTGGATGCCAGAATATAGTTATTCTTTAAGTGCAAGAGTGCATGACTTAACCTTTGCCTAGCAGGGCCTCTTGTTTATAATTTGGTACCTTATTGCCACAAAGAGTGTTCTGTCAGACTTATGATCTCTACTATAACATAATGCTGGTAAGTTGTTGTGTCTAAACTCTTTAGGAGTTTAGGGTATGTCTGACCTCCTGTCCTGATAGGCTGGGAACTTACTTTTTAAGGTTTTTCTGAGGTCTTCCCAAGAGGGAGTTCATTAGGTCAGTGGGGGGTTTAGGATTTTATTTTTGGTTTATACATTTTCTGTAGATTGAATAAATAATGTACCTTTTATACATAAATAGTAAATGTATTATTATCTTTAAAGTGTAAGTATTAACTTTATGATTAATAACTCATGTAAAACCTTCACTAGGCCGGGCACGGTGGCTCATGCCTGTAATCCCTGCACTTTGGGAGGCCGAGGCAGGTGAATCACCTGAGGTCAGGAGTTCAAGACCAGCCTGGCCAACATGATGAAACCCCATCTCTACTAAAAATACAAAAAAGTAGCTGGGCATGGTGGTATGCACCTGTAATCCCAGCTACTTGGAGGGCTGAGGCAGGAGAATCACTTGAACCCAGGAGGTTCTAGGTTGAGTGAGCCGAGATCATGCCACTGCACTCCAGCCTGGGCAACAAGAACAAAACTCCATCTAAAAACAAACCAACAAACAAAAACAAAACAACAAAAACCACGTTTGATAAAGATAAAACAGCTTTTTGTATGTGTACTATGTATTATATAATGTATTTTATTCATCATAGATACTGCAAGTACAACAAACAGGTAGGGGTAACATTTTTTATGTTTAAAAAGGGTGATCATATCTTCCAAATTGAAAGTCACTGTCTTCATATTGTCTAATAAATCCCAGAGAACCTCTGAGAAGAGGCTTGTTAGAATGCATTCACAACGTCTGCCGGATCCACAGGCACTGAGGAGGCAGCTCAGCTCCCTGAACCTGTTGCGGGAACTCGAGACAGCCATTTGCCCAGCTCTTCCATCCCCTAACCACAGCCACAACTGATTGGACCAGGGGTAGGCAGCCAACCCAGCCAATCCTGGGCTGGTCAACAACCTATGAGGTGGCTTGGAGCATAAAGTTATCAACTAGGGACAAACTGAGCTACTCAGGATTTTTCTATCTATTTGAATTCAGACCTTGTACAGCATGAGACTGCTAGCAGCAAGAACAGACACCAATAAATCAAAATAATGAGGGAACAAACCAAAGATTAAGTAAAAGCTATGAATTAGAGAAAAGATAGAGGTTGAGGAAGCTAATTAGAAGCATAAAGAGAAGTAAACAGAAAGCACTGTGTTTTAGTCCATTTTTACACTGCTGATAAAGACATACCTGAGACTGGGTAATTTATTTAAAAAAAAAAAAGAGGTTTAATGGACTCACAGTTCCATGTGGCTGGAGAGGCCTCACAATCATGGCAGAAAGTGAAAGGCACGTCTTACATGGCAGCAGGCAAAAAAGAGAATAAGAACCAAGCAAAAGGAGTTTTCCCTTATAAAGCCATCAGATCTCGTGAATCTTATTCACTATCAAAAGAATAGTATGGGGGAAAACCGCCCCATGATTCAATTATCTCCCACCAGGTCCCTCCCACAACACGTGGGAATCATGGGAGCTACAATTCAAGACGAGATTTGGGTTAACACAGCCAAATCGTATCAAACTGAATCTGTGAAAACAACAGAGTGGTGTTAACCAGGAGTCCCCAGCGCAGTAAAGGCTAGTTCTTCACCAGAGCTGCCCATCAGAAGCAGCCTGTGAGACGCTTCTTCATGGAAATGCTTGGGCCTCATCCAGATCTACTGAATCAGAATCTCCAGAGTATTTATTTATTTATTTATTTATTTATTATTATTATTATTTTTTTTTTTTGAGATGGAGTCTGGCTCTGTTGCCCAGGCTGGAGTGCAGTGGTGAAATCTTGGCTCACTACAACCTCCACCTCCCAGGTTGAAGCAATTCTGCTGCCTCAGCCTCCTGAGTAGCTAGGATTACAGGCATGTGCCACCATACCTGGCTAATTTTTGTATTTTCAGTAGAGATGGGGTTTCAGCATGTTGGCCAGACTGGTCTGGAACTCCTGACCTCAGGTAATCCTCCCACCTCAACCTCCCAAAGTGCTAGGATTACAGGCGTAAATCACCACACTCAGCCCCCAGAGTATTTAGATGTTGAAAGAGCTACAAAAGCCATCCTGACACATTCTGGTTTAACAGCCCTCAGTCTGTAGAGGTCCTATCATGGTAAATGGCCCTCTTTTGGCTTTCAGTGGAGTCCCATATCTTCCTAGTTGCCCCGTATACATCCTGACGGTTAACCCCTTTTACCCGGCTAAGTGAATCTCCATTCCTTCTAGCCCAAAGTGTCTAACTGAAACATTCAACTAAAGGAGGACTACAAAAAAATTATTTTTTTAAGGAACTGTTTGTTGAGGCTGCTAGAGATAAAAACAACAGGAGAGGAATTTTCGGATAGATCCATCTTCCAGAAAAGTGTGGTTGTTTCAGATTTCTCATCAAAAAAGGCTCCTGAGGAGCTGGTTTTCTTTGAAGAGTTATTTATAACTTTTTTAAAGAAACTGGAAAGCCAGAGATTATTTGTCTATAAATAAATTAAAGGTACATGCATTTCTCTTGCCTTTTTCTAGATTTATGAGGCTATACTGAGTCCAATACCTCATGACACAGAGAAATCAGCTTGTTCCTTTGCCATAACATGTTTGTATTTTGTCTGTCAGTTCATTGAACTGTTCCTCCTTATTGTCTGGAATTGTAGGAATTGTGCTCAGACACTAGGGAAATCTGGGATAACAATGTTTCCTTACGACAAATTCCTCAGATCCACATTTCTGTAACTTTTTTTTTTCTGGCTCGTAAATGTTATAACTGCTGTTGATGGTAGAATCCTGGATTCTGAAATAATTTCTTTTCAAAAGTTAATTTTACATTTTAGCTTCAGGTAGCTTCAGTGACTCAGCCATTGTATTGAAAATGAGATAACAATGTCAGTAATCTTTAAATTATGTTAAATAGGCATTTGTTGAAACCTCAGTTCATCCAGTTTGGGAATTATCTAATCCATTCCACCTTTTCAACCCTGCTCAATCATTTGCCCTCCTCCTCTTTTCTAATTTCGGCTATTGTAATGGTATATGGACAATTATCGGCTGACGGGAGGAAAAGACAGTTGCATCAACATATTAAGTTACCTGGTCTGTAACTTATTTAATTATTTATTTATTTTTATATTTATTTATTTTTTTGAGATGGAGTCTCACTCTGTTGCCAAGCTGGAGTGCAGTGGCGCGATCTTGGCTCTTGACAACCTCTGCCTCCCGGGTTCAAGTGATTCTCCTGCCTCAGCCTCCTGAGTAGCTGGGACTACAGGCATGCGCCACCACGCCCAGCTAATTTTTGTATTTTTAGTAGAAACGGGGTTTCACCACTTTGGCTAGGATGGTCTTGATCTCTTGACCTAATGACCCGCCTGCCTTGGCCTCCCAAAGTGCTGGGATTACAGGCGTGAGCCCCCACACCTGGCCATTAATTATTTATTTATTTAGAGGCAGAATTTCACTCTGACACTCAGGCTGGCGTGCAGTGGCACAGTCATGGCTCAAAACAACCTTGAATTCCTAGGTATCTATGAAAGCCTCCCAAGTAGTGGAGACTGTAGTGTGTCACGCCACCACACCCCAGCTAATTTTTTTAGTTTTTTGTAGAGATGGGTGTCTTGTTTTGTTGCCCAGGCTGGTCTGGAACTCCAGCACTCAAGTGATCCTCCTGCCTTGGCCTCCCAAAGTGCTGGGATAAGTGTGAACCACTGTACTCAGCCAGTAACTTATTTTTAAATTGTGACTCCGGGACACTAGGGCATGCTTGGACTTCCTATGATAGGAGCTTAAGAAAATTCAAGTATGCAAACGTGGTAACTTTAATCAGTTTTCAGTGAACAGTCATTCACTATGAAGATGATAAGCTATAATTATAGATTGTGTTATGCAATCTCAATACACAAAATAGCAATGTTACAGAAGTTAAAAATTAAAGTTTCTTTATAATGAGTGGTACTTATCAAATTATTTTATGTAAGGTTTTTTACAGTTCTTTGTAATTCACCATTATTAAGACATACACTTAGAATTGTTTCTTCTATCCTAAAGGTTCAAAAATCAATGTCCCAACCTTCCTTTCTAGCCTCAACTGTTGTTACGCCTCTTTCCTTCCATACCTCAAATTACTTGCCTTTCTCTGATTTTGTATGCAGTAGCGACTCTACCCCTAAAGTCCTACCCTATTATTCTATTGCTTTAAAGCCCCAGGAAACTTCACTTTATCCATGAAAGCCCCCAGGTCTCCCCAGGAACGATTCTTCATCTTTGCACCCATATCCCTGTATCATTTACCCAAAGCTTCTTTTATACTATTTATTAATAATACGTAGTACTACTTGGGGTTTTTGGAGGACTAGAATTGAATTTTGTTTATTTTCACTTTGCTTTAGTCTTTCCTAATGCCTAGAACAGTGACTTGAACAAAGTAGATGTTCCATATTTTCATTGTGTGAATAAAGGAATGTTGGTGTATAACTGTTGATCATCTCTAATTCCCAGCCAACTGTAGCCAATGGCACTTATTACTGAGATAATTAACTGGAATGCAACTTATAGCCAAGAAGGAGTATTTTCACTGTATTCACAGCTCAAAATTCACAGGAGTATATTCATAACTCAAAAAAATCAAATCTATGATTTTAAATTTTAACACCATGATCCAAATAAAAGAACTATCTATATGTGAAGTTGATACAAAGGACTAACCATCTTGAATCTAAAGGAAAAAACATAAAACTGTATTGTCGATATCAATGGTAGATAGAAACGATACTCTGTCAGTTTTCTTTAAATAACTGAACAATCACATGAATATACCTTCTCTGGAAGATATTCATTAAACGTTAAATCATCAAGGGCTTGAAACTAAACTTCATTTGATGCTCACCAAGAAGACATTAAACAAATCATGACAGACTGAGTAACAATTTCAACTTCTATAGATTTTTTAAGAGTCTTTTTGATTACACAAGGTCAGCCACCTCATAAAATTCTTAGACTTCTTTGGGCTTCCGACATTGCTTCCGTCTAAAGGTTGCTTCAGTTTCTCAGCCTAGACTTTTGCAAAGCCTGTAGATTGTTTGTCTTTTGTATTTTCTAAGTGCCTGATAAATAAAATTTCAATTTAACGTTACTAAGACAGGCAGAAGTAGAATTATCTATACAAATCAAAATTAAAGTGAAAATCAACCATGAACCACAATTCCCAAGTCTCTGTCTACACTCCTAAGCCTTTACTTAGCCTGGGTTCTAGAAGAAAATCCTCACCTACGTACTACACATTTCTACTTTAACTACCTCAAGTTCGCCATGCTCAGATCAAACTCCCTGAAACTAGCCCTCCTTCTCCATCCAATTTTCCCACCTCTGTTAATTAGTTCATTATTCTCTCAGTCACTGAGGGCATATATGATGGTAGCTTTTGACCATGGCTTCTCATTTACCTTTTCATTTTCTGCCACATAATGGTAAGGATTCATTCTTCCAAAGGTCTCTTATTTCTACAGCGAACCTACATCATTCCCATGTAGCCAGCATCATTGCTTTTGGAAAACTACCCCTTTCTTATTTGAAATGAGGTTGTCAAGCACAGTAACTCACCCCATCCCCACTGAGAAACCAGCATGTGACCTGTGGCCTGTCAGTTCACGGTGTTTCATCCCCCTGGTAAATGTCATTGGTCGAAGGGGTAGGTTTATACTGCAGTGAGACCAATCAGAATTCCCTTCTTGGAATTCATAATTAGATATTATAATAAATGCTCTCTCTACTAGAATTACTAATCTAGGAATAAGTGAATTTGCAACTACCAGAAGCATCTTCCCAGCTATACGCAGGGAGTCTATTTAGAGTAGAAAGAGCTCAAACCAGAGAAGGCATGAGAGCCAATGTGGAAAAACAGAGAGTTTTGACTTTGTTGAGTCCCTGGAGCCAGCCACGCTCAAAGTCTGCGCCATCCCTGGAATTGCCAGTTAGATAAGTCCAATTTCAAAATTCAGACTCTACAACTTTCTACCTAGGTGAACTTGGACAAGTTACTTGACTTTTCTGTGCCTCACTTACCTCATCTATAAAATGGAAGGTACTATTAGTACCTACCTCACAGGGTTATATGAGAACCTCACAGGTTATATAGCATTGTAAATGCTCAATAAAAGTTAGCAATAACCATCAAGTGCCAGTGAATTCTAATATTGTTTGATCTACTTTGAGTTGGGGTCCTGTCACAGCAGAAAGAGCACAGATGAGAGGGCTTTGATTTTAAAAACATGCGTAGAGTTCATTCTTCCCCTGCCTTTGCGTTATCATCATCCCCATGAGGATCCTGAGCAACATTTCAGCTGGCTTGTCTGACCACTTCTTCACTCTCTACAATCCACCTGAATCACTAGTGTCAGGGCCATCTGCACTAAATATCACTGTCATCATGGAATGTCCTTGCTCCAGTTTCTGTTCAGATTCCTCTTCTTGGTTTCCCAGGTCCCACTTTCATGGTCCAATGAACCACCTCTCTCCCCAGAATCCTGGTCGGCCTGATATCTTGCCTTTCACGAGATCATGCCTTGCCGATTTGTGTCCTTCTGCCTTTCCTTCAGTCATCACCCTCATCATCCCGTCTTTTTTTCCCTCGAGATAATCAGCTGCAATCATTCCTCAATGCAAGCTCTGCCCCCTCCAGGATCTCTCCCCTGGCCACTGTGGCTTTCACTGCTTTTACTCTTCTTGGTATTCCAAGTCATTTTAAATTCTGTAACATGCAATCAGAGATTATCCCATATTGTTTCAGATGGGTGTCACCCAACTAGAATTTGAAGTTTATGTGAAGTTTTTAGGTTAGATTTTTTGGCATGTCCCCTAACTCAGCAATAAGCACACAATCAGCCTCAAAATAAGTATTTTGTATAGGGTCCAACCATAACACTAACCATTCCTATTTCTTTTTTCTTTTCCTTTTTTTTTTTTTTTTTTTTTTGTGAGACTGAGTCTCGCTCTGTCACCCAGGTTGGAGTGCCGTGGGGCAATCTCGGCTCAGTGCAACCTCCACCTCCTGGGTTCAGGTGACCCTCATACCTCAGCCTCCAGAGTAGTGGGTATTACAGACATGTGCCATCACACCCAGCTAATTTTTGTATTTTTAGTAGAGACGGGGCTTCACCATGTTGGCCAAGCTGTCTCGAACTCCCGACCTCAGGTGATCTGCCCACCTCGGCCTCCCAAAGTGCTGGGATTACAGGTGTGAGCACCTGTGCCCAGCCATTCCTATTACTGAAATTTGGTAGTTCTGAGAGAATTTGTTTCAGATTAACATAACTTTTACTGCAGTTATCTAATATTGATACAAAAACTCAATTCTGAGAAGCACACAAATACTTAAATGACAAAATAAGGCAATTTTGAGACAGCTACATGTCTTTATTACATAAACATTATAATATTTCTCATAGGAGTTGGTCTTCAATTTGCTTGTTGCTTTCGCAGAATGTCAAATATCTATAGAAAATGTCTAATTATTTATGAAACAAACATTCCCCTGTCCCCGCCTCCCAAAAAACCTCATTGCCTACAATTCCCAGCCAGATTCCTGAGAAAAATAATAGGATTTGTTTATTTTATAGCATCATACATAAATTTTCTTTCAAGATATAAAAAAGGACAGACTTCTAAAACATTAATCTCCTTTTGTTTACAAAGTTCTATAAAAATACATTAAGTATGTTCAAATGTTTGTTCTTTCACTTTATATTCCAGTTTACCAGAAACAAAAAATGGCAGTACATAAAAGATATGTGAACCACATTAATCTTGCAGTAATACAATGTCAACATCATCATGAACACCTTGCAGAAGCAGCTCTCCTGAATACGTTACAATCTTCCTTCGTTTTGCAGCTTTGAGAGTTCCTACCAATGCTTCAAAGAGGTTGGCACATTTATCGTCTCGGAAGAGGACCCCAAATTTCACGCTTAACTTTCCATCAGCATCTAATTTGAGAAAATACATTGTTAGCAAATGTAAAGTCTGTGTCTTACCGTCAAGTATGGCAGATTTACAAAATATTTAATACATTTCTAACTATGGGCTATCCAAGATTACAATTTAACGTTTAACAGTCATAAATTCAACATATTCTCTTCCCAGATCCAAAAAGTAATGGAATAAATACATGTTATACGCCTCTTAGCCTTAGGATTATCCAAAGACTGAGAACCAAGAAACATTCACAAAAGTTGAATGTGCTACAGTGCTAATATTGCAGATACATTTCCCGCTTTTTATTTGTTAATTGTTATGTGAGTTTTTGAATCAATAAAGACTACAAATAAAATAGAAAACCAGGATCGAGAGCAGTGTTTCTCTAAGTGTGTTCTGAACACTCGGAATCCCCAGGGTGGGAGTGGGGGCTCCTTAAAAATGCATTATCATCAGCCATTTATCAGGACCACTGAATCTGAATTTCTGGTAGTAGACTCAGAAATCTGTATTTCATATGAGCCCTAGATTATCTTATTTGGAGACCAGTTTTGAACATAGACATCGAAAGTTAAGATAGACCAAAAGTGGATCTGCTGTTAAAAATCAGTAACCTGAAAACCTGGAGACGAGAGTAATCTGGGAGACGCCTCCCTATCCTTGGGTGACTCCTTTGATCACCTGACTGAATCCCTGACTTCTTCCTAGCCCTCTACTGCAGGTTCTTCCTTCCAAAGCTACCCCCACGGTCAAGAGGAGGGCCCTCACAGTGAGGAGGGGACCATTTCTTGACCCAAGGTTCTTCAGTGCCCACGCTCCCTGGCAAGAACTGCTGACTGGCTGCTTGGCAAACTCCTACTGTAAGCACAGCACTGTGTTAGACGCTAGAGACAGATATAAGGAAGGACAGAATTGCTTTCGAACTTTCAAAGCAATGACTCTGAGTCCCATGAGGAAATAAGAAATATACACATAACAAGTTAAAGCAACAATACAAAGCAGTACGTGATTGGATGCCAAATGAGAAGCCAAGAAAATACATCCCGGCTGAGTGCAGTGGCTCATGCCTGTAATCCCAGCACTTTAGGAGGCCAAGGTAGGAGGATACCTTGAGCCCAGAAGTTTGACACCAACCTGAGCAACATACTGAGATCATCTCTCTCCTAAAAAAATAAACTAAAAATAGCTGGGTGTGGTGGAGTGCACCTGTGATCCCAGCTACTCAGGAGGCTGAAGCAGACGGCTGTTTGAGCCCAGGAGTTCGAGGCTGCAGTGAGCCATGACCGTGCTAGTGCACTCCAGCCTGGGCAACAGAGTGAGACTCTGTCTCAATAAAAAAAGAAGAAAAAAAGAAAATATATTTTACAGTTTAGAGGAGGGCAAGATGTCTTTGGGCAAGAATGGTAAGGAAGACTTCAAGGAGGAGGCAGTACCTCTTCCGGACTTGAAAGGAGACAATAACCTGGAGCTTTTTTTCTTCAGCTTCATTGTGATGATATGCTCTGAGCTTTTCAAAAACCTAACAGTCCTCAGTGGAAATCTCTGCCACCTACTAGTTGTTTGGCCTTGGGCAACTTGTTTAAAGCTCCCTAAGCCTTGGCTTCCTCCTGTGTAAAATGGGGACCTGAACATCTTTTCTCGGTGCTGCCAGGAGACACAGTTCGAAAGCACTCGGCACACTGCCTGGCACACACTGAGCAGACCATCAGCGACCAGGGGCTCTGCTGTGACTGACACAAATAGGGATAGTGTGCCAAGCCACAGGCAAGGCTAAAAACGAGTAAGGTGGCTGGGGGAACAGTGACCAGCGTTGAGTAGTTTACTCACCTGAAATAGATCACCTAAGATGAGAAGGAGGATGAAAGATGTTCTAAAGGGAAAATAGGGAATCTGACCATGGTTGGCCTGGAAAGCAAAGATGCACCTCTTTGATTTTTCAACTTCTACCTGCATGACACTCTGTGTGCAACAGGAACCTGTCACTGATTACAGATAGAAATGGAGCTGCTGGTAACCTCAGGCAAGTCCTCCAAGCTCTCTGAACTTCAGGTATCCATCAAATGAGGGTAAAAATACCTCTCACAGGGCTGTTGCAAGGATTAACAGACATAATAAAGAAGAAGCCTTTTCTAGAGTGCCCAGCATACAGTGAATTCTCAACTTTGGTTAAAATTTCTAAAGGCACCAAAGACAGAAACCTGGGTGTAATCTTGGAGTTCTCATGCCCCCCTCATCCCTCAATCTGACAAATGTTTGGGTGATTCCACCTTCTTTGTGTCTTCTGTGACTATTGCCTCTCCTCTCCAATGACAGTTAATTCCTTGGTTCAGGTCCTAAGTGTTTCTCCCTTGTGTCACTGCAAGCTGCTGAGAACTCCATACCAGCCTCCTTTTCTGCATTTTTGCCCCTCAATACATCCTCCACATGGGTGCAGAAGAAACAATGTGGAAGAAATTTTATGAGATGCAAAGCTCATTGTTACTCTTCTACTTTAATCCCTCTTTCTTTCTTTTTTCTTTTTTTGAGACAGGGTGTTGATCTGTTGCCCAGGCTGGAGAGCAGTTCTGTGATCATAGCTCACTGCAACCTCGAACTCCTGGACTCAAGAGATCCTCTTGAGCCTTCCAAGCCTCCCACGTAGCTGGGACTGTAGGCATGCGCCACCACACCTAATTTATTTTTATTTTTAATAGAGACGAGGTCTCGAACTCCTGGGCTCAAGCATTCCTCCTGCCTTGGTCTCCCAAAGTGCTGGGATTACAGGTGTGAGCCACCTCATCAAGCCTACTTTAATATTTCAATGGCTCCCTATGACCTTCTAAATAAAGAGAAGTCCATGGCCTCGCAGAAGAGGCACTTCATCCTCTGGCCTTGCATCTATCGCTTGCCTGGCCTTCTGCCATGTCACTGCATGTACCTTCTGATTCAGTCACAATGACCTGCTTGCTGTGCCTAAGATGATATGACAGATCCTGCCTTTGTAACAGTGCCCATGTTCAGTCATCTGCCCAGAAACCCAGAAACTTTTTCCTAGCTAAATTATTTTTCTTCAGGAATGAATTCAAATGCCACCTTTTCTAGAAGTCCTTCATGATCCCCTCAGTTGAGTGAATAGCTCTTCTTATAAAACTGAGTATATATCTATCAAAGTGTTCACCATCATTTATAGTATTAATAGCTAACATGTATTGAGTACTTGCTATGATCCGGAACTGTTCGATGCATTTTACAGTAGTTAAAATTCACTTAATCTGTATTTCATGGAAGATAAGACACAATTGATTGCAAGAAGCATCATTATTTTATATTACAATTAAACTGCCAATTTAACCATAGCATGCCATGTACTATAAGATGCATTTTTATTTGAGAGATTTTTTTTTTTTTTTTCTTTTGAGTTTCCTTCTTGTTGCCCAGACTGGAGTGCAATGGTGTGGTCTTGGCTCACTGCAACCTCTGCCTCCCAGGTTCAAGGGATTCTCCTGCCTCAGCCTCCCAAGTAGCTGGGATTACAAGCACCCGCCACCACGCCCAGCTGATTTTCGTATTTTTAGTAGAGACAGGGTTTCGCCATGTTAGCCAAGCTGGTCTCGAGCTCCTGACCTCAGGCAATCTGCCTGCCTTGGCCTCCCAAAGCGCTGGGATTATAGGCGTGAGCCACCGCACCCGGCCTATTTTAGAGATTCTTTTAATGTGAAGAAATGTGTCCTTGAAGTAGAGTATTACTGTTTTACAAACAAGGAAAACAAGGCACAGAAAAGTTTAGTAAAGTAGCCAAGGTCACACAGCAAGTATGTAGAGGAGTTGGGATTCATTTCCACAGAGTCCAACTTTACAGCGCATATTAATTACTTCCCTCTAGTTTGCCTGTCTTTCAGCTACCTAAAGAGAACCTCAAAGATGGAGATGGAATTTTGTTTACTTTTACATCTCCAGCACTTGAGCACAAAGGGGACACTAAAAAAAATATTTGTTGAACGGAAGAATTTAAATATCCAAGTGCTCTCTCCCCATTTAATCTTTTTCACTATATGAAAAATGAGACTTTAAAGAATTTGACTTTGAATGAAAAGATAAAACTAAATTCATCAGTTTTCATCTTGAGCTCATAATATGTAGACTAAAGCAAAATCATTCCAGATACAACTTAAATAATTAACCATAACACATTCAAAGATTACACATATCTACATATGCTTTCAAACTCAATAAGTCATCTTTTGCCAGGGATGAGAAAGTCAAGGTATCCTGATGAAGCTGCAAAATTAAAAGTATTTCCATGCTTACAGAAGTTATGATAATTATCTTAAGTCTTCTAACGTGAAAGCTGCTAATTTTGAAGTGGAATTTCAGTTTGCCTTACCAGAATAATGACTAGTACTGTAAAGGTTAGAATTTAAAAACTAATTGAATATGGGCCAGGCGCGGTGGCTCAAGCCTGTAATCCCAGCACTTTGGGAGGCCGAGACGGGCGGATCACGAGGTCAGGAGATCGAGACCATCCTGGCTAACACGGTGAAACCCCGTCTCTACTAAAAAAAAATACAAAAAACTAGCCGGGTGAGGTGGCGGGCGCCTGTAGTCCCAGCTACTCGGGGGACTGAGGCAGGAGAATGGTGTGAACCCGGGAGGTGGAGCTTGCAGTGAGCTGAGATCCGGCCACTGCACTCCAGACTCCGTCTCAAAAAAAAAAATAGAAAAAACTAATTGAATATGACCAATAAACACTAGGCTGACATGGATACAGAAAAGAAAATCCTACAAATCTTTAGAAATATGCCTTTAACACCTATAACTATCCAAACAACAGTAATGCATGGCTGGGCCCAGTGGCTCACGTCTACAATCCCAGCACTTTGGAAGGCTGAGGCGGGTGGATCACATGAGGCCAGGAGTTCGAGACCAGTCTGGCCGACATGGCGAAATACTGTCTCCAGTAAAAATACAAAAATTAGCCAGGAGTGGTGGCGGATGCCTGTAATCCCAGCTACTCAGGAGGCTGAGGCAGGAGAATTGTTTGAACCCAGGAGGCAGAGGTTGCAGTGAGCCAAGATCACACCATTGTACTCCAGCCTGGGTGACAGAGCAAGAGTCTGTCTCAGAAAAAAAAAAAAGAAAAGAAAAGAAAAAGAAAAAAACAGTAATAATGCTGCCAAGAGTAAGATGACCTCACTGAGCTCAGGAAACAAACAGGAGTGTGGGAGGAAGAACAGGAGGGGCATCGCTGTGGAAAATAAGATTCATCAAGCCTCCATCAAGTGGGTGTGGTGAAATGGGTGGGAGAAAAATTGAGTTAGGGAAGATTGTTGATTTCTTTGATTAGGAAACTAAATACATCATGGCCAGACGAAGTGGCTCATGCCTGTAATCCCTATACCTTGGGAGGCTGAGGCAGACGGACCACTTGAGGCCAGAAGTTTGAGACCAGCCCGGCCAACATGGCAAAACCCCATCTCTACTGAAAATACAAAACTTAACCAGGCGTGGTGATGGACACCTGTAATACCAGCTACCAGGGAGGCTGAGGCACAAGAATCGCCTGAACCTAGAAGACAAGAGGTTGCAGTGAGCCAAGATGGTGCCACTGCACTCCAGCCCGGGTGACAGAGCGAGACTCCGTCTCAAAAAAGAAACTAAATAAATTACATTTTCCAACGTCTTCTCAGTGTTCTCTTCAAACAATACATTCATTCCCATTCCAAAACCAACTCATGGATTTCCCCCTAAACTGACCTGCCCTATACTTCAAAGTCCTACCTGAGATGCAAGACTTCACTGAGTGCCCCCAACTACTACAACTTCCAATAATCTATTTTGAAGGGACCATATTGCACGTCAGCACTTCATAGTTCAGCATACCATTTTTTTTTCTGACAATTGCCTCATGAGTTTTTTATTGTTTTTCTTTTTGTTTTGAGATAGGGTCTCACTCTGTCCCATAGAATGGAGTGCAATGGCTTCAACACAGCTCACTGCAGCCTCAACGTCCTGAGCTCATGCAATCCTCCTGCCTCAGCCTCCAGTACAGCTGGGACCACAGTTGTATGCCACCATGCCTGGTTAATTTTTCAATTTTTTTGTAGAGATGGGATCCTACTTTGTTGCCCAGGCTGGTCTTGAATTCTTGGGCTTACATGACCCTCCCACGTTGGCCTCCTGATGTGCTAGGATTACAGGCCTGAGCCATGGCACCTGGACTATGAGATTTTATTTGTTTTCATCAACTAAGTAGTAAAATCCCTGAGGAAAAGGAACACACTTGATACCACTTGTACTACACAGTTATTAGCACATATAGATACTCAATAAGTATTAACTGATCATATGATTCAACTCACTTAGTTGTTGACTATCTTAGGACTTAAGAGTCCACACCAACTTTAATACGCCTCATTTATCTTTTCTTGGTACATTTCAGTAATGATGATTTGGGTTTGATATAGAAATAGAGTGACTAAGACAAAAAAAGAGGGAGTAATAGGAAGAATAAAGGCCCCAGAAGATATGCATGTCCAATCCCTAGAATCTGTATGTTACCTCACATGGCAAAAGGGACTTTTCAGATGCAATTCAATTAAGGACCCCACGACAGGGAGGAATCTTGGATTACCTGGGTGAGCCCAGTGTAATCCAAAAAGTCCTTAAAACAGAAGAGGGAGGCAGGCCGGGCATGGTGGCTCACACCTGTAATCCCAGCACTTTGGGAGGCCGAGGCAGGTGGATCACTTAAGGCCAGGAGTTCAAGACCAGCCTGGCCAACATGGTGAAACCCCATCTCTTTTATGTTTGCTTGCTTGTTTGTTTGTTTGTTTTGTGAGATAGAGTCTTGCCCCACTGCCCAGACTGGAGTGCAGTGGCGCAATCTTGGCACAACCTCCGCCTCCTGGGTTCAAGAGATTCTCCTGCCTCAACCTCCCTAGTAGTTGGGATTATAGGCACATACCACCACGCACGGCTAATTTTTTTTTTTTTTTTTTGTATCTTTAGTAGAGACAGGGTTTCACCATGATGGCCAGGCTGGCCTCGAACTCTTGACCTCGTGATCCAACTGCCTCGGCTTCCCAAAGTGCTGGGATAACAAGCGTGAGCCACTGCACCCAACCAGTGAAACCCCATCTCTAATAAAAATACAAGAAACTAGGCTGGGTGTGGTGGCTTACACCTGTAATCAAGCATTTTGGGAGGCCGAGGTGGATGGATCACCTGAGGTCAGGAGTTCAAGACCAGCCTGGCCAACATGGTGAAACCCCATCTCTACTAAAACTACAAAAATTAGCTGAGCATGATGGCAGGTGCCTATAATTCCAGCTACTCGGGAGGCTGAGGCAGGAGAATCACTTGAACCCGGGAGGCGGGAGGTTACAGTGAACCGAGATTGCACCACTGCACTCCAGCCTAAGCAACAGAGTAAGATTCTGTCTCAAACAAACAAACAAACTTAAAAGAAAAAGTGGAGGAGGTCGATGTGATGCAATGTGTGGACTCAATCAGCTCTTGCTCGCTTTAAGACAGAGAAAGGGGACCATGAGCCAAGGCCACCTCTAGAAGCTGGAAAAGGCAAGGAAACTGATTCCCTCCTGGAACCTATAGAAAGGAGTCCCCTGCCAACACCTTAATCTTACTCTAGCAGGACCCTTGTCAAACTCCTGACCTACAGAACTCTTAAGATATTAAATGTGTTGTTTTACATCACTAAATTTGTGGCAATCTGTTACAGCAGGAACAGAAAACCATTGCAGGGGACATTTGATATTAATGGCTTAATGGAATTTTCCAAGTCTGTCCTGTTACTTCAAAGGATTTGTGATTCATGAACAGACAGTGCTTTAAGAAGAATCAAACTATAATGACACAAACCTTGAGAGCTTCTGAGGGACTTTCTAGAACGGGTTTTCACTTACATGATGTAATTTTAAAACTTCCAGTCCTATTATCCTAGTTGTTGCTGAATACGTCTATTATTCTCATTATTTTCAAAATGCTCCCCAAATTCTTGCATGTCTCATCTGAGATGTACCAAATACCTAAAGCCACAAGTAGAATAGTAATTTTCATTACGACTTAGGAAGAAGACGCGAATACTACCCATTTTGCATGTCACTATCTTCAAGGAAGCTGCCTAGTTATTGCTGAAGAAAAAGATAATTTTTCTTAAACACTACCTAAAGGGTGATTTATTTTAGTTATCTTAATTATACAAAACTCAAGATTTGAGATTTGGAGAAAATAAAGACAGTTTACTATAATTTAGTATAATTTCAATGTAAGTCCCTAGTCATTTACAAGTTTGTAAAATGATGACATTTTAGATAAGATGATTTAAAAAAAGAAGTTTGTAAAATGATGGCAGAACAAAGCAGAAAACATGAATTTTAACAGTATAAGTAAAAATTTGAACACGATTCAATTACCAAATTTCAATGTAGTCAGATGAAAGAAGCTTGGTAATTTGCTTTCTATTGAAAAAATAATGAAATATCTCAACCATTCTCTGCATCAGAATCACAATACCCCAAAAGCCCTGTCTCCAGATGTCACTTTCTGGCTAAGGGCAGTTACCACCTGGGGCTGTGGGCAGAGCTGCCATACCTCTGTCCTGAACCCCTGGGTGACCCCTTCTAGGCTTCTCCAGCATGCCAGTCTCGCCTGTTCAATGTAAAGCCACGAAAAATACTCTATCTCTGTTAGATACTTACTTTTTGAACCCAAACGATGAATTTCCTCCACTAAGAGGTTAACCTCATGATCCACATTCATTGCTGCCTGGGAGGGAAAAAGGAAGTCTAAATTATCACCATTACATTCCATTAAGCACATCCAAATCCAAGGGCCCTTTGTCTTTTTCATGTCGCATTTGTCACTATTAATTTACCATGTCCCTTTTCCTAAAAATATTTGTGTGATGCATGTGGCACTGAAGTGTCCCCATTTTCCCTCTACCTTTGTAACCGCCCCCTTAGCTGCCTGCACTCCTATTCTCCACATCCATGGGGGAGAATACAGTCATTCTCCTTGCACCCACGATTCACTCTGAGTAGGTCTTCTTCATGGTACCCTGCTAGGCACCGAAAATACAAAAGGTGTGTAGCACAGGATCTGCCCTCAGGGATCTCACATTCTAAAGGCAAATGAGGGCCTGCAATGAAGAGCAATGTGACAAATACTCTTTGAGTGGTGGGTCCAAGGCATCTGGAAGCACAAAGGAGTAAAAGGCAGGAGGCTTTCTGGAGGTCACTGGGGAGGAGTGGTCCAGCCGGACAGGTAGGGTAGGGCACTCTATACAGGAGGAAATGCATACGTAAAGCAAGGCAACAAAGGAGAAAACGCATAGCACACTGGAGGCAGGCCTAAGCTAGGGGCTGGACACCTCACAATAAACTGACACACACTCCCTGCCCTTCAGCAGCCAGTCTAGTGGGGGAGGCAGATCAATACAACAGCAATTTTAATACCATCCTGTCAATCCAGTGACATACAGGGACATCATGGCCTTCTCTGGGCAATGCCCAGTAAATCCGATTGCAATAAATAGCTTGTGGTGAAGATCATTCATCTGCAGATAAGGAGTTCAGAATAAAACAGAAGCTGAGCCTTTCCTTGGCTCACTAAGTCCTCCAACAGCTGGGTTCTGCACACTGTTCTAGCCTCTTCCACCCCCTTGAACTCTAGACTGTAGCCACATGGGACTTTTTAATCTCTCAAATGCCCCTTGCTCTCTCACCTCCAGCCTTCACACATACTATGGCTTCAATTCAGACTATAGCTATTCCTCTTTGCAGGGGCTAATTCACACACATCCTGCTCCAGCTTAAATAAAAGCCTTCCCTGAAACCCTGGAGAAGCAGTACTCCCTCACTGTGTTCCCATAGCACCGTGCCCCTCATTTCACCCAATTGGAATTACATTTCTGGACTTTCACTACCACAGGGTAAGCTCCCCTCTGCAGGGATCTGACTATAATGCTCACTGCTGTATCATGTCTGGCACTAAGAGTAGAGGGTAAAGAAATATTGACCTCATGAACTGAAAAGAACACGCAAAGGCATGAGAGGGATTGGAAGTACACCTGCAGGATGTCAGGAAGTATGAGCAACTGGGTAGAAGATGCATCAGTTCAGTCTGTTTTCAAATCATAATTTTTTCAAATCAAATAAGGGACCAAAACGGTGGAGTTGTGTGTATGGTTTCCTTCGGGGTGATAATTTGCAAGAAACAACTTTATCCATATGGAGTGTAACTAATTTTTGCTAGCTGTTAAAAACAAGAGTGACACCTATGACCATATACTACCTGCTTACATGATATTGATTGGGACACTAGATTTTCTATCTGCTAATTATTAAAAGTGCCACTACCATCTGCTCTGTTGCTTGTGTGAATATTATAATTTAAGAAGCTTAGATTGTAATAAAATGTGAAATATTCAATTAAATGCATCTTCATAAAACTTAATATGAAAACTTATAGTGTTCAAATATTGGGGACTTTGTGTTGGTGAAGTCATATCTATAACATTATATGCAATTCAAGACATAGTTTAAGAGCGATACTAAAAAGCTAAAATATACACAGAGTACACAGCCACTAAGCCTGAACACCATGCCATGAGAATAAAAGTAAGAAAAAACTATTAGTAGCAGTGTGGTGGGCAACTGTTGTTTTGTCTACCCAGCACCCATTTCCCATTCTGGCACCGGCAGTCTAAGATTTGTTTGGATAAAGCCTTTCCCTCCTTATGCTAAAGCCATGTATCCTGGGTAGAGCCTTACCCTGGGCTCCAGAAGCAGGTCAGAGCCAGAATAATTGGTTTGAGGCATGAGGTAGCTGACCCCATCCAGAACAATTAGGTTCAGCCCTGTGATTTTGCTAGAACTATTAGTAAAATGACACTCTCCTTCCACTTGGTTCTAAGATATTAGTTTATAGTCCCTGATGTCAATGGCCACCATGTGAGAACCGCTGGCCAGGAATAAAGCTAACACAAAGAAATGTCCAGTCATACAACAATGACTGAGCCTATATAAGACCCTGGACTTTCCAACTACGTGAACCAGTATCTTTCCTCTTTTTGCTTGTGTTGGTTTAACTGAGTTTCTATTACTTGCACTCTAAAGAATCTTGACCCATAAAGTCAGCTTAGAGAAGAACTGCTGCTTTAAAAACAAAACAAAAAAACCTAAAGCTCTTTTTTATGTACTTTATGAATAGACTTTGTGTTCCTCTACTGGGTAGGATAGATAAGTGTAATAGAAAGGCAGATTTGAGAGCCATATAAAAAAGTTCTCTAGCAATTAAAATTGCCCAACAATGAATAAAGTTTGCACCCTGTTCCTAGAAACATTAGTGCAGACATAGTAAGAATCTGTGAGGGATGATGAGGAAATTAGCCTGTACTGGACAGAGGGAGAATGAAAATGTCCAAAGAAATTAAGGAACTCCCCAATTCTCTGATGCTCGACCCCCTAGAAAGATGTTATCTCTTTAACACCCTTCTTCACTCCTTCCTCCCAACACCAGCAACACACTTCAGACTCAGCTCTCATTGAATAATGAGAATCAAAGGGGAAATCCATCTATTATATATAGCATGCATACCTGCATTATATTAAGCAAATGTACGTTCATCCAGTTTTAAGCATGGAAGGTAATCAGCGTTTCTTTATACTTAATTACACATCAGGCTCCTTATCTGCGTTAATTCATGTAGTTCTAAGAACCTTACAAGGCATTTATTTATCCCCATTTGAAGGATAACGAAACAGGGGTTAATGCCCCACAACTAAATGCTGTTTCTACCACACGGTGGTGGCTCTTCTTTCCCCCCTTCCTCTTCCTCTTTTGCCATTATGCAAATACACTAAATATAAGAGTGAGTGGGATTTACATGAAATGTGACATGCTGAGCTCTTACCAAGGCAGAATACTTACAAAGCAAGAAAGGCTCCCTGCCCAGACCACTATAAATAGGAAAATAACAGGTTTAGAAACAATTGCTAGCATACTTAACTTGACATGTTTTATTTATTTAATATTTAGGAAGGAGAGGGACAAAGGGGGAAAAAATACCTATTGTGACACAATCCTTGAAAGACCCATGGCCTTTTATAATAAGGACAGAATCCCAGGACTGCAGTGAGCAAGATGTAGAACAATGAAGGGGGTGGAGGGATGAAGAGAGGTTGATGTATATAAATACACAGAAGAAATAAGACCCGATGTTGCATTGATCAGTGGGGTGACTATAGTTCACATTAATGGATTGTACACTTCCAAATGGCTAAAAGCAAATAAGTTGAATGTTCCTAGCACAAAGAGATAAACATTTAAGGTGATGGATATCCCAATTACCCTGATTTGGTTATATGAACGTAACACATTCTCACGAGTACCGTGAAACTATGTCTAAGCGAAAAAAAAAAAAAAGAACAATAAGGAGAGGTGAGAAGCAGAGCCAGTCTAAGGGGAAGAGCTTAATGGTGAGCGGCTGGACCAGAAGACAGGAAAATGCTCCAGGGAAGGCGAGGCAGATGACGGCCAGGCACTCTAATTGTCGTCGCAGAATCGATTTAGGCTTTGTGCGTGGGAAACACAAAGGAAGCGTAAAGTCGGAGGACTGGGCAGAACCCGAAACCCACCATCAATACACACTTTAGAATATATTTCAGGACCCTCAGGGCATTGTTATTTTTCAAAAGTTTGGAGGCAATGCATGGAGATTTTCTAATATCCAAGGAAATATAGCCTATTGGAATAGGTATGTCTGGAACCAGGAACCAACTTTACACACTCGGGCTGGGCACGTTTTCTCAGCCCTCCTTCGCAATCGCGGACAAGCAGCTGGTGCGGGTCAAAGGATGACTGGGCTCCTTCCTCCCTCCGGTTTGGGGCGCGCTCACTCCATATTTGGCCATCCTGCTCCCAGTTTGGGGTTCTGCCTGGTAGAGGTCCCTTAACCCCGTGCCCTGCAGCCCATCATCACACGGTCAGCGCCGGCACCGGTGCAGGGCTGGGGAGCGCCGGGCCGGGCCCCCAGTTGCGGGGCGGCACCGCCGGCGCCAGGGAAGGGCCGCGTCCCGGAAGCCTTTGTCTCCGCAGCTCCCCGCCCGGCGCCCCGGGTCCGTCTCCCCAGTGGCCCGGGCATCCCGAAGCGCCGAAAGAGCGAGCGCCCAAACCGGGAGAGGAAAACGGACCCTGCCCCGGGCTCCAGGAGCCCCTGGTGTCCCCTCACGACTCTGCACCCCCTGACCTGGAGCGCACAGAGCCGCACCCACCTCCGGCGCTGCAGAGTCCACTGCCCTGAGGCCACCACGTTCCTTGGGGCAGTCTCTCCCCTTGCCCCCAGCCCTTCCCCACCCAGCTCTGCAGAACTGGCTCCTGAACCACCGCCAAGTGCAAAGCCGACACGTCGCACCGCGGTAAAAATCGTTCCATTTCTGCCGGCTTCCCAGTCCGCCCCCGGCCGGCGAAACGTCACGTGAGCCGAGTGCGGAAGTCGGCCCTAGAGGTGGGGGCGTGAGCGGCGCGCGCCCCCCGGGACCTCAGCCCTCCAGGGCTCAGCCCAGCCGGTCGCAGCCTCCGCGCGCCCTGGGCCCCTTTCCGGCCCCCTCCCGACCCCCTCCCGACCCCCTCCCGACCCGACTCTCACCGCAGCCCGCAGTGCCCGGCGGCGCACCCCGGACACCCGGTCCATCCCTGCTACCTAAGCCACATCTGCCCGGGCGCTCACGCACCTCTCTGCCCGGTTTTCCTTCCCGCGGGAGAACTGGCGCCGCGTGGGTCCGGACCCGGTTACCTTCTTCAGTGCACTGGGGAGGGTGAGGCCAAGAAAGGAAGTGGCTGAGGCAAAGAGAAAGACGGCTGTGGAGGAGGAGGAGCAGGGTAGGGGGAAAAGTAAGTGTTTCTGCGCTCAAGAAAGGGGCCGCCCACACTCCCAGGGACAAGCCTATGAGGAGGAAACTCAGGGGAGGAGATGTCCAAGAAAGGAGCTGACTCCAGACAGGTGGAGCGCCCTGGGCTCCTAGGAAAACGGGTCCGGAGCCTCGATTACCCCACTTTTCCACCGTGCTACTCAGAGCCAAGGATCCCAGGATCTGCAGCTGATCCTGGGCGTCGATTTCCTGCAGAATTTCTCTCCCAACGTAAGAAACAAAGCGCCCCCGAATTGCTGAAGGCAGCTAGAAAGAATGTGGCATTCATGGGTTCCGGACGCCGGGGGCCTCCAGAAAACTATGACTCGTGACTTGAAAATGGCTTAATTCGCAAAACAAAATGC
The DNA here is from genome assembly GCF_008728515.1 of Papio anubis. Taxonomy (NCBI): domain Eukaryota; kingdom Metazoa; phylum Chordata; class Mammalia; order Primates; family Cercopithecidae; genus Papio; species Papio anubis. Next base: position 123,749,891 of record NC_044981.1, read on the forward strand.
AATCTTGAAAGCCAATTTGTTAGACTGCAAAGAAATTTGACTTGGACATAGGTAGTTGTTGACCCTGGATCAGTATCGGTTTCTTCCCTTGTTCATTCATTATTTCCTACATTTAACTTCATAATTCAATTTATTCAGACTCCCTTTGTTTTAGTCACTGTTATTTTAATATATGCGTGTGTGAGAGAGAGATGCCTACCCTACCCAGAGTCCCTTTGGAAAGGAAACAGTTACCCAAACTATTTCTAGAGCAGGGTTTGCACAAATAACTACAAAAAACGTTCCTTACTCCTCCCCACGCCCAGCCCAGCTAGTTGAAATCAAGAGGGATCACATGACCCAGGAGCGCACAATCCATGAGGTATTCATCATCCCGTGAGGTGGCCTGGAACAAACAGTTCTCATCAAACACGGACTCTTGACAATTAGTAAGCAGATCAGACTCTCCCTTGGAAATGGAAAGTGGAGAATGCAGAGACGGAGCCATCTGATGTAATAGAAAGGTTGGAACTAAGAGAGGGTAAGGCAGAAGGGGCCAAAATGGGCTTCGGGATGCAAAACATTTGAGTAAGCAGAAACCAGGAGAATGTAGCAGCAGGTTGGGTGGAGGCACAAGTGGTAGAAACCAGTCAAAGACAAGCTGAGACCAAGTGATGGAAGAAGAGCAACAAAGACCTGCTTCCCAGGGGCATGTGAGTGTCCAGTTCCCTGGGGCTGCACTGGATCCATCCACTTCCCATGCTTCATTCTAGTCTTTACAGTGAACACCTGTCTCTTGGGTGTGACTGAATGAGTCTCTGTTCTGTAATCTTCAACAAAGGTCTGAGTCTTCTAAGTGTCTCATGGCAGATAAAGTTTAAGGTGACTCCTAGATCTTTTAAGACCTATTTTTTTCTTTTACTTGTTTTATATTGTTACCAAAAGGATTGAGGCCTATTTTTTCTCACCAAAAGAAAGCCAAGAAGTTATAGTTTATATCTTTCACAGTTGACATAAGGCAAAAAATTATAATTCAAGAAAAATATATTTAGCAATTATCCAAACAGGACCTTGCTACTTTGGCCTGTGACAGGGATCACAATTCATCAGTCAGATAATATCCAATGAAAGGAATAATGAGTCTGGAGTGTACCACTTATGTTATGATTAAGCAATTAGGATTGTGCTAATTGCCAACCAAAGAAAAAGAAATAGATTACTTTCCCTAAAGAAGTAAACATCCTTGTTAGTATAAAAATAAACTCACCCAAAAAAATACTTGGTTTACACATATGCTAAACTAAGTATAACACAAACTTTACGTTAATCTATAAGGAATTACAATGTAAGAAAGTTGTTTTGTCGGCTGGGCGCGGTGGCTTATGCCTGTAATCCCAACACTTTGGGAGGCCAAGGTGGGCGGATCACCTGAGGTCAGGAGTTCGAGACCAGCCTGCCCAACATGGGTGAAACCCATGTGCTTGTAATCCCAACTACTCTGGAGGCTGAGGGAGGAGAATCACTAGAACCCGGGAGGCGAAGGTTGCAGTGACCCAAAATCGTGCCACTGCACTCCAGCTTGGGCAACAGAGTGAGACTGCATCTCAAAAAAAAAAAAAGAAAAGAAAAGAAAAGAAAAAAAAAACGAAAAAAGAAAGCTGTTTTGATAAAAGAAATATTTACAAATTTTAGCTAATATTTTTCATATCCAATCCTACTCCTTCAATTTCCAAATGGACTTTTGTTATCTTTTCTTATTCCTTCAGGAATATCATCATGTACAATGCAAACAATGTGGAAGTTTAACCTACAAAGAAAATAAAATTTATTAAATTAAAGAGTATTTAATATATTTTAAATAAAAGTGCCAGCCACAAAGTGCCAGCCACAAAGTGCCAATACTAAATGGTCCAAAGTAGTCCATGACCTGTTCTTTGTCAAACAGAACTGAAAGTAATGTACATTTGAAATATTAAAACAATCCTTATCCATGTATTTAATTGCATAGTATGGACCAGCATTGTCCAAAGGAAATAAAATTGTGAACAACACATGCAATTTAAAATTTCTAGTAGCCACATTTTTTTAAAAAAAGATGAGATTTATTTTAATATATTTTATTTCACCCAGTATATCCAAAATATTATCATTTCAACCTGTAATGGATACTTTGAAATTATTAATAAGATATTGTACATTCTTTATTTCATACTAAATATTGTAAGTCTATTTTGTATTTTACATTTACCCAACATTTCAGGTGTTCAATAGCCTTCTATGGCTAGTGGCTACTGTATTAGACAGTGTAGCTATAGACAATTCCAGAATAAAGCATTGTATTATATGCTAATACTTTACTTAAAAACTTATTACATGCTCCTGGAATTAGAAAAATAACACTATGATATTTAAAAGCTCATAGAAAATCGAAGTCATTATTTTAAAAATGCAGTTGTCTCTACTGTAATGAATAGAAAAAAATTTCTATTTCTTCCTCTATCTTAAAGGATCTCTAGGATGGCAGTTCCATCCTGGGCACACACCCAACAGAAAAGGGAGATATATTCACCAAGAGACATGTACAAAATATTCACAGGAGCACTGACTATGCATAATATTTCTTTTTTCTTCTTTTTTTTTTTTTTTTCTGAGATGAAGTTTCACTCTTGTCACCCAGGCTGGAGTGCAGTGGCGCAATCTTGACTCACTGCAACCTCGGCCTCCCAGGTTCAAGCGATTCTCCTGCCTCAGCCTCCTGAGTAGCTGGGATTACAGATATGCACCACCACATCCAGCTAATCTTTGTATTTTTAATAGAGACGGGTTTTGCCATGTTGGTAGGCTGGTCTCAAACTCCTGACCTCAGGTGATCTGCCCACCTCAGCCTCCCAAAGTGCTGGGATTACAAGCATGAGCCACAGTGCCAGGCTGTATTTCTAAAATACAAAATATTTCTAAAATACAGTGACTCAATCCCCTAATAACATCAGAATAAATTGATAAATGCAGTACTTTCATATAATGGGCTATTATCCACCAGTGAGAACAACCAACCAACAGCTGCGTGCAACATGATGATTCTCACAAATACAGTGTTGTGTGAAATGAGCCTGATTATTCCTTTACACAAAGTTTTAAAAGTGGGTTAAACTAACCAGCAGTGTTGGGAGTTAGGATAGTGGTTATTCCTGTTGGATAGTGAAGGGTAATGACTGAGAGGGGGCACGATAGTGGCCTTATGAGGGGCTGATAATGTTCTGCTTCTTGACCTGTGTACTAGTTACACTAGTGTTTTATTTTTAAGAATTCATTAAGCCAGATACTTTAGATAAATATATATGTATATGTATGTGTGTATATATGTGTATGTCTGTGTGTATATATATGTATATTTTTTCCTGTTTTAAAAAATAAAACTTTTTTTTAAAAAAGTGTAGTTGTCAGGCTATGCTTAAGAAACATAAAAAATAAAAATGAAGAGTGGAGTATCACAATCAAGCAAGGCATATTCCAGGAATGTGGGGATTATTCAACAACATTGAGAAAAGTAATAATCCCATATGGCCTTATCTCCAACTTTTATCTTATTCCTTAAAATGAGGTTTCTCATTTGGACTTGTCATTCTAGTTCAGAATGTCATCACCTTGTGCTCTCATTTATGAAGATAGCAATAATAATGATGGTTACATGTCTTGGGCACTAGTTCTTGATCCAACTGTAGTATGGCTTGAGTGCCTTGGATGATATGGAGAAGTAAAAGTAAGCTCTGTGACCTTAAGAAATAATGTAAAAAAAATTATACACCATAAGCAAGTGGGATTTCTACCAGGAATGCACAGTTGCTTCAACTTACAAAAATTAATGTTAAATAATTAATTATATTAATATATATAAATTAAATAGAAAAATCCACATAATCATTTTATTAGATGCAGAAAGAACATTTGACAAAATTCATTAACCTTTCATGATTAACTGGAAATACAAAGGAACTAGAAATGGAAAGGAATTTTCTCAACCTAATGAAGGGCTGCTACAAAAAAACACAGTAACATCATACTTAATGGTAAAAGACTGAAAGCTTTTCCCCTAAGATGAAGAACAAGACACGGATGTCTGCAAAACAATCCACTAAAAAGCTAACAGAACAAATAAACTAATTCAAAAAGACTGCAGGATATAATATCAATATACATAAATCAGATGTATTTCTATATACTAGCAATGAAAAATCTGAAATGAAAATTTTTTTTAAATTCTATTCCAATAACATCAAAAAGAATTTTTGCACAGGCAGCAAAAGCAAAAATAGACAAAAGAAATGACATCAGACTAAAAAGCTTCTGCACAGCAAAGGAAACAACCTACAGAGTGAAGAGACAACCAGTAGAATGGGAGAAAATATTTGCAGACCGTACATCTGATCAGGGGTTAATATCCAAAATATGTAAGGAATTCAAACAATTCAATAGCGAGAAAACAACCTGATTTTAAAGTGGTCAAAGGCACTGGGCGCACATTTAATCGCGTGTCTGTAATCCCAGCACTTTGGGAGGCCGAGGCGGGCTGATAGCTTGAGTCCAGGAATTCAAGAGCAGCCTGGGCAACACTGTGTAATCCAGCCTGGGTGACAAAGGGAGAACCTGTCTCAAAGTCTCAAAAAAAAAAAAAAAAAAAAAAAAAAAGGCAAAGAACCTGAGTAGACATTTCTCAAAAGAAGCCATACAAATGACCAACAGGCATATGAAAAAAATGCTCAACATCACTCATCATCAGGGAAAAGCAAATTAAAATCACAATGAGATATCACCTCACACCCGTTAGAATGGTAATTTTCAGAAAGGCAAAAGATAACAAAGTGTTCCCAGGATGTAGAGAAAAGGGAACCCTCATTCCCTTTTGGTGTTGGTGGGAACGTAAATTGGTACAGGCATTATGAAACAGTGTGGAGGTTCCTGAAAAAATTAAAAATACAGCTATCATGTGATCCAGCAATGTCACTTCTGGGTATATGTCCAAAGGAAATCAGTATCTTGAAGAAATATCAAGCCAGGCACAATGGCTCACGCCTGTAATCCTAGCACTTTGGAAGGCCAAAGTGGGTGGATCATGAGGTCAGGAGTTCAAGACCAGCCTGGCCAAAATAGTGAAACCCCGTCTCTACTAAAAATACAAAAGTTAGCTGGGCGTGGTGGCGTGTGTCTCTAGTAGTCCCAGCTACTCTCGGAAGGCTGAGGCAGGGGAATAGCTTGAACCCGCGAGGTGAAGGTTGCAGTGAGCCAAGATCACGCCACTGCACTCCAGCTTGGGCAACAGAGTGAGACTTCTTCTCAAAAAAAAAAAGAAAAGAAAAAAAGAAATATCTACAGTCCCATATTCATTACAGCACTATTCACAATAGCTAAGATATGGAATCAATACAAGCGTTAATCAAGAGATGAATGGATAAAGAAAATATAGTATACACATTGTACAGTTTGGTTCTGTGTCACCACCCAAATCTCATCGCAAATTGTAATCTCCATAATCCCCACATGTCAAAGGAGGGACCTGATGGGAGGTGATTGAATCATGGGGCCAATTTCCCCCATGCTGTCCTCAGGATAGTGAATGAATTCTCATGAGATCTGGTGGTTTTTTGGGAGTTCCTCCTTCACTTTCACTCACCTGCTGCCATGTAAGATGTGCCTGCTCCCCCTTCCACTATGATTGTAAGTTTCCTGAGGCCTTTCCAGCTATTTGGAACTATGAGTCAATTAAACCTCTTTTCTTCATAAATTTCCCAATCTTGGGTATGTCTTTATAGCAGTGTGAAAACGGACTAATACAACACACACACATCCCCAGTGAAATACTATTCAGGCTTAAAAAAGAAGATCTTGTCATTTGCAACAGCATGGATGAATCTGGAGGACATTATGTTAAGTGAAGTAAGGCCAGCAAAGACAAATAATGCGTGATCTCATTATATTCAGAATCTTAAAAAGTTAAACCCTTGGGAGGCTGAGGTGGGTGGATCACCTGAGGGCAGGAGTTCAAGACCAACCTGGCCAGCATTAGTAGAGAAACCCCATCTCTACTAAAAATACAAAATCAGCCAGGTGTGGTGGCACGCACCTATAATCCCAGCTACTTGGGAGGCTGAGGCAGGAGAATCAGCTTGAAACCGGGAGGCAGACGTTGCAGTGAGCCGAGATCGTGCCACTGCACTTCAGCCTGGGTGACAGAGCAAGACTCCGTTTCAAAAAAAAAAAAAGTTGAACTCATGGAAGCAAAAAGTAGAATAGTGGTTACCAGCGGCTGGGAGCAGGGCAAGGGATGGAAAGATGTCAGTTAAAGGATACAAAGTTTTAGTTAGACAGAATGAATAAATTCTGAAGATTAACAATGTATTGTATATTTGAAAATTGCTAAAAGATTAGAACTTTTTTTTTTTTTGAGACAGAGTTAGGCTCTTGTTGCCCAGGCTGGAGTGCAATGGCACAATCTTGGCTCACTGCAACTTCTGCCTCCTAGGTTCAAGTGATTCTCCTGCCTCCGCCTCCCGAGTAGCTGGGATTATAGGCATGTGCCACCACGCCCGGCTAATTTTTGTATTTTTAGTAGAGACGGGGTTTCTCCATGTTGGTCAGGCTGGTCTTGAACTCCCGACCTCAGGTGATCCACCCACCTCAGGCTCCCAAAGTGCTGGGATTACAGGTGTGAGCCACCACACCTGGCCTAAAAGATTAGATCTTAAAGTTCCTTACAACAAAGAAATGATAAGTATGTAAGGTGATGATATGTTAATGAGCTTGATATAATCATTTGACAATGTATACACAATCAAAACATCACATTGTTCACCTAAATATAATTTTTGTCAATTATACCTTAATAACAATTTTAATACTCAGAAAAAAGAATAAAATGTTTAGTAATAAGTTTAATTAAAGGAATGCAGAATTTGTACACTGAAGACTAGAAAATATTGTTGAAAGAAAACTTTGTTTAGAAAATCTAATTAAATAGAATGACATCCCATGTTCATAGATTGAAACACTTAATATTGTGGTGATGACAACACTCCCTTAAATGATCTACGGGTTTGATGTTATCCCTATCAAAATTCTAACTTTCTTTTTGCAGAAATTGACAAGCTGATCCTAAAATTTATATAGAGATGAAAGGGACCCAAAAAAAACAAAGTTGAGGACTCACACTCCCTGATTTCAGTTTGCTGCAAAGCTATAATCAGTGATACTGGCATAAGGATAAACACGCAGATCATAGGATAGAATTGAGAGTCCAGTAATAAACCCATTCATTGATGGTGAACTGATTTTTTGTAAGGGTGCCAAGACAATTAAATGGGGAAAGATGGTATTTTCCTTTTTTTTTTTTTTTTGAGACAGAGTCTCACTCTGTCACCCAGGCTGGAATGCAGTGGTGTGATCTTCGCTCACTGCAACCTCTGCCTCCCAGATTCAAGCAATTCTCCTACCTCAGCCTCCCGAGTAACTGGGACTACAGGCATGTGCCACCACACCCAGCTAATTTTTTTGTATTTTAGTAGAGACGGGGTTTCACCATATTGGCCAGGCTGGTCTCGAACTCCTGACCATGTGATCTACCCACCTCGACCTCCCAAAGTGCTAGAATTACAGGCATGAGCCACCACGCCTGGCCAAGATGGTATTTTCAACAAATGGTGCTGGGTCACTGGATATTCACATGGAAAAGAATAAATTGGACTCCTATCTCATACCATTATATTAAAACTCAAAATGGATTAAAACCTAAATGTAAGAGCAAAAATTATAAAACTGTTAAGAGACACAGGTGTAAGCTTCATGACTGTGGTTCAGGCAATATTTTCTCAGATATGACACCAAAAGCACAAGCAACCAAAGAAAAAAACAGATAAATCAGATTTCATCAAAATTAAAACATCTGTGCCTCAAAGGACAATAAAGTGAAAAGACAACTTACAGAACGAAAGAAAATATTTTCAAATCATATAACTAATAAAGATCATATATCCAGAATGTGTGAAGAACTCTTAAAACTCAACAATTTTTTAAAAATCCAATTTTAAAATAGGCAAAGAATTTAAATAGACATTTCTCCAAAGGAGATACACAAATGGCCAATAAGCACATGAAAAGATGCTTGACCTCATTAGTGATCAGAGAAAGACAAATCAAAACCACAATAAGATACTACTTCACACCCACTAGAATGGGTATAATCAAAAAAATGAACAATAATGAGTCTTGATAAGGATGGGAAAAAGTTAAACCTTCATACATTACTGGCGAGCATTAAAATGGTACAGCTTCTGTGGAAAACAGTTTGGCAGTTCCTCAACAAGTTAAATATATATTTTACATTATTTTTTAAGTGTTATTATATATATTATATATAGGATATATAACATGTATATATATTGGAGACAGGATCTCACTCTGTGGCCCAGGCTGGAGTGCAGTGCTATGATCAAGCTCACTGCAGCCTCCAACGCTTGGACTCAAGCGATCCTCCTGCCTAGCGCCACCCTCCCATCCCCAGGTAACTAGGACTGCAGGCACACTCCACCACACTCAGCTAATTGTTTACAGTTTTTTGTAGAAACAGGGTCTCATTTTCTTGTCCAGGCTGGTCTCGAACTCCTGGCCTCAAGCAACCCTCTCACCTTGGCTTCCCAAAGCCCTGAGATTACACACACGAGCCACTGTGCCAAGCCTAGATTTTACGTTCTTTGATCCAGCATTTCCATTTTTGGTTGTATACCCAAGAGTACCAAAAGCATATGGGCTGCGCATAGTGGCTCATGCCTGTAATCCCAGCACTTTGGGAGGCCATGGCCGGTGGATGACTTGAGCCCGGGCATCTGAGACAAGCCTGGGCAATGTGGTGAAACCCTGTTTCTACAAAAAATACAAAAATCAGCCAGGCGTGGTGGCATGCATCTCTAGTCTCAGCTACTCAGGAGGCTGAGGTGGGAGGATCACCTGAGCCTGGGGAGGCTGAGGCTACACTAAGCCGTGATCATACTGCTGTGCTCCAACCAAGGCAACAGAGTGAGACCCTGTCTCTAAATAAATAAATAAATAGAATGAAAGCATATGCACACACAAAAACTTGTACATAAATGTTCATAACAGCATTATTCATAATGGTCAAAAGGTAGAAACAACTCAGCTTGTGAAGAAATAAAACGTGGTACATCTACGCAATGGTCTATTATTTAGCCATAAAAAGGAATAAATGCTGATACATGCTATCACACAAATAAATCCTGAAAACATCATTCTAAATGAAAAAAGCCAGAACAAAAAGGCCACATATTGTGTGTATTTATCTGCTATCATATAAATAAAATAAAATTTTATTTATATGATAGCAGATAAATTCAGATCAAGCAAATCCACAGAAAAAGCAGGTGGATTTGTGGTTTCCAGAGGCTAACAGGAGGTAAGCAGTTACTGGGTGCAGAGTTGGTGTGTGTGTTTGCTGGGGTGGGAGCAGGGGCGGGGGGAATTTAAAATGTTCTGCAATTAGTGGTGAAGGTTGCACAATCTTGTGAATACACTAAAAACTGCTGAACTGCATGGTTTAAAATGGTGAATTTCATGATTCGTGAATTATATCTCAATTTGATCTTTTTTTAAAAAAAGAAACAATGGGAAGACAAGACTGGCTGAATTTTCTTTTTTGAGACGGAGTCTCGCTCTGTCGCCCAGGCTGGAGTGCAGTGGCGCTATCTCGGCTCAATGCAAGCTCTGCCTCCCAGGTTCATGCCATTCTCCTGCCTCAGCCTCCCAAGTAGCTGGGACTAGAGGCACCTGCCACCTGGTTGAATTTTTGTATTTTTAGTAGAGTAGGGTTTTCACCATGTTAGCCATGATGGTCTTGATCTCCTGACCTCGTGACCCACCCACCTTGGCCTCCCAAAGTGCTGAGATTACAGGCGTGAGCCACACTGCCCAGCCTGAAAAAAATCTTGTAAAAAAGGATCGATTAGACTGTTCTAGGAAGGTGTTGCATGTCCCCGCTGCTGCTTTATTCATTCATTCATTTATTTACTCATTCATCAAATATTTATTGAGAACCATTATGTGGCAAGTCTCATGTGTCTCCCTCCCAAAGCTTGGTTTGGTCAAAAACAACCTTCTTGTATAAAAGAGGATCATTCTTTGTCAAATGAAGACAAGGACTCTTCTAAACTGGCTTATTATACAATACATATCACCATTATTTCTAGAGTTTTCATGGAATTTTCCTTATTTTTCTTTTATCCTTCTTCCATTTCTTGCTTTATTATTTTTCTCTCTTCCGTAACTCCCAAATTGGAAACAATGTCTTCAACAAAGCTCTTTAATCGTAAGACATGGAAACATACTAAACTAGCTCCAGTATTGAGTTATTGAAAGGTTACAACAGAAGTTCTCATGGACATCCAAGAATAAGAAACACAAACGTGCAAATGACCTTGGCCTTAGAATGGAAACGTTAGGACCAAAGCATTATTGTCTCCCATGAGACAACTCTCCCTCCCTCCCTCCCTCCTGTCCCCCATAACTGATGTTGCAAATGGCCTTGGTCTCCTATGGCACAGTTTCTACTGACAAGTCTACTGGTAATGGTTCAGCTCACCATTACCAAATGAATACAGTCTTTCAGTATCTTAATTCCAGACATTTTTTTTTTTTTTTTTTTTGACCGGGTCTCACTGTCACCCAGGCTGGAGTGCAATGGCATAGTTCACTGCAGCCTCGAAACCCTGGGCTCAAGCAGTCCTCCTACCTCAGCCTCCTGAGTAGCTAAGTCTACAGGCGCACCATAATGCCCAGCTAATTTTTTATTTTTTGTAGAAATGAGTACTTACTATGTTTCCCAGGCTGGTCTTGAACTCCTGGGCTCAAGCGATGCTGTCACCATGACCTCCCAAAATGCTGAGATTACAGCATGAGCCTCTATGCTTGGCCTCCAGATTCTTTAAACAGAGAACCTAACTGAGCTAGTTTGGATGGATTATTAGTCACACTCCCCCATGCCCTGTCAAATCTGCTATGCCCACTACTAGGGCTGCTCCTTCCAAAAGAGATGCATGAGATCGTTTCTCTGTGAAGGACCTGTAGGAGAGGAGTCACCCCTACATGTGTCTGACACAGATAACAGCAACTCTTATTATTCAATAAGTAGTTACTAGACCCACATGGATATTTTCTTTTTCATTCTTTTTTTAAAACATTTTTTAGAGACAGAGTCTTGTTATGTTGCCCAGGTTGGTCTCAAACTCTAGCCTTAAGCGAGCCTCCCAACTTAGCCTCCTGAGTAGCTGGGACTACACATGAGATACATGGCACCTGGCTCTAATTTTCATTTACACTTAAATTAGTTAAAATGAAATACGATTAAAAATTCAGATCCTCAGTCATAGTAGCCACATTTCAAGTGCTCAATTGCCACAGGGGATTAACGACAACTGTATTGGATAGCACAGAAATTTTCTACTGTTTTAGAAAGTTCTACTGGACAGAGTTGTTACAGATGGTAACAACAACAACAACAACAATGACAACAACAACAAAAAAACAAGAACATTGTTAAGAACTCTAAGATGATAACCACTATTTATTTTTCCAATTCATCCCCCACTTTCAACCCACCAACCAACGAATTTACAAATAACCTTTTTTTCTAGGCCTCCTAATCTTGTGATAAGAAATCTAAACTATTATCCCAAAATAATCAACCAAAAAGTCAAAATCTAGGACAGTCCTAGTCAGTTTGGGACAACTAGTCACCCCACCCATGGTTCACCCTTCTTTTTTGTAAATTTCTTTCATTCAGTATACAGTCCTTCTACTTCCTTTTTTCTGAGTCTTTGTTGTAGCTCCAGTAAGAAAGAGGCTACATTATCCTTTATTGAGCCTAGGCCAAATGGTCAGTGCTGCCAACTGAGAATAAAATTTCCAGATCATTAAATTCAGTCATGAGGGCTTAAGTACTAAGTGCAAAGAGCAGCCAGACAGGCAACTGTGGTGATCACAGTGGAGTCAGGGGTCAAGGAGGGCACCAAGAAGCACAATTTCTAACCAAATATCTAAGGTGCTGTCTCGGGAGTCTACAAAGCCTATAGTGGAAGGGGTTAATGCCACAAAGCATTGCAGTGGCAATTAATCTGACTACACATTAAGATCACCTGCCAAGCTTAAAAAGAAGTACCTAGGCCTTACTCAAACCAATTAATTCAGAATCTCTGGGACACCCATGTTTTAAGGTTCCCAAGAAATTCTAATGTGCAGTTGAGATTGAGAACTACTTGGTCTAGACAAGCTTGTGAAGCCAGCAGCCAGTGAAAGCTCACAGCAGCAGCTGCTCCAAGGAATTCAAAAAAGCTTCTGCTGCTTTTCAGCCACAGGGGCTCACTGATGTCTGTCTAATGTATCCCATAGAATGTAAAGTGTCTCTGCTGCTCTTCCTGGGCTCCATCATTCATGGTATCCCTAGGAGGGGCACTCTCTCAGTATGAACGGAGGACACACTTACACCTTGGCAACACAGAGGCCCAGCCACGTTGCAAAATGTAAGGGGTGCTCAGGAGTGTCTCTTTCCCCATAAAATATCTCCATACCATGACTTTTCACCTGGAATTCCAGTATTTATACACACGGATGGCTGTCTGTATATGTATAGACACACATGCAAACATGTAAAATAAGCATAGAGTTCGCAAAATCAAGTGTCTGTAGAGACAGGCACATAACAGTGGTTGAAATAAGCCTGGCTGACTTCCTCTTTGGAAGAGGGAGCTCCTATTCAGCTGCATGTGGGAGTGTGTACCCAGTGCTGCTAGACTGTACCGTTTTTCAAGAAAAGATAGAAATCTGGATTTTTTGAAAAACCAAAACTTTCCCGTTAGAAACAAATACAGCAACTCATTAAAATGTTTTAAAAACACTGTCCAGGCCCAGTGAAATCTTACTGCAGGCTGGAAAAAGTCCCTTCAAAAATAGAAAAGTCTTTGGGAGTAGCAACAGAATATTTCCTTTCTCTTGTCTCTCTGTTGGGAAATTTTTCTTTTTCTACAAAGCAAATATTTCCTTCAGTTTATTCACGAATTCCTCCCTCAATCCTGCTGAGGGCTTTAGATTCCGTTTTCTCTTTTTCTCAACAATATTTTTCAGAAAGTACTTGAAGTTTGCTGCTTCTATCCCTCACCACCTACCATTTATTTCACTACTTGTAATCTGGCTTCTACCTTCACCTTCTTTCTTCCTTTTTTTTTTTTTTTTTTTGAGACGGAGTCTCACTCTTGTTACCCAGGCTGGAGTGCAATGGCATGATCCCGGTTCACTGCAACCTCCACCTCCCTCACCATTTCAAGCGATTATCCTGCCTCAGCTTCCGGAGTAGCTGGGACTACAGGCACCTGCCACCACACCCAGCTAATTTTTTTATTTTTATTTTTAGTAGAGATGAGGTTTCCCATGTTGGCCAGGCTGATTTCGAACTCCTGACCTCAGGTGATCCGCCCACCTCAGCCTCCCAAAGTGCTGGGATTACAGGTGTGAGCCACCGCACCTGGCCTACCTTCACCTTCTTACTAAAGCTGTTCTCTCTAGCCTAAGGTCACTAATGACTCCCAGCTGGCAAACACAACAGCCTGTTCCCATTTCCCAATATTCTGCAGTTCTCGATAGCACCAGACATTGTCACCAGTCCCATCAGTCACAGTCATCCCCCAAAAAGGAGGCTAAGTGGTTCAGGTATACTGCTGGCTTGGAATCTGGGCTGCTGGAGATCAGCTTCCTTGTGTCAGAATCTCTAGAGAGCTTTTAGAAATGCAGAATTGTTAGACTTAGAAATACAGAAGTCTGCATTACATGAAGTTTAGGATGCTCTGTTCTGGTCTACCCTTCAGTCTAATGTCGGGTTAATTTTCTGAAAGTACAGCTTCAGAGTTTGCAAATGGTCTATTAAATCAAATATAAGCTTTTCACCACCTTTTAAAACCTTCCACAACTTGACCACTCTTACCTTCCAGAGTCCTGACCCTCCAGTGCCATCTGTGATAAACCATAGACCTATCAAACTGCACTACATCCTATTCCTGCATCTGGTCCAGACTATAGTGAGGGCACGGGTTGGAGATCAGTTCTGTTCTGTAAATGTTTATTTAGTATGTTCTTGCCTTCCTGTCTTTGCTCTGATTGTTCCCTCTGCCTGTTGAGTCCTGCCCTCCCACCCTACCTTCGCCTACTGAAATCAAAGACCAAACTTCGGTGCCCCTCTGCCACTGAAACTCCGTGTGCATGTACACAGCAGAGGCGACCCAGTCATGCGGGCTGGCTGCAGTTCTGTTTGCATGTGTTCTTGGAAAAATTACAAACCTCTATGGGCCTCAGTTTTCTATTCTAAAAATTAGTGATAATGAAATCTGCTTGCAGAGTTGTTGTAATGGAGAAGTAAAATTGTGCATGTATGTGGGTTTTGTTTGTTTGTTTTTTCTGACACAAAGTCTCACTCTGTTGCACAAGCTGCAGTGCAGTGGTGAGATCTCGGCTCACTGCAACCTCCACCTCCCAGGTTCAAGCAATTCTCCTGCCTCAGCCTCCCAAGTAGCTGGAACTACAGGTGCGTGCCATCATGTCCAGCTACTTTTTGTATTTTTAGTAGAGATGGGGTTTCGCTATGTTGACCAGGCTGGTCTTGAACTCCTGACCTCGTGATCCTCCTGCCTCGGCCTCCCAAAGTGCTGGGATTACAGGCGTGAGCCACTGGGCCCAACCAAAATTGTGTTTCTTATTTAAAGCATCCTTCCTCATTGCAAAAGGATTTGAGGAGAAATGAACTAATATAGAAAGCATACCCAGCCCTGCCCCTCTTCCTCCTGTCCATTCTGCTTGGTGTCATAACCCCCTCTTGGGAGTCTTACAGCACTTTGAACTTCTTTTGGGACAGTTATCTCATGTCACTTTTTTTTTCTTCTTTTGAGATGGAGTCTCTCTCTCTTACCCAAGCTGGAGTGCAGTTCACAATCTTGGATCACTGCAACCTCCGCCTCCTGGGTTCAAGTGATTCTCCTGCCTCAGCCGCCCATCTCATACCACTTTTATGTAATGCAAATATCACCCTCACCTTGACTGTACTCAAGTTCATGATTCCACATCCTCTAGGAAGTTCAATATTCTTCCTTATATTTTTGGAAATTCTTGGGATGTATGTTCTTATGCTTTCTGCTGGTTCTGAGTTCTCTAATTCCAGTTACTTCTCACATTTCATGGATGTTCAACCATTTCCCCCAAAAAACAGGCATGGAAGAGCTCCATTTCTTAATTTCTTCCCCATATCAACCTCTCCCCTGCCCACCCAAGAAAAAAACTAGCATTTGGGGCCTGGCGCAGTGGCTCAACCCTGTAATCCCAGCACTTTGGGAGGCTGAGGTGGGCGGGTCACCTGAGGTCAGGAGTTCAAACCTGGTGAAAGCCCATCTCTACTAAAAATACTAAAATTAGCCAGGCGTGGTGGCGTGCTCCTGTAATCCCAGCTGCTGATGTGGGAGAATCTCTGGAACCCAGGAGGCGGAGGTTGCCGTGAGCTGAGATCGAAGCACTGCACTGTAGCCTGGAGCCTGTCAGGAAGGAAGGAAGGAAGGGAGGGAGGGAGGGAGGGAGGGAGGGAGGGAGGGGAAGGAAAGAAAGAATGAAAAAGAAAGATGGGAAGGAAGGAAGGAAGGAGGGAGGGAGGGAGGGAAAGGGGGAAGGGAAGGAAGGGAGGGAGGGAGGGGAAGGAGGAAGGGAATGAAGGGAAGGAAGGGAAGGAAAGAAAGGAAAGGAAAAAGAAAAGAAGAAAGAGATGTCCTATTTCAAAATCCCTTCAGGTGCCCCACTCCACCTGAGGACTTGCCCAGGGCCCCCGCTCCTCCCAGCTCCAGCCTCCTACCTGCTGCCAAGCCCCGTCCTCACCTCTCCCTGTCTGTTTCCAAGTTCCTACTCCTCAGGCACCAGAACTTCCAGTTCTCTCCTTTGTTACGCAGAGCAGTTTAGTTTTCTAGTCCAAAATCCAAAGCCTCATTAATGTGCTTTGCTGGGAACACAAAAACAAACAAAAACAAAACACCTTCGCTTCTGTCCCTTGGGCAGCTTGGAAGACCTAGCAGAGGCTTTACAAGTTGTCTTTTTCCCTTTATTTCATTTTTCTTTCTTCTTTTTTCTTGTACATCTCCAGCACTAAATCTCTATCAGTGAAAGTAAGCTTTATAGCAACTTATTTTCTCAGTGATGTGAATTATGGCAATGCTCTTAGATGACAAAGGTGCTAAATGTGTTGTTTTAAATAACATATTTATTTAAGCTTATATTGGAACTTATACCATCGTCGTTTCCCCTTAGCAGACTACAGTTACTGAGGGTGGACAGTGTCTTATTCATTTTGTGTCTTTGCAATGCTTGGCCCCATGCCTGGCAGGGAGTGGGTGCTCAATAACTGTTTAGTTGAATGGACTTGAGGGTGGACTATCTAACCTCTTGACCCTCCTCAGGGCTATTTGAAATGAAAGATTAGATGTGTGAATCAATTATCTTAGCCATTATAGACCAAATATCCTTTTAAATTTTCACCAAAATTTAAACAAATTTCTAGGGAAGAGGTAATGTTTTAAAATTTACTATGTATTAAATACATATAATTATTTGCATTTATATTCCATTTCCACTGTCTTTTTAGTGAAATCAATGTCTAGTATCTCTGCCCTTGCTGTCTGTGGGTCATATTCAATTGAAAGAAGCCAATAAAATTTGTAAAAAGTAGTTGCATACATTTTTAATGGGCTTAGGTGGCAAGTAATCACCACAATAAAACTTTCATTGATATTCTAATTTCCAATACGATGTGAATTTCAAATATCATTAATTGCATGTAAAATCCTTCATAACAGCTGCCTTTTAGCTATCAGTTATTAGTAAGTGGTCATAATACACGTTTATTAACTCTTCCTGAGAGAAATTACAGAGACAACAGAATTATGGGTTGATATTTTGAGAACATAAATTTAAAAGATCTACAAGAGTAAATTTCTTAAGTCTTTTGGCAGTCTTTTCTATATATTTAATTGAGGGATGAAACAGCAAAAACATGCGGGGGAGGAACATAGACCACATTCGTTTCTTCTTGGTCTTAGCAGTGTTGATTAAAGCTGTTTAGGGTGTTCTAAACATAAGCCCCTGGAATTCTTTGATAGAGATTTTTTTTTTCTAGAATGAATTCCAATCTCTTCACTGATTTCTTAAACACTCACAACATGGTTTTCATTGCCACAAACTTCCTTAAAATAGCTAATTGCCTTCCTTGGTCTTATGAAGTCCAGTTGATTTTGACAGGTTATCACTCAAATATTTAGATTTCAATTTAAAAATTGAAACATCTAGATGTTTCTAGATGGGTTTCTTTTCTAAGTATTTAGGTGGCTTTGGGGTGCTCCTCCACATATGACACATATCAAGAAGACCAATTAATGTTAACCAAGTGTATAGAAGATTTTATTTAGTTATTTGCTTGTTCGTTTATTTTTTGAGACAAGGTCTCGCTCTGTTGCCCAGGCTGGAGTGCAGTGGTGCGATTTCAGCTCACTGCAACCTCCACCTCCTAGGCTCAAGTGATCCTCCCACTTCAGCCTCCTGAGTAGCTGGGACTACAGGTGCATGCCACCACACCCAGCTAATTTTTGTTTTGTCTTGTTTTGTTTTGGTAGAGACAGGGTTTTGCCATGTTGACCAGGCTGATCTCAACTCCCGGGCTCAAGTGATTCACCTACCTTGGCCTCCCAAAGTACTGGGATTCCAGGTGTGAGCCACTGTGCCCAGCCAAAAGATTGTCTTTGAAACATCAATATTAGTATACAGTAAGAACTTCAACTGTATGAAAAATTATGTTATCCACCTAGGGTCATCTATGATCTACAAACAGTATTGCTGTACATGCAAAATCAGATTGTTTTCACAAAAGTGGTTTTAATATTTATGGAATTAAAAACAGAATAACTTGGATTTCCTAGTAGTTAATCTAATTCCCAACATATTAATAAAATTTAAAGCTTATGAGAGAAAAGAAAGACGATTAGTAAGTATGTTATAGTAATGCAAAAATTTAATACTAGTATTTTGGCAGTTCAGTTATATTTGTCAATGGTAATTATAACCATTAAACAAACATTTATTAAATAGATATTTATTCAGTACCTGCTGTGAACTTAATAAGTCACTTTTTCTCCCTAGTAAGGGGTTTTTGGTCTGATATCTAGGACCATTCACTCTCTGGTATCTATTAGATAATGCTTGACCTAAAATTCTCTAGGTCCCTTATTAAACTCTCTCTCCTCAATACTTTACAATGATCTTTAGAAGCTTTTGTCAGGCTGTTAAACTATTGTTCTGTCCCCCTCAAGAGTAGAGAACCTCTGATATCCAAGTTGATTTGCAAACAAATTAAGGCTAAAGATGCCTTGAATATACATGGGATGAGGCAGTCATTTGTGTGGAAAGATTTGAGGTAAGAAAGACCTTCTACTAAGAATAGCAATTGCTGGCTGCAGTGGCTGATGCCTGCAATCCCAGCCCTCTGGGAAGCCAAGGCAGGAGGATCGCTCAAGCCCGGGAGTTTGAGATCAGCCTGGACATCATAACAACATTTCATCTCTACAAAAAATTAAGAAAAAGGCCGGGCGTGGTGGCTCACACCTGTAATCCCAGCACTTTGGGAGGCCGAGGCAGGCAGATCACGAGGTCAGGAAATCCAGACTATCCCGGCTAACACGATGAAACCGCCTCTCTACTAAAAATACAAAAAATTAGCCAGGCATGGTGGTGTGTGCCTGTAGTCCCAGCTACTCAGGAGGCTGAGGCGGGAGAATCACTTGAATCTGGGAGGCAGAGGTTGCAGTGAGCCAAGATTGGGCCACTGCACTCCAGCCTGGGCGACAGTGTGAGACTCCATCTCAAGGAAAAAAAAAAGAAAAGAAAAAAAATTAGCCTGGAGTGTTGGAGTGCACCTGAAGTCCTAGCTACTTAGGAAACTGAGATTTGGAAGAGCCCTTGAGCCCAGGAGGTCAAGGTTTCAGTGAGCCTTAATTGTACCACTGCACTCTAGTCTGGACAACAGAGCCAGACTTCATCTCGAAAAAAATAAATAAATAAAAAGAACACTGGCTGCCATGCACCTATGTGCATTTCCATAGGCATAGAGCTGGAACTCTGACCATTCCAAGGAGGTCATTTTGTTATCAGTGAGGTTATCAGCATTACCTTGGGATAATTATTGTTTTTGGTTACTGTTATTCTACTTTTTAATGATCAAAATGTCTATGTAAGTATGTTTATAATGAATTATAAATGACTTTAAGTACATCATTATTAATTGACTGTATATCATTGTATATTTGCATCAGTTTTATTTGTGGCCCATAATTGTCCAATAAGCCACTGCCAAATGACATATATTGAAAAACACCTCAAATTTGCTGTATGGTGCCATTTAATTCATTATATGCTCCCAATGGGTCTATACTATTGAATTAACTTTCATCATACTTACATCCTTACTCACTTATACTTAAGTGAAGTATAATAACTTACTGTGCGATTTTGCCATTTATATATATTGTTTTAAGATATATAAAATGTGTAGAGGCCCTTATTCCTGTAAGTAAGCTAAATGTTTCAAGCTAGAAGTTTACTGCGGCTTTTTTATTCTCTTTAGGTTTTTATTATCAAAAAGTTTTTTGTTGTTTTTATTTTTTCCCAACAAGAAAAAGTAGGTCCAGAGAAGCTGGTGCCTTCATCCAACACTTGTGAAATGTTAAAGCACACACTTTGGTGTCCAACAGGCCATTAATAAAATTCCAGCTCTACCACTTAATGTGTGCCCTTGGGCTCAACTTCTCATATCCCTCATATGTAAAATGGGAATAATAACACCTTCTGTATAGAGTACTCATGAGGCCTAAGTGTACTTAGACCTTCAAAGCAATTATTCAGTGAATGGTAGCCATTATTATTGTGTACTTTGTGATTAAATGATGAACCTAACCTCACACCTGTAACCCCAGCACTTTGGGAGGCCAAGGTGGGTGGATTGCTTAAGACTAAGAGTTTGAGATCAACCTGGGCAACATAGCAAGCGAGACCCCTGTCCCCACAAAAAAATGTAAAATTGGCCAGGTGTAGTGGCATGTGACTGAAGTCCCATCTACTTGGGAGGCTGAGGGAGGAGGATTGCTTGAGCCTGGGAGGTTGAGGCTGCAGTGAGTCATGATCGTACTACTACACTCCAGCCTAGATAAGAGGACAAGACCCTCTCTCAGAAATAAAAATTAAAAAGATGAACCTTGGCTGCCCAGGCCTTGGAAGACACCTGATCTAGGGTGAGTCCAGGCAGAGTGTTACGGAATTGGCGGGTGGGATTTTTGTGTTGCAGCCTAGGTTCAACACAAGAAAGTTGGTGCCATGCTCCTTGTACTGACTTGCATGTTCTAGGGATCCAGGAAACTGAAGGAACTTACCCTGCTGTCACAGCAGGAACTTCTGATCTTGCACAGACATGGTAACCCAATTTTCTATGTAACTATAGAGGGGTTAATATGGAGCATATAGGAACCCCCTCGGCCTTCTTCTCATCAACTGGATGAGACATTCCAGGATTTGCAAAGAAGCCCTTTCAAATAATATCAGGTGTTCAAAGGGATAAGTAAGAGTGTGTCTCAAGCCCATGAGTTTGAGCTCTCATTGTTGTGTGCCAGAGCAGCTTACTTACAGCCTGGTTTTCTACCTGTACAGCAGAATACAGGAAGCTGTCCCTCAGAAATTGCTAGAAAGCTAGTATGGTTCAGGAAACTAATGAGCATAGTAACTCAAAGGGGCTTAACAGGTGGACCCTATAGGTAGGCTTAACTGGAAGCAGGGTAGTGGTACAGATAACCTTGACTTTGTCCCAAAGCTCACAGATAGAGCCTGAATCTCTCTTTGGGGAGAGGAGGGTAGAACTTAGCCTGATTAGGACGCTGGCCAAGGAGCACAAGGTAAGCTGGGGCTTCACTGGGCAGGAAACACAGAAGTTATAATAGGAGGAGAAAAAGTCAAAATTATGCAGGATGGCTGATATGGTATGGGTATGTCCCCATCTAAATCTCAACTTCAATTGTATCTCCTAGAATTCCCAGGTGTTGTGGGAGGAACCCAGTGGGAGGTAATTGAATCCTGGGGGCCAGTCTTTCCTGTGCTATTCTCATGATAGTGAATAAGTCTTACAAGATCTGATGGGTTTATCAGGGGTTTCTGCTTTTGCTTCTTCCTCATTTTTCTCTTGCTGCCACCATGTAAGAAATGCCTTTCACCTCCCACCTTGATTCTGAGGCCTCCCCAGCTGTGTGGAACTGTAAGTTCAATGAAACCTCTTTTTGTTCCCAGTTTTATATATGTCTTTATCAGCAGCATGAAAACAGACTAATACAATGGCCAAGATCCAAAGGGCCAGAAGTGTAAAGAGCACCAAATCTAGGGGTTTAGTGTCAAGGTCAAGTTCAGAAAAAAGGCAGCTAATATAAGAAAAGGAAGACTATAAGCAAGGCAGAATGAAATGTGGTAGAGGGGTGCAAAAAGGGAGAGAAAGGAATGGAGTTTCTGAAACATTTTCTAGAAATAATTTAATGACTTGTTACAGGAACTGAAGAGGTGTTGGTGGCAAATGCTGCATGTGGGTGAACACAGATTAAAGGGTCTGGGATAAAGCAGGCAGGAAAGAGGGAGGTCAGTTATTATCTCAGCCGAGGCTGGTTTTAAACTTCTGTGGCTCAGCTTTTAACCCAGTATGGGGAACTTCCCACCTCTTTCCCTTCCCCACCAAAAGCAAAGTCCTTGTGTGGATGTTCTGGTCATGGCAATTTTGGTGAGGAGTCCACCATGGTAATCATATGGGGAGTAAGCCTGAAGGAACTTCACTCTGCTGAGCAGACCATGGGTGGAGTCCAGTCTGCATTGGTGTGGACAGGAAGGATGACTGGTTTGGTCTCTGTGTATAGACAAAGGGGTTCTCTAGTAAGTCTGTGTCTCTGAGATTTAGCCTCTTATTCATGGGCCCTTAAACAGTTCCCCTCTTTTTATGTTTTTTTGTTTGTTTTCTTTCTTTCTTTCTCTCTCTCTCTCTCTCTCTCTTTCTTTTTGAGACAGAGTCTCACTCTATCACCCAGGCTGGAGTGCAGTGGCGCAGTCTCAGCTTACTGCAGCCTTGACCTCCCTGGGCTCAAGCAATCCTCCCACTTCAGCCTCCCAAGTAGGTGGGACTATAGGCGTGCACCACCATACTCGGCAAATTTTGTTTATTTTTGAAGAGATAAGGTCTCACTATATTTCCCAGGCTGGACTTAATCAATCACCCACTTTGGCCTGCCAAAGTACTGAGATTACTAGGGTAAGAGACGATGCCCACCTTGGTGGTCCTTTCTGAGATCTGCTCACCCTGCTCCTCTTGAGCAATGATGCAAAGCCTTCTTAGGCCTCTTCTCCAGGATTAACTCCAGATTCCCAAAGGGTCCACTGGTAAGCCCCTCCCATGGGAAACCCCTCTGATGGGACAAGCCCTCCTCCCCTACTTCTTTTTCCTCTCTGAGGCATTGCTTGTCTTCCTTCACATTCCTTTTTTTTCCTGTGACACTTTCACAACAGATCTTGAGAATTTAGAAATTAGTTTACTAATTAAAAACTGAAAACTTCACATTCCTTGAGGGAAGGGAGAGCTTAACTCCACATCCTCCCTGGCAGTGAGGTGGAACATTCACATTCCACCTTTCCACTGCAGACAAGCAAGGGAAGACTGGTTTCCATAGGGAGCAGTCAGAAAGTTCATAAGCTACCACAAAATGTTCACATGAAAGGGATCAAAGGCCTTTAGAGGAGAACCAGACATCCTCAAACCAGGAACAAAACCAAGTTTGGACTTAGAGCTAGAAGCAGGGATGGGGAGCTACACAGATAGGAAGTGCAACACAGAGAGGAGAAAAGTTAAACAGCATATATTTGTCTTCTCCACTGTATTATAAATTCCTCAATGGCAGGGATCATATCTGACTTTCTGTTCTCAGCATCTAGTAGTTATTAACACATAGTATTGTGAGCCTTGGTATTAGGCAAAAACAATCAGACAAACAAACAAAACATAATAAATGCTCAATAAATATTTGTGAAATGAATTAAATTGACCAAACTGTTTTGATGGTAGGAATTTATACATATGTTCAAATCCCCAGGCTGCCTTAAAATTCCTATTATCTCAGATAACTTTTGGGGATTCAAGAGTTCATTGATATACTTTTTTTTTTTTTTTTGCAGACAGAGTTTCACTCTGTCACCCAGCCTGGAGTGCAGTGGTGCGATCTCATCTTACTGCAACCTCCGCCTTCTGGGTTCAGGCGATTCTGATGCCTCAGCCTTCCGAGTAGCTGGGATTACAGGCGCTAGCTACAATGCCTGGCTAATTTTTGTATTTTTAGTAGAGACAGGATTTCATCATATTGTCCAGTCTGGTCTTGAACTCCTGACCTCAAGTGATCCACCTGCCTCGGCCTCCCAAAGTGCTGGGATTACAGCCGTGAGCCACCTAACATACATTCATTTAATGTTTCAATGCATCTTGAAACATTAATTGAGATTCCCCAATCTTTTGGGGATTCAAAATATATTGAAACATTAAATGAACGTTTATCAGTGAAGGTCCTGAGAACTAGGAGAAAGACAAAGCGAAATAGGCAGAAAAGTACCTTGGTGTAGAAAAATAAAGTAAGTGGTGACTCTTTTATTCCAAAGGTTGTTGCCTTTTAATACAACTCTACTTGATCTAACTAGAGCACAGCTAGAAATATGGAATAAATAATGTTTATCTCCAAAAAGCATTGTTTATCAAAATGATGCAGGCAATGGGGCAGGAACTACAAAAAGGAAAATGTCACATAGGTTCTGGGGTCTGACTGGTGTGGAGAATCAATCACTTTGCTAAGGCTCAGTCTGGTCAGCATAAGGATTTGTGTTGTGGGAATATTGTTTTGTTTTTCTCTTTATTTCATCCTTCTGTCCATTTTTCTCACGCTCTTCTATTTCCCTTGGCTTCCGAGGCCACCTCTAGTTCTATTCTCCACTTCCCCATCTTCAATGACCTAATATGAAATGTCATCACGTTAATCTCGTTAACTCTCACATGTCCTGTTCAATCTGTCTAAGTATAGATAGTCATCCTGCAGTTCCTTCCGGAAGGAGGGGTCAAAAGATGAAACTGACCTACTTCTGGCCACTCCAGGGCCGTGCAGGACAACTTTGCTGTATATTCTAAATGCACTCTTTCTATTAGACCATGCACCATGCCGTATCATAATTACTTGTTTACTCATAGTGAATGTCACCATCGTTTGCTTCTTTGCTATTTAAAGGCAAGAAATGTTTTCTTTAAATCTTCAAATTTAGCACAGTGTCTGACATACAGTAAGTATTTAATAAATAAGTAAAAGGGATGGAGGGAAGAGAGAAGGAGGGAGCAAACAAAAAAAGGAAGGAACAAAGGAGGAGGAAAACAGTTAATTAGTTGGGAAATTCTATCCAAAAAAGAGAGTAAAATTCAATACTAGATGATTTGTGGAAACCGATTATAATAGGAACTCTTACAACAAAATCACTGTAACTGCTTCTCAACCTGGCCACTTGAAGTGACCTGGCTAATTAGGAAGCATATGTTGAGTTAGGTCAGAGAGACTAACATCATAAGATCATGATATGTTGCAGCCTGCAGAGTAAGGTAGGAAATTTAAGCAATTATTTATTTTTGTTTTTTTAAGGGTCCTTGATTCTACAAATACAACCATCAACAACAAACACTAAGCCGAACTAACCAAATAACAAACTTCATTTTGTTTTCAGGCAACTTAAGGGAAGTTTTATTTTTGACTTTGTAGCTGCATTTCTCTAGTTCTCTTATTTCTCTTTGTACAAATAATGATTATCTTAATGACTGCCTTCCTCACAAATAATCCTTTGAAAATGATCCACTTTAGGCTGGGCTCGGTGGCTCACACCTGTAATCCCAGTACTTTGGGAGGCTGAGGTGGGTGGATCACCTGAGATCAGGAGTTTGAGACCAGCCTTGCCAACATGGCAAAACCCTGTCTCTACTAAAAATACAATAAGCTGGATGTGGCGGCACTCGCCTGTAGTCCCAGCTACCCAGGAGGCTGAGGCAGGAGATTCACTTGAGCCCAGGAGGCGGAGGTTGCAGCGAGCAGAGATCGCAACATTGCACTCCAGCCTGGGTGACAGAGTGAGACTCTATCTCAAAAGAAAAGAAAAGAAAAGAAAAGAAAAGAAAAGAAAAGAAAAGAAAAGAGAGAGGGACGGAGGGAGGGAGGGAGGGAGGAAGGAAGGAAGGAAGGAAGGAAGGAAGGAAGGAAGGAAGGAAGGAAGGAAGGAAGGAAGGAAGGAAATGATTCACTTTAAATAAATTAGTTTATTGAATTAGAAGAGGAGATTTTCCCCAAAAAAAAACTACTTTGGTAAAATAAATAACTTTCTGTCTTTAAATCAAAGTATTGTTCGAGGAAACATGGGTATTGTGAATCCTGGGGCCACTGAGACTAAGTATTCTCATTGACTTCTTATCGGATTGACACCTTGAATGTCTTTATTATATGTCCCCTTCTCTCTCCCAGCCAAGAAATCATGCAAGCTGATCTCAACCCCTAACCTCCATTGACCCCCATGACATCTGGGAGAAAAGCAAGGAAAAGAGGAAGTACTGGAGGCTGAGCTGTAAGTGAAAGATACTGTATTACTTAAATGATAACAATTTAACAGAAAGATCCTGAGATACAGTTAGCGACAAAATTAAGTTCAACCCGGTTGCTGCTACTGAGGAACACTATATTCCCTAGAGAAGAAGATTTTTAAAGCTACATATAGGGTTTAAAATGTTTGGTCCCACCACACTTATGTACCTGCATCAAAATAATTATTTAAAAAAGACAAGTAGATTTTAGGCACTAAATGCTTATAGGCTGTAACACTCGTTGATAGTACCCAAATTATTAGACATGGTCAGGCTTTCTTTGTGCAGTGGATTTACAGAACAGTAACAACTTGAAGACTAGAAGGAAATGGATATTATAGATGATAATGACATGTTATAAATAATTGTTTATACCTTAATAAAGGATCTCCTCCTGGTTGTTTAAATTATCTGCACAATAAGCAAGAACAAACATAAATAATCCAGATTTTAATTGATTATGTTTGTCTTTGATAATAGTTGCCAGTTGTTAAATACCACTTAGATAACAATTTTGACATATGTTATCTCTTATGGTTACTCTGACCAAATAAGGCATCCCTTTTTACAGAAGAAGAAAATGAAGCTAAGAGAGATTAAACTTGCCCTGGATTATTCAGCTAATAATTTCCAGAATCAGGCTTCAAACCCAGGTGTATTTTACCTCAAACTAGGACCATTCTGTTTCTCTTTCAACTTGTTGCCTTCTTATTGTTACAGCCAATCAAAATTTATATTCGTTTTTACTTTCCACAGTTTTAGTTAAGATTGTCAGCAGAGACAACCACTGAGAGTCCTTGGAAATTGAAATATGGACAACAACAAAGCATGCCATAGTTTAAACTGGAAATAGGCACAGTGGCTCACGCCTGTAATCCCAGCACTTTGGGAGGCCGAGGTAGGTGGATCACCTGAGGTCAGTTGTTCGAGACCAGCCTGACCAACATGGAGAAACCCTGTCTCTACTAAAAATACAAAATTAGCCTGGTGTGGTGGCACATGCCTGTAATCCCAGCTACTCGGGAGGCTGAGGCAGGAGAATTGCTTGAACCTGGGAGGCAGAGGTTGCGTGCGGTAAGCTGAGATCACACCATTGCACTTCAGCCTGGGTAACAAGAGCGAAACTCTGTCTCAAAAAAAAAAAAAAAAAAAAAAAAAGGGAATTAGACTTTACAAAGCAAATAACCTATAGCTCTAAGCACCACAAAGGGTTATGAAACATGTAACAATGTAAAATATTTTCACGGCAGGACCATGGGAAGTTAAAGAAAATAGTGAAGGTTATAGAAGTAGCACAAAGGTCAGGTTACTTGTTGTTGTTGTTGTTAATAGTTTGAAAAGATCAAGTGTTTGGAGATGATCCTATCCAAGTGCAAAGTTTTTGCTTTTGAAACACTACTAATGGTAAGCAACATGCATTTAGCTTTTCCTACAACTACATCTGCATGTTTCAGTCCCACTATTATAAAGACGAAGAAGAAACCACTTTGACTTTTTTCAGGTTAAAAATTCAAAGTCCTGAAAGCACATGCAATTGAGAATATTTACAAAGGAAACTTGGAGGAAAATTGCCTTGCATAGGGTAGATAAGTCATAACTTTGTTGGTTTGATTTCTACTGGAAATCAAAGGAAAATGCTTTTTCAATTTTTGGTTAATCTCTCCTGATAATTTTATTTAGACAAAAAGTTGATTTATTTTTCCTCTATCAACAGTTTCATAAAGGTTTCCATGCCTTTGCTCCTGTTGAATCTAATGCTAATACGAGATCTTAAATTTATCTGGCATTTTCTATTTCATGATTAAACCACTGATTTGCAACTGCAACATCCAAAAAATAATAAGTTTATGATTTTCTCCTAGTTAGGTAATGGAAATATATCCCATGAGTAATATTGCCTCATGTGGTTTCTAGAGAATACAGTTGTTTTTCTTAAGTTAATCTTATTGTATCATTTATATTAATGACTTCAGAAGAGGAAAATATATAAGATTCATAGTTGAGGACACAAAACTTGCTACAAAAGATATAACAAAGAAATAAGTATACAATGTCAAATAAATGGATGCATTTTATGTGTAAATATATGTATATAACATGTAATACCTATATATAGTAATTATACAATGCATTTATTTGATATATTTGATTATATGACATATAGTAATACATACACATATATAGGATGTAATGTGTATCTATTTATACGTATAACACATCCATTTATTTGACATTGTACATGCTTTTTTGTGTATTTTAAACAAATGATGTTAAGAAGGATATTCACTGAAATGTTAATAGAGGTTGCCTGTGGATGGTGGGATTACAGGTAATTTTTATTTTTTATTTTCTAAGTTATTTTGAGTTTTTACAATAAACCTGTTTATTTTTACAAAAATGATAGATTTCTCAAAAATAAAAGACAGAAATTATAATTACAGGTAATAAATTACACTCCATCCTAAATTCTACATCAAACAAGAAGCATACATTAAACACCTGGATACCATGTTGTTCTGAGACAGAGTCTTGCTCTGTCACCCAGGCTGGAGTGCAGTGGTGCAATCTCAGCTCACTGCCTCTTGGGTTCAAGCGATTCCCATGCCTCAGCTTCAAGTAGTTGGGATTACAGGCATGTGCCACCACGCCTGGATAATTTTTGTATTTTTAATAGAGACTGGGTCTCACCGTGTTGCCCAAGCTGGTATCAAACTCCTGACCTCAAGTGATCCACTCACCTTGACATCCCAAAGTGTTGGGATTACAGGTGAGAGCCACCGCACCTGGCCCCAACTCCAAGTCTGTCTTTATGAGAAAATGACGCAGATAATTCAACAGCAACTATTCTTAGCAATTTACCATCATGGTGTCTGCCCAAAGCATCATTCTTGATTTTTATACAAACAAAAATCATCTTTCTGTTTGCATACTTAACGTGTTTATGTAACATTTAATCCAATTATAATAATTACAATAATAAGTATAAGAGGATGGTAAGCACCAGCCAGCTCAACTAATGGGAGCAGAAGTGTGTAGGTGGCTGGCTTAGATCGGGTTTCCCAGGAAACCTGATGGAGATTTGGAGATAAGAGGTTCACTGGTAATTGTCAGGAACAACACTCATAAGGAAGGGAAGAAAGCCCAAAATTGGGCAGAGGGAAAACTGTAATGTGGTAGCAATGGAGGCCCACACCAATCCCTGGAAGATCTCTGAAGCTGAAATGACTCTTCAAAGTTGTCCCAAAACAAAGTTGTCCCTTGTCCTAGGAGACAAGGACCTTTAGTCTCCTAAATCCACTGACCAGTCATTGGATGTGGGCTGCCCCTGTGGCAGGGGTATAACTCGAGTAAGACAACTTCCTTCTCCCGAGGGCAATTCCTGGAGAGGGATTCAGCTGTGGGGCTTTGACATCTCAATACTTTCAGTGGCTAAAAATATGAGTGCCTCAGTCCTGGCGCATGTGGTAATCTGGATTTCATACCACAGTCAGCAGCCACCACAGCCCGTGCTTGCACCACACATGCTTTATATATTTACTCCATATGGGAATAACTCTCCTAGCACTCTGATTGGTCTCATTTCCTGGAAACTGTTACAAGAGGAAGGTTAGTGGAATGAACTACATTTGCCACCCCTGCAGCTCATGGCAAGGCCACATCTGATCCTCACTGTCTCCTTTCTGCTTCTCATTCTACATCCCCCTCACCCTTAGCCAACACCTCTGCTGCCCTAGGTGGCTGTTCTTGCAGGGTGACCCAGACTCTCATCTCCCTGGTGGTCTGAGTCCCTTGTCACTACACCCTTCTCAGACTATGGCAGTTACACTTATCCATTTACCAACAACACTGAACAGGGCAGTGTTAAAGAAAAAGTTATTCAATGACATTTGTTAAAGCATGGTAAAGCAGACTTATCCAGAACCATTGAGAGAAGCATAGGAACCACTGCAATTAGATTTTTCAGTAAGGCAAAGAGATTGGGCTCAACTCCAAATGCAGCTTGGGCAAGTGGGAATTTATAGCCAAGGAGTAGGGTGGGGCTCAGTGGATGGAAATTACTTAGAGGAAACATCAAGGGTAAGCGGGATTCTCTGGCTAAATCGACTGAACAGGATTCTTGCTAAAGTCAGAGCAGGATGATCAGACATCACCTGGGGAGAAAGTGGAAGATGAGGAACAGGATCAGCTTTCCGGGTTGATCAGATTGATCAGAATCAGCTTTCCAGGTTGGTCAGATCCAGGTTGATCAGATATTGAGGGCTGGGGGTTCTTGCTAAACTGACATAGCAGGTTCTTTGCCGAAACTGGATTTTACAAGGAAGTGCACAGATGGGCCTAGGAGAAGTTTTAGGAGCCTGACTAAAGTTTGGCCAAGCCGAAAATTTTTATCGGGGCAACAAGAGATACCAATCCCAATAGATCTCTTAGGTTTTTAACTTACTCTTTTCTGCCTCGATTGTGTAAAGTAAGTGTTATTTCCTTCTGATGAGTAAATTCAATTACCCTCAGGTGTGTTAATTATTTTGTTCCCTATTAAGGAGCCCTTAGTAATGGGACTGCATTTGTGGCTGAAAGTTTAATGGGACTAGTAATAAGCCTCATAGTGGAAGCTCTCTTCTTTGACAGCTAGGACCTCCAGAGGCCCAAAGCCCAGGACTGAGGGGACAGGAAGGGGTCTCCAAGTGGGTCACTCCTAACAAAGGCAAATGGGGCCAATCTAACGTTCACCACTTGGTTCCCTGTCTCATAGAGAGCCCACTGATCGGGGACACTGTAGCATATACAGTCATTAATTTAGGGTCCTCTCTTGGCAGAGTATCATCTCCAAGCTGACACACAGCTACACCTTCAAAAGACCATTCTATCACTCTCCTGGCCAGCACCTTCCATGGGGGTATGTGAGAGGTCCCATGGTCATATGTCCACTGATGTACATGTAAGCCACCTACAGCAGCAGAGGTGTTGGCTGAGGGCGAGGGGATCTAGAATGAGGAGTAGAAAGGAGACAATGAGGATCAGTTGTGGCCTTGCCATGATCTTCCAAACTGTCTCCTTCCAAGAACCTGACCAACCAGCCAAACTCTTTGTTACTGTCCCTGGGTTTAAAGTATATTCTCATCTTGGGCCACCTCTCATTGATGTGAATGGGGTCTCTTGTTCTAAAGCAATATTACACAGACTCCAGGTTGGTGATATAAACATTCTGCTAAAACACCCTCTGATAGTGGTGCCGGCTGAGGCCCTGTGGGCAGAAAAGCAAACATATGCCCAGAATATGTTTGATTATAGTAAAGATAAATCAACTTGTCACCAAGTATCCGATTGGTTTCCTTGAGGAATGATCCTGTGTTCAGAACTGAACTTGGGTCTCATTGCTGGTGGGTTGGACATATGGCCTTGGTAAGTGGGAATCTACGGTGTGGGGCCCATGCATAGCTTCCATTGCTGCTGCAAAAGCCATTCAGTTCCTGAAGCCAGTGTGCCAACATGGGGGTGGCTGATTGCAGGGGCTGCCTGACAGCAACTGGACAGGTCATTTTGTCTACTTGGTTGTCTTGTGCCTTCTCTCTACTTGGTTGCCTTGGGTGTGAACATGTAGTACAAAGATATTCCCACTTCATGTCCTTTCCATAGGCTCAACCACACGCTTTTCCCCCAGACATCCTCCACTCTGATCTTCCAAACTGTCTCCTTCCAAGCCCCTGACCAACCAGCCAAACCCTTTGTTACTGTCCCAGGGTTTAATGTATAGTCTTATCTTGGACCACTTCTCATACACAAAGTGAATGACTAAGTGCCTTAACTGAAACCCTCCCCAGTAAATTTCTCCTCACTAATGTTCTTTAGGCTCCCCACACAAGTTGGGCTAACCCAATTTTTAACTCTTCTGTTCTGTAGAAGACACTCCTAGGAGAATAAAGAGGCAAGCCACAGACTTTAGAAAATACTTGCAAATCACGTCTAACCAAAAAGAACTTGTATAAACAATGTATAAAGGATATTCAAAACTCAAAAATAAGAAAACAAAGAACTCAATACAGGCCAGGCACAGTGGCTCATGCCTGTAATCCCAGCACTTTGGGAGGCTGAGGCTGGTGGATCACTTGAGGTCAGGAGTTCAAGACCAGCCAGGCCAATATGGTGAAACCCATCTCTACTAAAAATAAAAAAATTTAGCCAGGCTTGGTAGTACATGCCTGTAATCCCAGCTACTTGGGAGGTTGAGGTAAGAGAATCGCTTGAACCCAGGAGGCGGAGGTTGCAGTGAGCTGAGATTGCACCACTGCACTCTGGCCTGGGCAACAGAGTGAAACTCTGTCTCAAAACAAACAAACAAAAACAAAACCAAGAAAACCCACAATATAAAATGGGAAAAATTTTGAATAGACAGTTCACCAAAGAAGATATTCAGATGGCAAGTAAGTACATGATATGGTGATCGTTTGTCTTAGAGAAATGCAAATTTAAATCACAGTGAGATGCCACTACACACCTATTGGAATGACATTAGAATGGTTTATGAGGTTGTGTTCAACAAAACTAAAATGCGGATGCATTTCTGATGGGAATGCAAAATGGTACAGCCATTCTGAAAAAATGACATTTTAAAAATAAAGTTAAACACATGTTAAGCATTCACCAAACAATCCCACTCCTAGATATTTTATTAATAATCACCCCAAATTGGGAGTAACCCCAATGTCCTTCAATTAGTGAATGGATAAGCAAACCGTAATCATCCATACAACAGAATGCTATTCAGTGCTTAAACCACTGATGCAAGCAAGAACATGGGACAATCTCAAATGCATTAATCCATGTGAAAAAACATCCAGACTTAAGAGGGTACATACTACATGATTCCATGTATATGACATTTTTGGCAAAAGAATAGGAACAGCAAACAAATCAGTGGTTGCGGGGGCGCTGAGGGTGGAGACTGGAGCTTAGTACAAAAGGGCAGCACAAAGGAATTTTTTTGGATTGTGGAATCTATATCTTGAGTTTGGTGGTGGCTGCATGACTGTTTGCATTTGTAAAATTTTACTGTATGTAATTTATTTATTTTAAAAATGATATTAGAGATTTTCAGTTAAAAAACAGCTGATGCATTTGCTGGCAGTAACCAACTAGTAGTTTTATCTGAAAACCAGCATTTTAAAATCTATAGCTATATAATATAGACCACCTGTATTAAAATAGCTTTCTCATGATGTCACTTTTAAAACTGATATTACTAAAAATGTATAGGAAAGATTAGACTTGAACTCAAAGGGCCAATGTGTTACATCGTATTTCTTTACCTTTGTAATTGGAAATATGAATTTAAGTGACAAATCTAGAGAATAATATAATACATTGTAAAACTGTTAGCCCTCTACCACTCAGTCCACCCAGTATCCATTTGGGAACTGAGGAGGCAGGCTCCTCCTCTTGCAGGCTTCCCTATCTTTTTGAGTTCCTGCTTCCATGGGAAGTATGTATTTGGAGGGGCTCTCACACAAGCGCACTGCTTCTCATAGACTGATGACATCTAGGACTCTGGCTTCATCCGGGGAATTGTGTCTGCAGGTTGAGGCAGTAGTTGCTGGCAGTAAGGTCCATTCAGCTGCCTCCTAGTAAGCCCATAAGGAAAGGGGTCTGACTTTATTATTTTTCTTTAGAATGTGTGGTACTTGTGACTTTTGGTCTTCCCTTTGGCCTTGGTTGTCAATAAGAAAACTACTCCATGTCCTGTTACATTAGGAAAGCCTCATAGAGCAATAGAATTACTGGAAGATTCCCTCTCAAAATCTAATAACGCATATGTTGTGGCCAATTCAGTTATTTGGCTAGGGGTAGGGGGAAGGAGTGCATGAAGGAATCAAGGGTGCCAGCAGAGTACCCGGGACATAATGACAACAAGGTCCCTGAACTATATGATCCCTGAGAACGAGACCATGGAGTTTGTTTTACAATGGCACAAGATGCTTAAAGTATATTTTTGAATACATTAATTATGTGCTGGTATTAAGGAGAACCTGAAGGTTATAAGGAGCGTATTAGTCCGTTCTCATGCTGCTAATAAAGACATGCCCAGGACTGGGTAATTTATAAAGGAAAGAGGTTTAATTGACTCACAGTTTAGCATGGCCAAGGAGACCTCAGGAAACTTACAATCATGGCAGAAGGGGAAGCAAACATATTGTTCTTCACATGGTGACAAGGAGAAGTGCCAAGCAAAAGGGGAAAAACCCCTCATAAAATCATTATATCTCATGCGCACTCACTCACTATCACGAGAACAGCATGGAGGTAACTGCCCCCATGATTCAACTGCCTCCCGCTGGGCCCTCCAGCAAACATGTGGGGATTATGGAAACTACAATTCTAGATGGGATTTGGGTGGGGACACAGCCAAATCATATCATTCTGCTGCTGATCTCTTCCAAATCTCATGTCTTCACATTTAAAAACACAATCTATGCCTTTCCAACAGTCTCCCAGTCTTAACTCATTCCAACATTAAACCAAAAGTCCATAGTCCAAAGTCTCACCTGAGACAAGGGAAGTCCCTTCTGCCTATGAGCCTGTAAAATCAAAAGCAAGTTAGTTACTTCCTAGATACAATGAGGGTACAGTTATTAGGTAAACACGCCAGTTCCAAATGGGAGAAATTGGCCAAAATGAAGGGGCTACAAGCCCCATGCAAGTCCGAAATTCAGCAGAACAGTCAAATCTTAAAGCTCCAAAATGATCTCCTTTGACTCCAGGTCTCACATCCAGATCACACTGATGCAACAGGTGCATTCTCATGGTCTTGGGCAGCTCCACCCCTGTGGCTTTGCAGGGTACAACCCCTCTCCTGGCTGCTTTCACGTGTTGGCATTGAGTGTCTGTGACTTTTCCAGGCACATGGTGCAAGCTGTCAGTGGATCTACCATTCTGGGGTCTGGAGGATGGTGCCCCTGTTCTCACAGCTCCAGTAGGCAGTGCCCCAGTGGGGTCTCTGTGTGGGGGCTCCCACCCCACATTTCCCTTCTGCACTGCTCTAGCAGAGGTTCTCCATCAGGGCATCACCCCTGCAGCAAAATTTTGCCTGGGCATCTAGGCATTTCCATACATCCTCTGAAATCTAGGGGGAGGTTTCCAAACCTCAGTTCTTGACTACTGTGTACCCACAGGCTCAACACTATGTGGAAGATGCAAAGGCTTAGTTCTTATGCCCTCTGAAGCCACAGCCTGAGCTGTACCTTGGCCCCTTTTAGCCACAGCTGGAGTGGCTGGGATGCAAGGCACCAACTCCTTACCCTGCACACAGCAAGAAGTGCTGAGCAGAAGGGGAAAAGCCCCTTATAAAACCATCAGATCTCCTGAGAACTCATTCACTAACATGAGGACAGCATGGGGGCAACCGCCCCCATGATTCTGTTACCTCCCAATGGGTTCCTCCAATGACACATGGGAATTATGCAAACTACAATTCAAGATGAGATTTGGGTGGGGACCCAGCCAAATATAAAGGAGCAAGTTTTTTGTTTTTTTCGAGACGGAGTCTTGCCTTGTCACCCAGGCTGGAGCACAGCAGTGTGATCTTAGCTCGCTGCAACCTCTGCCTCCCCGGTTCAAGCAATTCTCCTGACTTAGCCTCCCTAGTAGGTGGGATTACAGGTGCACACCACCATGCCCAGTTAAATTTTTTTGTAATTTTAGTAGAGACAAGTTTTCGCCATGTTGGCCAGGCTGGCCTCGAACTTTTGACCTCAGGTGACCCACGGCCTCAGCCTCCCAAAATGTTGAGACTACAGGTGTGAGCCATTGTGCCCAGGGTAGGGTGCATGCTTATTTCAGGACTGGAACGTGAGAGTGAAAGGACAGCCTGTTATGGACTGAGAAAGAAGGTTCAGAGTTCTAGAACTTGGAAGTGAAGTGATCCTATAATTACTTTGGGTTGCTAAAGAGGAGTGGTGCTGCGAGGTCAGGAAATTGAGACCATCCTGGCTAACACGGTGAAACCCCGTCTTTACTAAAAATACAAAAAATTAGCCGGGCGTGGTGATGGGCGCCTGTAGTCCCAGCTACTCGGGAGGCTGAGGCAGAAGAATGGCATGAACTCGGGAGGCAGAGCTTGCAGTGAGCCGAGATCGCGCCACTGCACCCCAGCCTGGGTGACAGAGCGAGACTCCGTCTCAAAAAAAAGAAAAGCCGGGCGCGGTGGCTCAAGCCTGTAATCCCAGCACTTTGGGAGGCCGAGATGGGCGGATCACGAGGTCAGGAGATCGAGACCATCCTGGCTAACACGGTGAAACCCCGTCTCTACTAAAAATACAAAAAAACTAGCCGGGCGAGGTGGCGGGCGCCTGTAGTCCCAGCTACTCAGGAGGCTGAGGCAGGAGAATGGCGTGAACCCGGGAGGCGGAGCTTGCAGTGAGCTGAGATCCCGCCACTGCACTCCAGCCCGGGCCACACAGCGAGACTCCATCTCAAAAAAAAAAAAAAAAGAGAAGTGGTGCTGGAGGTTGCTAAGGTTAAGGGTGCAAAACTAGGAGGAGATTAGAAGACAACAGGTCCTTTGATAGCAACATTGTTTCATTATAACGTTGACGAGAAAAAATAAATCCATTCCCTGTAGGGACCACTGCCTGTGTGAAGTCTGCATGCTCTCCCTATGTCTGCGTGGGTTTTCTCTGAATCCTCAGGTGTCCTTCCACATCCCAAAGATGTGCACATTAGGTAAGTCAGGGTGTCTAAATGGTCCCAGTCTGAGTGAGCATGGATGTGTGTGTGCGTGTGTGTGTGTGTGTGTGCACCCGATGATGCAATCACATCCTAGACAGCAGCTGGGGCCTACCTGTCCCATGAGCCACTGGGATAGGCTCCTGCTACCCACAACCCCGAACTGGAATACATAGGTAGGAAAATGAATGAATATAAGTGACTGAAAAATAAAAATGTGTAAAGCATATGATGATCATACAGATGCAAAACAGTAAACAAACTGGTGCTAGAGAGCTCAGCAAGCCACCATGTTTGTGATGATTTTGAACTTCACTTTGCAGACATTTATTCCTTGATTTAACCCACCACAAGGACAACCGTCGTAACTCACTAGTACAGCAAAAATAGGGTAAGGAGTTATTTTTTTTTTATTAATCATTTTGGTTGCATGTGTAGCTTACATTTACTTAATTAAATGTTTAATATTAGAAGTGTTTTGGTCTCAATTTAGAAATTTGGTGATTTTCTGACCAGAAATATGCCATAGGAACTTAACTCTTGTTTGTAGCAAATTATCAATTAGCCTGTGATAAAATTGGTTTCATGATACCATAACCAAGTGCAGGCTTGGCTGCATGCCCCTTGCCAACCCAATAACAAGGATGAAGTCCAGTGAAAGGAAAGTGGCTTTATTTTTCAAAGCTAGCAGTGGGGAAACAGCCCGCTTACACACCTCTGGAAACTGCTTCAAAAGCCTGGGTTGAAGGCAGAGGTTTCAAAAAGGGAAGCTCGATATGGGAGACATGCAGGAGTTGTGCCAGGAGCAGGGGTTGTGGTGTCTTGCTTCAATGCCTATCTTGAGTTATGGTCCATCTAAAATGCAGGCTGGCGTCATCTCGCCTGTGGCCAGGCTGCAGAGTATCTACCTTGAGGCCATCTTTAAGTGGGGGACAATTCTGCAGCTGGGCCTTTGTGCCTGGCTCATTTTAAATTAGCCCCTGGAATTTTTAAGAAGCATACAGTTACATAAATGTGCATTGGGTAAGGGAGTACCTTGTGGGAAATGGAGGGGAGTGGAGTTTCAAAGTATGTTTCAAGGCTATATTTTAAGACTAAAGAGAAAAGGTTTCTACAGTTTGTTTCAAGGTTACATCTTGAGACTGATAAGAAAGGAGAAAAGAAAAAATGTTTTGTTTTGAAGCTAAACTACTTGGTTACAATACTTTGTTTTGCTTAAAATTAGTTTCCAAGGACCTATCCACAATAACATTAATTGAGGACTTACTGTATTGAATGGCTTATCACATCAATGTCGAAACTGATGCTTTCATTCATTCAACAAATTATTATTGATACGCATTATGTGTCACATACTGGGTTTTGGCAATGAAAAAATATTTCCCTCCCCTCCCCTCCCCTCCCCTCCCCTCCCTTCCCTTCTCTCCCTCCTCTCTTCCCTTCCCTTCCCTTCTTCCTTTCCTTTCCTTTCCTTTTCGTTCCCTCCCTCCCTCCCTCCCTGCTCCCTTCCCTTCCCTTCCCTTCCCTTCCCTTTTTTCTTCTTCTTCTTTTTGATACAGAGTCTTATTCTGTCACCCAGGTTGGAGTGCAGTGGCACAATCACTGCTCACTGCAGCCTCTATCTCCTGGGCTCCAGTGATCCTCCCACCTCAGCCTCCCGAGTAGTTGGGACCACAGGTGCACACCATCATGCCTGGCTATTTTTGCATTTTTGGTGGAGATGGTGTTTCACCGTGTTACCCAGCCTGGTCTTGAACTCCTTAGCTCAAGCAACCCACCCACCTCAGCTTCCCGAAGTGCTGGGATTACAGGCATGAGCCACCACACCTGGCCAAGAAATATTTTCTTAATAATAAAGAAATTAGATAGGCAATATAAGGTAATGATTTTAGAGTTGAGACAGCCTGGAGTTTGAATCCCAGTTCCAGGTATTTAATAGCAACATGACTTACACAATACTTAACCCATTTTGCCTCAGCTTCCTAATCTGTCAAAAAAAAAAAACCCTTGTAGTACCTACTTAATAGGGTTGTTGTGATTAATGCGATAATTAGTGTAAAGCTTTAGAACAATGCCTGAAATTTAGTAATTATTCAATAATTAGCTATTAAAAATGTAACAGATATATATGTAACATCAGATAGTGACAAGTGTTATAAATAAAAAGAATTCAGGTTGGGTGCAGTGTGGCTCATGCCTCTAATCCCAGCACTTTGGGAAGCTGAGGAGGGTGAGCTCAAGAGTTTGAGACCAGTCTGGGCAACATGGCAAAACTCTGTCTCTACAAAAACCACACACACAAAATTTAGCTGGGCATGGTGGCCTGGGCCTGTGATCCCAGCCACCTGGGAGGCTGAGGTGGGAGAATCACCTGAGCTCAGGAGGTCGAGGCTACAGTGAGCCAAGATTATGGAAAGAATTCAGATAAGCGGATAGTGCATGGTGGGACTATTTTAGAGCAGCTGCTGCAGGAAGGCCACTCTGAGGAGGTGACATGTAAGCAGGGACCGGAAACCATGTGAGAGAATATGCCATGCCATGGTTTGTGGAAGGACTATTTTAGATGGCAGGAACAAAGGCCCTGGGGCAGACAAGGGCTGCAAGGCCTAGGAAAGGTGGCCGAGAAAAAGATGCAAAGACAATTGTGAGCCAATCTCTACCCCTTTGTGGTCTTCCTGTTTACACCTTTGGAAGGCAGCTGTCTGGGGGGCTCTGATCACTTCCTGCAGGTGCCCTGAAAGGCCACATGAGGGGCTGCTGTAGCAAACTAAAAGTCTTAGAGATGGGAAATAAGCTTAATGGATAGTATATACTTACCTTTATCAAATACTTCTAGTCAAGTCAGAAGATATTGACAGGTCTACAATCTCTTACCTTTCTTAAAAAATAGAAAGATAATAGAATGCCTGTAACTGTGTACATATTAACATTCCAGAAAGGCCTGGAGTGAAATGAATAAAAATTGACACTAAGTGGCATCCATAAAGGCTAGAAATAGCTTCATGCAAGCTTAGTTTAGATTTTGCAGGGCAGGTTTTACTTCCAAAGGGTTACAAAAAAGTCTTTGGGTTTTCAGTGCTCTTTGAATTTTGCAATTACAGATAAATGACTGGGAACCTGTAATAATTTCCTCCTATGTGTCATTTATAGGATCCGCACTCTGGGAAACAACTTGTAGAAGACAAAATAAAAACCAAAACTCTGTGTAATTCTGCCTTAGCTACCATCTTTGAAGTATTTTATACTTGCCAAGTATAAATTCTTAAGATATTCTACTTCAAATAGCTGAAGAATCCCCTCTCTGGGACAGGTGCAGATTAAAAGAGCGCCACTCCATGATTTTCATAAAGGAGAAAATAAGGAAGGCAGCCCCTGTGGGCAGACCTGGGCCTACATGAGTTGATAGAGTTGACGGTATAAATGTAGAGTATTAAGTTCCCAGTGACCGGAATGACCTTGTGAACAAAGAGGACAACTTTGCCAGTTTCCCCCTCTATTCATGATATTTCGTTTCTCAGGTAAACATGGCTTAAAGCACGAATGAGACGAAGCCTCAATGTTGGTGTCTACGTGGAGGCTTCCCGGATAGCCTGGATGTTCATAGCCCTTCAGAACAGATGGAAATACTGCATTTATCTTCATTTGTACCAAAAAGGTACAGATAGAATGATAATAACCTGAACAAAGCTCCCCTTTCAATCCAATTATTTAGACGCTTAGGACCAGAAGCTGCGAAACATAAAAACTGCAACCCGTATCTTAGTTATCTCGGCCTTAATGAGCTGCTGGCTGTTTTCCGCTGCACCCCCCTTTCCGGGGGTCTTGCTGAGGTCTCCGCGCAGAGGGCGGCTTGGTCATCCCGCCGCCGGGCGCCGGCCACCAGGGGGCGCTGCGGCCCCCTCCCTCTCCCGGGAGCGGCCAAGCCAGCCCGGTGGGTGTTTCTCTCTCCCTCTCGCGCTCTCTCCTCCCGGCCTCACATCCGGGTCTGGAGCGCGGCCGCCGCTGTCACTGTTGGTGCGGGCGCGTCGGGGCCGGGCCGGGCGCTGTAAATGGCGGCGGAGGGAGGCGGAGCGGCGGCCACGCTCAGCCCAGATCCCCCGAAACTTTAGGTTCGAAGCCCCACAACTTTCCGGGAAGCGCTGCCGCTCCGGAGGCGTGGACGGAAGGGGAAGCCGAGGCGGGAAGTCTGGGGGAATCGGCGGGGAGCCGGGGAGACTCGAACCCGCGGCGGGGGCGGAGTCCACCAGTGCCTCGCGTCTCCGCGGCCCCCGCCTCTTTTTCTGCACCCTCCCGGCGGCCGCGGCCAGGGCCGGAGCCGCAGCCGCAGGCGCGCGCTGCGCGGAGCCCGGGACTGCGCCGGGCCTCGCAGGCGGTGGCGCGCCGAGCGCAGCCGGGCTCCCTCCTCGCGACCTCTGGGCCCTGTTGCTTGGGCGCACCTGGCGCCTGTGAGGCCGGGGCCGGCGACTTCGGGAAGCTAGCAGGAGGCCGGGCCACGCGCAGCCCCTGCCGGCCCAGGGTCCTGGGGCCGGGCCCCGAGTAGTGCATGCGGGGCGGGGCGGCCGTGAGCCGGAGGCGAAGATGGAAGGCTTAACGCTGAGCGATGCGGAGCAGAAATACTATTCAGATCTCTTCTCCTACTGCGACATTGAGAGCACCAAGAAGGTGGTGGTCAACGGGCGGGTGCTGGAGCTGTTCCGGGCCGCGCAGCTGCCCAACGACGTGGTCCTACAGGTAACGTCGCGTCCCGGGGTCGGCGGGCGGCTCAGGCCTGCAGTCTCCAGCCTCCGGGAGTGGGAGTGGGCGCCGATTCCTTGGGGACCGGCGGGGGTCTGGGTCGGAGTCCCCGCAGCGGGTAGGGGCCGCAGGTGCCCGGGAGGCCTGGACTCGCGCGGCGGCCGAGGGGGAGGGGATGGCTCTTAGAAGACGGAACTCCTCTGGTGGGGGTCTGAAGAGCCTCAGCCAGTATCCCCCACTACCCTGAGAATCTGTGCTTTGCACTGCAAGAGCTACCTCACGTGAAGGATCTTAGGTTGTTAATGTGTGTGAATCCTGGAACCTGGCATACAAAGCTTTTCGGATCCTGCGGAGTCGTGAAGTTATCAGTATGGGCAAAATGGTTTTTTTAATTCTTGAATTAACCGAGAAGACGCGATAAAGTGAGTTTTACAGGTTTAGGCATCGAAGAAACTGTTTTATTAAAGGAAGCAAAATTCTTAGGGCAATTTTGAAAAATGTGAACTAGTGAGTAGTTTTACAAGTAGGCATACAAGAAGTTGTAATTATCTGTAGAACGTGTGTATGAAACTGAACAGTTTTTTTCAACAGGCGTTTGAAAGCATTTGTGGAACTTGCGGATTTAGGTTGGGAGATGAGTATTGAACAGCTGGTAGACAGAAGTGCGTATTTTCCCTAATCTGAAGCCCTGGAGGAGCAAGCCCTATAGGTTTCAAGCCTTCTTTATCATATATGCTTTTAAAACAGAAGACTTCCTAGAAATTCTTATCTAATGTATGTGGTGAGCATTAGTGCTACTCTGTTTAATGATTCATAGCTGCTAGTAGGAGTCTGTCTAAACAGCATATTAGGAACAGGTTTTAAGCACTCATGTTTTATATTGATCCAAGCTAGTTATCCACATCATCCACATCTCCAAAACTTAAAACCACATGTGTAGGCGTATGTAGTGGACTGCAGAGCATTGGACCAGGGTTT
Organism: Papio anubis; assembly: GCF_008728515.1. Classification (NCBI taxonomy): domain Eukaryota; kingdom Metazoa; phylum Chordata; class Mammalia; order Primates; family Cercopithecidae; genus Papio; species Papio anubis. The sequence continues at coordinate 123,792,141 of NC_044981.1, forward strand.
TGAGGGCTGGGTCCTTGACCCTACTCTGCTGTTAACCAGCAATATGACTTTGGGTCAGGCACTTTCCCTTTTCAAGCATAAGTATGTTCATCCACAGAATGAAGGCAAGTTTCTTCTAACAAAAATTCTGTGAAGTATAAAAATGTCCACACACAGGCCTCTGTTTTAGAAGTTAGGTCCGCATTAACTATGACTAAGTTGAACGAGTTAGATCTTTTTACATGTTCTTGTGTTTTTATATTGCTTTTTTAAAATCTTGGGAGGAAAAATGTGGGATGTCTTACGTGCCAGTGAAGGGCAACGAGGAGTCCAATTTCATCCTGTTGAAAAGGGACAAATAGTAAATATTTTGGGCTTTGCTGGCCATATATGCTCTCTGTTGCATATTCTTCTTTGTTTTTGTGTTTACAAAACACAAATATGTAAAACCATTCTTAGCTCAGGGACATACAAAACTGATTCTGTGGTCTGCTAACAGAGGGTGCTGGTAGTGTGGTCTACAGTACTCTCCTCTTACAACTTTGGAGTAGGACTTAAAGATCTGGTCAGAACATGCTCATTAATGATCCTCTTTTTGCTCCTTTTGAAGAAATAACAGAATATACCTTCAAGTTAGGATCTAAATAAAATTAAGGAAAAGCCTTCTGTGTTCTATTTTGGTTTGTCTTTGAGGTGAGAAGGAGTTGAAATAAAACTTTCAGTCTTTTTAATGATACGCAAAGACTTTAGAACTTGAAATGTAATTTTTAGGACAGACACATCAGCACTAATGAATCTTTACTTGAAACATGTTTAATCCAGTGCAAGTTATTTTTATGTTTTGCTCAATTTTATTAACATTCAAAAAATAAATTTCCATTGTCTTTTGTCATAAAGAGAGAGCTTAAATATTCAGGGTTCAGTTACAAGTTGGAACTCCCTGAAGCAGAACTCTACAGTAATGTATACTAAATAGCAATCCAGATATCTTGAAGGCAGTTTACTTAAAAATTGGTCTAAGACATAGACATATGAGACAAAAGGAGAATATGTGCTTACTTCCCTTAAGGGAGTTTGGGATTGTCTGAAAACAGTCCTCCATTGCTTTTTAAGTGGGAAACATTTGGGGAAGCTCATATCTAGTGCCGAGTTCTCTGCTTAACACTGGGCTAGGCATTGCAGGCATCAGAAGAGGAGTAAGAAGCTCTTAAGGATCTTGTCAATTACAGGAGTATTCATGTATAGCATAAGGTAGAATGTATGCCATAGGAGAGGTGCCAAGTGTTATGTAAATACAAAGGAGGTATGACCAAGAAAGGCTTTTTGACTTAATTCAGATGGACTTTAAATTAGGGTGGAGTGAGGGGAGTGGAATTATGAGGGCTTCCAGGCAGAGAAAAAAAGGTGATCAAAAGTGGAAAGTGTAGGAGCCTTTTCAAGGACTAGTGCTTTCAGGATAACGGAACATAAAATTAGAAAGAGGCCATATTAGGAAAGACTCTGAAGAAGGGCAGCAGATACGATATTTCAGCAGGCGATGGAGAACCACTGAAAAGTTTCTGACTTCGAGTGGCAGAGAGGCTAGGGAATGAGACTCTTTTAGTGATCTGGATTGGGTGCTAGGTCATGGACTTCCAACCAGGGTGACAGCAGTAGAATAGAAAGAGAGAGACTGGATGTGTTATTGAAGGACTGCTGGGTAGCCACTATATGAGGTGCTTTGTGGAATAATGTTTAATTGAAGCCAGGTTATCAAGGTTGGATGCAGAGCTTTGAACTAATTGTGAAGGTAACAGGGAGTGGTAGATTTAAAGAAATGACTCATAAAGCAGTGCTTTAGGAGTCGTTTGTCAGGGCCACAGGAATTAGAGGAATAAAACTGTAGACTTAACTTGGGGGCTGATTTTGTATGGCAGATACGAAGTAAGAAACTGGGCCAGTGGTACTCAAACTTGGGAATGAGGGTGATAATGGGGAAGGGGCATTTGGCAGTGTCTAGAGACATTTTTGATTGTCATAACTGGAGGGGAGAGAGCAGTTCTACTGGCATCTAGTGGGTAGAGGCCAGAAATGCTGCTAAACATCCTGCAGTGCACAGGACAGCCTCCACAAGAATTATGTACCCAAAATGTCAGTAGTGCTGAGACTGAGAAACCCTAACCTGGAATATAGTGGTGGGAGTGGGACAAACATGAGATATGGGCCAGGCACAGTGGCTCACGCCTGTAATCCCAGCACTTTCGGAGGCTGAGGCAGGTGGATCACCTGAGGTCAGGAGTTCGAGACCAACCTGGCCAACATGGTGAAACCCTTTCTCTACTAAAAACACAACATTAGCCGCGTGTGGTGGCGCATGCCTGTAATCCCAGCTACTCTGGAGGCCAAGGCAGGAGAATCACTTAGAACCTGGGAGAAGGAGGAGGTTGCAGTAAGCCGAGATCGAGCCACTGCACTCCAGCCTAGGTGACAGAGCAAGACGCTGTCTCAAAAAAAGAGAGAGAGAGAGAGGTGGTAGAGATTATGAAGGTAAACTCGAGAGGCCTGGGTTATTTGGCAGTGTTTTGGTGAGAGTACAATGGGGCAAGGATCATTCTTCGTCACACCACTCACAGTTAGAAAAGGGGCACGGGGAGGGCTTACTTTTTAAAAGAGACAATGATGAGTTTGGTTTCAGACATTTTTAGATGGCAATTCAGATCTCTTGGGGACAGTTGGAAGTGGGTGGAGATTTGTCCTGCTGGTTCTTACAGCAGTTCAGGTTCAGGTGTTTGGGGTCTTTTCCTCTGTTTTGCTCACCTAGGTGTTTAGGGATGGGAGACAGTGTCACATAGACTGGGTATGCACATACATATCAGGACCTTGATTGGTACAGTAGTTTACAGTGTTTGTTAGTAAAAGTTAGGAGGGGACTGAGTCATCTGGGGACGTGAGTGTAGAGAACAAAGAACACCGAGCCCAGAACCAAACGAGGAAGGAGCTGGCATTTATTGAGTGCCTATTACGTTCTTTGACCAGGCAAATCATTTTCGTGGAAGAACTCATTTGATCCTTGCAACACCTTGTGAAGAGGGTGTTATTCTTGTTTATTTTATTTTTTATTTTTTGTTTTTATTTTTATTTTTTGAGACAGTCTCGCTCTGTCGCCCAGGCTGGAGTGCAGTGGTGCGATCTTGGCTCACTGCAACCTCCACCTCCCAGGTTCAAGTGATTGTCCTGCCTCAGCCTCCTGGGTAGCTGGGACTACAGGCATGCGCCGCCACCACGCTCGGCTAATTTTTGTATTTTTAGTAGAGACGGGGTTTCACCATATTGGCCAGGCTGGTCTTGAACTCCTGACCTTGTGATCCGCCCACCTCAGCCTCCCAGAGTGCTGGGATTACAGGTTTATTCTTGTTTACTAAGAACTTGATAACAGGGAATTTAAATAATTTATTTGTGAATAGTTCGTATCTCTCCCTTACAATTATTCACCAGCTCTTACCTTCTCTGGTCATGTGGTTTGGGGGCAAGGTAAGGAATAAAATTCAGTTGGTCTGATTTTGACTTGCCCACAGTTCTTATGAACAGTAGGGATTTTGGAATATTTGATTTTGAGTTACGTATCAACTTCCTCCTTTGCATGGTAAGTAGTTTAATGTATGATGATGTCTTGAAACACAGCCACTTCAAAGAAAGAGGGAGATTCTTGTAGTTGGTATCTGGGGCACACACAGATACAATTTTTCTTTATTACAACTGTCAGATGTTTTAAGGTGTGCTCATTATACTTGCTTTGGAATAGCAGAGGAAAATCTCTTCTGAGTTTAAGAGTTTGTTTTTGAAGACAGAATGTCAATAGATAAACTGAAGGAGTGGATGCTTTGTAAAATTATGCTCCATGCCACATAATAACAAGATGAGGGGGAGAAAAATCTGGCTCATAGGATTTAATCATGAGGAATTTTGCTGTCTGCTGAGCAAGACAATATTCATTGTTGTGGCTTAAAAGTCAGCTTTTTCCGAGTAGTTTATTTTTTAAAGATTAGGAAAGATGTACTATTTACCACACTAATCAGAATGTTTTCTTTGCTTTCACCAAAAGCTTCTGTTTGGGAAATGTCTTAAAACTTCATACAGACTTTGAATGCATAATAGGTTGATAAAAGGTTCTAGTACTAACTGTTCTTTCATTGAGGTTTGTGAGCGATGTACCCTGTTAATGAAGCTGAAAATCTTTAGATCATTTGTGTTGAGCAATATCTTGGTAGAATATTTGAATAACACACATAAATGTAATGGGGAAAAGCAATAACAGTGAAACAAACCATTTTGTTTTTCTCTTGAAACTTGTTTAAATCAATTACAAAATCTGGCATTAGTGATAGGTTTAAAAATAGAAAGCAGAGCTCATTTATGTGTTGAAAGATATAAACTTAATAAGTCTCGGGTTTGTTATTCTGGAGTAGTGGTTTTTAGTTCTGAATTACTAAAAAATTATAATAAACTACAGAAATAATCTTGCCTTAATCACTTACCTATACACAGTTGAAAAAGATACTGTTTGTGAAAGAAGTCACAGTTAATGTCTTTCTGTAGTGTCCTATTTATTTACTTTTAAAATTTCTGTCTTCTTGAGTTTCTTATGTTAGTTTTAGTCATTTTGTTTGTTTGTTTTTAATCAATAGCCCAGAGTTAGAGTTTTAGTATATTGGGAATTCATGCCAAACATTTGATGGAACGACACAAGAGCATGAGAAGGTGGTATGAAGAGCACTAACTGTGGCAGGCAAGTTCCAGTCCTGGCATCAGCTAACTTTGTGACCCTGAACAAATCACAGAATGTCTCGTTTAGCTATGGAATTGGGTTTTCATGATTTCTGACTCAAATGAGACTATCTCTGTGTAGGAGCAGCTAATCTATTCCAGACACACCCCTTTAAAAGTAGCACAAAGTCTTGTGGTTAATTGCTCCACTATCTTGACACTGGAACTGGATTATTTGACATTCTTTGAGGACTATAAAGAGGAGATATATAGAAGAGGAAACTGATGAAAGGGTCATAAATCCGTGGGTGCTTAGTTCTTCAAGGCCATGAGAATTTGAAATGGGTGATAAGACTTGTCATTTCTGATGTTTTCCCTTATATATGTTTTATTTTCTGTAGCCTTTCCTATTGTAGATGCATCTGCACTCATCTTTTCCCTCTGTGTAATGGAAGTTAAACCATATACCACATTTCATTGAGATTTGATGAATTCTAAGACTTAGGCTTTTTAAAATTAAGAATACTACATCTCTTCTCCATTTTGTTTCAAGAATTAGCCATGTGTTGAATTTGGGGTCTATCATTAAATAATGAAGCCAGAATTTATTAGTCTGTCTCTTTTGGGTTGTTGATTCCTTTGAGATTCTGGTGTACACACTGGACATCTGCTTAGAAAACATAGTTCCACAGAATTTTGCACTTAATTTGTGATTTCTAGCCTTCCCCTAATTGAGTCAAGCTTATCTTATGGCCTTCTACATTAATTCAGTTTTAAGGAAGAGCACGCTGACCTGAGAAATGCTAAACATTTCTCTGTCTTAAATCAGTTTTAAATATTTGAACTAAAACTTCCTTGTGGCTGTTCTTTGTATACATGCAGTGGTGAAGGATAAAGACATGTTCTCTGACTTGTGCCAATGTCAAAAAGAAAAAAAAAATGGCCAGGCATGGTGGCCCGCACCTGTAGTCTCAGCTACTCGAGAGGCAGAGGCAGGAGGATCACTTGAGCCTGGGAAGTCAAGGCTGCAGTGAGACATAGTAGACATAGTAGTGTCACTGCACTCCAGCCTGGGTGACAGAGCAAGTCTCCATTCCACCCCCCACTGCGCCCCCCTCAAATAAAAGAAAAAAAGAACTGTATACAATAATAGAGAATCATTGGATGAGGAGGTAGTGGAGACCTACTTAGGTGTAAGGGAAGGCCCCTTAGAGGACGCCTGGATGAGGGGTCAAGGGAGGGAGAATAAGGTGTTTCATATAGAGAGAACTGGGAAGGGCCTGAGGCTGTCAAGAGGGCAGTGTGTGAAACTATGGACAAGAGGGGAGAATGGCAGGGACTGCATAAGGCAGGCCCTTGTACTCAGTGAAAAGGAATTTGGATTTTAGTGGAAATATACGAAAAGTTTTTATTTGGGGGTGTAGCATAACCTGAATTATATATATATATATAATATGTATATATATATTTTTGTTTGTTTTGTTTTGAGATGGAATCTTTCTCAGTCACCCAGGATGGAGTGCAGTGGCCGGATCTCAGCTCACTGCAAGCTCTGCCTCCCGGCTTTACGCCATTCTCCTGCCTCAGCCTCCCGAGTAGCTGGGACTACAGGCGGCCGCCACCTCACCTGGCTAATTTTTTGTATTTTTTAGTAGAGACAGGGTTTCATCGTGTTAGCCAGGATGGTCTCGATCTCCTGACCTCGTGATCCACCCGTCTCGGCCTCCCAAAGCTGAATTATATTTTAAAAGATCATGCTGACTGATGTATGAGCAAAAAGAATACTGGGGGCAAGTGGAAGCAGATAGGCTAGTGGATATGCAACAGTCCAGGCAGCAGACAGCAATGGCTTAAATTAGCGAGGTGGCAGTAGGATAGAGAACAGTGGACATATCCGAGAATTTTTTAGGTGGTAGAAATAGGAAGGCATAGTAATGTGTTGGATATGGAACATAAGGGAGGGGAAAGAACTTGAGGATGTTGCTGGAAGTTGCCACTATTGTATGGTTAGAAGAGGAATGGATTTTGGCGGGGGTTGTTTCGGTGGGAGGGGTAAGGGTGAATTCAGGAGTTCCCCTTTTGTCTAGTTCTCAGAAGCTTGTAGATTGTCAAGTAGACCTGTTAGAGAGATCTATAAATCTTGAGGAATTCAGAGATACTTGGCTTAGATATGTCATTTGAAGATTATCACTATGTTAGTGACATTTAAGGTAATGAAAATGAATGAAATAATTGAAGAAAAGATAAAGAAGAAAGAAAGATGGACTAGAATTGGAATCCTGAGGAATGCTGAACGTTTCTAAGTTGAGTAAACTGGAAGGCCTCTTGGAAGGAGGCTAGAAAGCACACAACCAGAGTGGTACAAATTGGGAATGTGTAATGTACAGTATTATCATGTCGTGGATGCCAAATAATGCAGGTATTTCAAAGGGGGTGGGTAGTCAGCTGTATTGAGTTTCACTGAGAGGCTGAGAAGATGTGGGCAGGAATGTGGCCATTGGATTTGGCAACCTGGAAGTTATTAGTAACTTCAGTGAGCCAGTTTCATGGACTAGTGTAGATGGATGCCAGATTTGAGTGATTTGAGGGATAAATGATGGCTGAGGAACTAGAGATAGGGTGTATAGATAGCTTTGAAAGAAGTATGCCTGTGAAAGGGAATAGATACAGGGTAGAAGCTAGAGGTGTATGAGGATATAAAGGAAATCTTTTTGTTTGTTTCTTTTTGAGTGTGAGAAATTCTGCAGAATGATTTTAGTTGTTAGGATTGCTAAGATCAGGGAGATGAGAAGTCCTTGAGAAAGCAGGAATGGTCAGGATCCTGACTGCACAGAGTCCTTTGATAAGAAGGGGATACTTCCTCAGTGTTTTTTTTGTTTGTTTTGTTTTGTTTTGTTTTGAGATGGATTCTCACTGTGTCTCCCAGGCTGGAGTGCAATGGTGTGGTCTTGGCTCACTGCAACCTCCGCCTCCCGGATTCAAGCGATTCTCCTGCCTCAGCCTTCAGAGTAGCTGGGATTACAGGCGCCCACCACCATGCCTGCCTGATTTTTGTCTTTTTAGTAGAGAAGGGGTTTCACCATGTTGGCCAGGCTGGTCTCGAACTCTCGACGTCGTGATCCGCCCGCCTTGGCCTCCCAAAGTGCTGGGATTTCAGGCATGAGCCACCATGCCCGGCCACTTCCTCAGTTTTAACAGTGGTGAAGAAAGAACAACATGGTTACAGAGGCAAGTAGGAATATAGATTTAGTGGGTGGAATATAGATTTAGTGGGAAGATGTTCTGGCCTGATGGCTTTTATTTGTTTTCTACAAACTGAGGCAGGATTAACAGTATAGTAGTGACATAAAATCTTAATATGAAAGTAAGGGGAAAAAAAAACAAACTTACATTAGTTTCAAAGAGGCCTAACATACTTAGGAATAAACTTAAGAAAAGAGTCACCAAGATTTTTGTATTAAAAACTACAAAACAGGGCTGGGCACAGTGACTCACGCCTGTAATCCTAGCACTTTGTGAGGTTGAGGTGGGCAGATCACTTGAGCACAGGAGTTTGAGACCAGTCTGGGCAACGCAGGGAGACCGCTGCCTGTAAAAAAAGATAAAATAAATTAGCTGGGTGTGGTGGTGTGCACCTGTGGTCCCAGCTACTTGGGAGGCTGAGGCAGGAGGATAGTTTAAGCCTGAGAGGCAGAGGTCAGGGAGGCAGATGTCAGAGAGACCCAAGATTGTGCCAATGGACTCCAACCTGGGCAACAGAGCCAGACCCTGTCTCAAAAAAAAAAGAAAAAGAAAAAAAAAAAGAAAAGGAAAAGAAACAAGAAATAATTGGGCTTTATTAAATATTTTTTAAACTTTTACACTTCAGAGGATACTTAAAGTATAAAAAGATAAACCGTAGATTGGGGAGAAATATTTGCATATTATAAACATGGTAAAGGTCTTTAATCTAGAATATATTTGAAAAATCTTACAACTCACTTATAAAGGGAAAAAAAAAAAAAAACTGGGCGAAAGCCCATTCTTAGGCTTAAGCCCATTAAATAGGTATTTCACCAAAGACAACGATAAGAATGGCCAATAAGCATATGAAAAGATGCTAACATCATTAGTCATTAGGGAAATGCAAATTAAATCACAGTGATATACTATCACGCACTGACCAGAGTGGCTATAATTAAAAAGACTGACAATACCTAGTATTTATATTGTTAAGAAACTGGAACCCCTAGGCACTTCTCTTGGGACTGTAAATGGCACAACCACTTTGGGAAACAGTTTGGCTTTTTCTTAAGAAGTTAAGCCTAAATTTGCCATAGGAACTAGCAGTTCCGCTGTTAGGAATCTGCCCAAGAGAAATGAAAATACATGTAGAAATAATGGCATGTACATGTCTGTTAGCATTATTCACTGTAGTCAAAAACTAGAAAACAATTCAAATATCCATCAAATGGTGTTTGAATACATAAAATGCGGAAAACTATTCTGCAATAAAAAAAAACAAATTAGTGATATATGTTATAACAAACATGAATGTCAAAAACATGGCTCTGGGCAACATAGCAAGACCCTGTTGCAAAAAAATTAATAAATAAAATTAGCCGAGTGTGATGGCACCTGCATATCATTCAGGCTATTCTTGGAAGGCTGAGGAAAGAGGATAGCTTAAGCCCAGGTGTTTGAGGCTGCAGTGAGCTGTGTTCACGCCACTACACTCCAGCCTGGGTGACATAGCGAGACCTCATCTGTAATAACAACACGCTAACTGTCAAACCAAATACAAAAGAGTACATATTGTGTGGTTACATTTATATAGACTGTCTACAAAAAGCAAATCTATAGAGATATAGCAGATTAGTGGTTGCCTGAGGCCGGAGTAAGAGAAATGGTCTGGAGGAAAATACTTCGGTGACAGAAAAATTCTAAAATTAGATTGTAGTGATAGTGCTGTATACACTCTATAATTTTCTTAAAACTCAATTAATTGTACATGTACGATGGTTGAATTTTATGGTTTATAAATTATACCTCAAAGCTATGAATTAAAAAATTACACAATAGTCATCTAGGAGAATGTAAAAGTTGAGTGTGGTGGAGAATGAAGGACTGTGTACTGCTTACATAGTTTAATTACAAAACTTCAGCATAATGTAATCTGGCATTCGATAAAGGATTTAAATTTTGAAAGATGATATACTGATAGATTTTTACATGTAGCGGAGATTGCCATATCTCATCTTCCAAGATTCATTAGAACTCAGTATATTTACATTACATTACATTAGCATCAAGCTAACATTTATGCACTGTTCTGTGTGACAGGGACTGCTCTGTCTGCTTTTGTATGTGTTGTTTTACAAGTACATTATTTATTGACCTTAGAAGGGGCTAAAAATCGTATGATTTAGAATGAAGACCAGTTTCCATCTATTGACCTTTAGTGGTATGATGAATTTTTGTACACTTAACTCAGATATCTTAATATTATGGGAAATTACAGAAATATAATACTTCAAAGAATAATGCGAATTTGAAGTAGTCATGACTGACAAGTACTAATTTTAATGAAATAGTGGTTTCAATCTACAGGACTATTTTGGGTTGGTTTGTCCACTGGAATAATCACTGTCACTATCATGAATCTTTTTGGGGGCTATTCTAATGTTACTTAAAGGGACTGATTTGGTGTTTTGTATTTTGAAATAGCTGTATTCAATCTGAGTTTGCATAAGTAGCTAGATCTTGGGCCTAATACAATTATAAGTGTGTTCCTTTGGAGAAAAAAATAGTTGCATAAAGTGATTATTGCTTCTTTTTGCCCATGAGTTATGCAAAATGTTGTACGTGGAAATAGAAGTATCTATATCCTTGAAACAAGAATTCATTGTTTGGAAACTAAGAGTATACTAGTTTTTCTTGGTGTCTCATTTGTGACTAGAAGGATCAGAGGTTTGACTTCAAAGTGTTTAATGATACTGTATGTTAATAGCTGATTTAGAAGAATGCATATCTTTTCTGAAGCACTTCATTATATTCCATAGAAAAGTAATTACAACACCCTCGTAATTTTCTGTGTCAGCAAGTATTGAGTGTAGTCAATAATAGCATAGACTTTGGAATATGACAGTTCTAGATTTTGAATCTCCAGTTGGTGCTTATTAACTTCTCATCCTTTGTAAGTGCTTAACCTCTCTTGAGATTTCATTTCCTCATCTGTAAACTGAAGCCAATACCATTTCTGGAGGGTTTTTTTGTTTGTTTGTTTTGTTTTGTTTTGTTTTGAGACAGAGTCTGGCTCTGTCTCCCAGGCTGGAGGGTAGTGGCACAGTCTCTACTTACTGAACCCTCCGCTTCCCAGGTTCAAGCTATTCTCCTGCCTCAGCCTCCTGAGTAGCTGGGATTACAGGCCTGCACCACCACGCCCAGCTAATTTTTGTATTTTTTAGTACATTTTTAGAGATGGGGTTTCGTCTTGTTGACCAGGCTGGTCTCGAACTCCTAACCTCAGGTGATCCTCCGCCTTGACCATTTCTGAAGTTTTAATACTACCAAACTGATAGTGCCTGGTTCTTAGAAGGTAATCAAGTAAGTTTCACTCACTTAAGCTCTGCTGTATATGAGAAAACACAGAATTTGTAGGATCTTGGCTTTAATACTAGAGAAAATTGTCTGTTCTTCAAATCTAGCTTTATACCTTTCATTGATTTTGTTGGGTGAACTTCATAATGCTTTCCCAACCTTTCGATTCTGTCAGTAAGCCTTTTGTTTTGCCCTTTCACTGGATAATTAATTTGAGGGTTTGCTCTCTTGAAGTGAAGTTTACCACTAGAGGACTCAAAGAATGATTCTGAGGTTTGGAGCCTACAGAAGGGTGATGCCATTAACATGGAAATAAAGAAGCAGAGGGCAAGGTAAGGGGTTTGGGGAGAAGATAATGTGGTGAATTTTGGATGTGCTGAGTGTGATGCCATGTTCCTTCCTTCTGGGCAGCAGAGTTAGGTGGACATTTGAAAGCTTGAGAGTAGCAGCAGCTGGCTGGCGTTAGAAGCGTGTGCAGACTTGGTGGTGGTTCCTGAATGAGGCCATTCACTAAAAATGAGGAATGCAAGCCTAATTTTTTTTTTTTTTTTTTGAGACAGGGTCTCACTCTGTCACCCAGGCTGGAGTACAGTGGCATGGCATGATCATGGCTCACTACAGCCTCAACCTCCCAGGCTCAAGGGATCTTCCCACCTCAGCTTCCCAAGTAGCTAGGACTACAGGCACATGCTATCATGCCCAGCTAATTTTTGTATTTTTTGGCTGTTAAACTCCTGGACTCAAGCAAGGATTACAGGCATGAACCATCATGTCCCGCCTTAAAGTCTTTATATTTGAAATGTCCTTTCAGAGTTAATTAACTCTGATATTGTCCCAGAGATTTAGGTTTCTGTTTTCACTTAAGACCTCAGGAGTTTTCTGAAACTTTCTTGAAACTGTTAGGAAGGCCATGTGGGTATGGAAGTATAATATCTCTTCATCTGAAATTAGGTCAGCCTCCAGAGACTTGAATCTTGGATATTAAACCCAAAGGCACCTTACATTTTAAACACGTAACACATTTGGACATTTAATTCAAGAGGTTTTAGCTATTTGTATAAGCAACCACTAAACACCTGGACACGTAGTAATTGTATTTAGCTGAGGAGTGAGCCTCGGAGCTGAAGAATCTAGCCTACCTCTTCACGTCAGCATCTTATTGCAGCTTTGTGATTCTCATTTAACACAGGATCTCATTTAATCCTTGTAATAAGCGTGCCATTTCATTAATTTTTATTAATAGGAAAATGTATGCACTTATGATATTCAAGAATCGATAGATTCTTGAAGGTTTGTAGACAAATTTCTTGAGGTTTAGTTATCCTGTGGCGTTGCTGTACCATTTGTTCAGAGGATGGTTCTATTGAATTCCTATTCTCCATATATTCAGAATTTTTTTTTTCAATTTCATGTCCTATAATTATGCTTTTCATTAATTAAACAAACACCATTAAACACCTGCTGTGCTCCAGGATCTGTACCTAGGGCATTCAGTATGCAGAGGTGAGTGAAGGAGACACGGTTCCTGTCCTGCTGGAAAACTGAATCTTCTGATCTCCAAGGAGTCACTGTGCCTGTCTGCTTCATGACTGTATTCCTAGCACATTGTCAGTAGTGAATATTTGTTGAATGAGTGAACATGATTTATCTTTTTTCCCAAAAAATATGTTTGCTTATCTCTAACCTTAATGTACATTGCCAGCCAATTCAAACGATAGTAATAATTAATGCTGATGTAGTGCCTACTATATCAGCCTTGTTTGTGGCCCTTTATATATGATAATTCATTTTCGTTTCAGTGATGTGAAGTGGACACAGTTTATTATCCCTATTTTTAAAATGACACAGGATAAGTAACTTCTCTACGATTATACAGCTAGTAAGTAGTAGAGCTGGGATTTAAGTAGTCCTGCTTTACTACTACGTTCTATGTGTGTTTCATGGAAGCTTAAGAGTGAAAGTCAGATTACTTTCTGACAAGCTTGTGTATTACTCCTTCAAAAATGTTTTCTTATTCAGACTCTGACTGATTCCCAGTAGAATTTTTTACAGTCTCTATATTATTGCTGAGATTTTATTAAACTTACTGTATTTTTTCCTGGGATCCAGAGCAGATTCTTCCTATGATGAATTATTTTCTACATTGAGATATTTACAGACTAACTCATTTTATAGTCCTTTGGTTTCCTTCATAATTTTTATCACAGGCTTACTTACCTAAATCTGAACCATCACATTATATCTCTGGAATGTTGTATCATCTTTCATGGAATTAGAAAGGTCTTTGAAATAATTTTTGAACTTTCACTTAAAATACCATGCGTTTTTTGTTTTTTAGTTTGACCTCCTACTTGAACTTTTTCCTGATCATCCCAACCAGATAACCCCTCCTTCTGTAGTCTCCCAGCTCTGTTCTGTATGTTTGCACTTGTATACAATTTGTACTTTAGGTTATCCTTTCTGTGTATCTTTTTCCCGTGATCGGTGGCAAACAATTTGAGGGTAAGTTTTAGCCTTGTTTCCCTTATTATCACTTTGTTCCTGTTAGGTACTCACTCAAAGCCTATTAGACTGCTTAGCTGGTGCTTTAGAACTTCATTCCTCATCAGTACATTGATGGGTCCCAGCCTAGGCTCTTCATTTTATCATACCACTTAAAAACTTCCAAATTATAATTAATGAGTTTTTTTCAACAGTATGGAACTCTGAGAACAGACTGCATAGTGCTTTCAGTTAGACTGTGAATATTCTCGTTAATACTTTTAAAATTGGTCAGGTGATGCTAGTCAAACACACTGAGCGTGCATGCTAATAACTTTAAGGAGTTGTTACATCAAGGCTGTTCTCTTAATTTTTTTTTTTTTTTTTTAAGTGGTATCATGGCTTACTTTAGTAGTAAACTCACATGCATTTCTCTGCCCTGCAGAGGCATAATTTTCAGTTGTTGAACTTGACAGTGAGCAAGCACTGGTAGACAAGCATTAATCTAAATAAGAAAACAGGTCAGTGGAGTTTCTCATTTAATTTAGTTAACTCTTTTAGAGAGAAGGTATAGCATTCCCATAAAATGAAGGGTGATACAGAGAGCATTTCAAATCTGAGTAGTCATGCGTAATCAGCCTTAAAAGCTTCTGCCAACCCACTGCTACATCTCACAGGCTTGTTTCTGATTATTCTCCTAATAGGGACTTTGTGTTCCCTCCCAGCAAATCTGTTTTTCTGTTTCTCACACAGCTTTTACTTGTTCTTTATCTATTCTTTTTTATCATGTAACTTCCTTCATCTACAAGACTCTGTCCTCACTTCTGTGCTTATTCCTCCCCCCCTTTTCAAAACATGGCTTAATTGACTTTTATAGGTTTTGGAAATTAATTTGAACAACCTCACTCTCACTGAGACCAATTTCCCTGCTGCCTATCCTTTTATATATGTTTTGCACTGTATTGATTTTTGTTCATTTATGCTGTTTCTTGGTGTGTTTATGCCGTTGCTTGGCTGCTTCTCCAGTATCTCTATATCCCAGCAATATTGTGAGCAAGTTGTGGATAAAACTCAGATTTCTTTTCTTTCATGATGTGCAGAACAGCAGAAACACATAATAGATGTTTAGAAAACATAGGCAGCTTTTTGGGGCAAGCCATTTGCTTAGCCCTGCTTTGCTGTGCATTCATAGACGTGATTGGGATGATGACTTAAGGCAATTCTGGGCTCCTCACCCAGGGAAGTGAAAAGTGGGGGTGATGAAGCTTGAAGCCTTGGATATTCCACTGCCTAGCACTATGGGTACTCTCTCCCCACCCCAATCAACATTCTGAGCATGAGAAGAGAAGGAGGCAGTAAGAACAGGAACAATAGCACAGAATTCTCTGAGCTCTGACTTCGCTGCTTTGCTGACAAGACATTGCTGCTTTCCCCTCCCTCCCTTTCAGAATCTTTTTCCCTTACCTACCCCCACTTTTTTTTATATATAGCAGAGTAATTGTAAGAAATTTTTTTAAAACTGTGAATTTATTGGCAACTAAAACAATAAGTTATGGTAGAATCTGGATACCTTGGCACTATAGCATATACTTTTTTTTTCATAAAGTATAATGAGGCACAACTTCTACAGAGTTCCAGTGTGCCTGGCTGCAAGTGGCGGCCCACAAGTCAATTTAGAGATGAGGGTGCTGGGTTGAGTGATGGTACACTCACAGGATTTCATACATTCCCTAGCACAGGCCACTGAGACATGTGCCACGTCAGAATTACGGATTGTACTACTTGTCATTAGGAATAATAGAAACTACAGATCTTAAACCTTTGAAAGCTAATGACCCACTGTATTCTCTGCCTTCATTCAGAACACTAAAGAATTAATGGCTGGTGGAAGGGAGCTTATGGTTAGATTTTCTGTTTACCACCCACAGTTGTGAACCCTGAGAGATAGAAATCTTTTACTTCCCTAAGTACATTTCCCTCTAAGATTTGATTCTAGAGTGAATCCAAACTTAGTGTTTCTTGCTAGCACCTAACAAATGGCAAAAAGGGAATTGTCATAGTTACTAATTGTATTGTTTCATGGTTATTTTCTACATAATGTTCCTTTTTGCTTCTGGTGTTTTTCATTTGACCCTGCACACCCATCTAGCTGCCTTCCAATTTTTTTCTTCCTTTTACTGCCAAATAACAAATGACCTGATTTCTTCTCTACTGCCTGTACCCTGGCCTATTCTTAAGCACTAGTAATCTAACTTTTATTTTTATTTGCTGATTCATCTTTTGAGACAGAGTCTTGCTCTGTCACCCAAGTTGGAGTGCAATAGCACTCTCTTGGCTCACTACACCTCTGGTTACCTGGGCTTAAGCGATCCTCCCACCTAGCCTCCCGAGTAGCTGGGACTACAGGTGTGCACTACCATGCCCGGCCTTTTTTTTTGGTGTTTTTATTAGAGATGGGGTTTTGCCATGTTGGCCACACTGGTCTCGAACTCCTCAGCTTAAAAGCAATCTGCCTGCCTTGGCCTCCCAAAGTGCTGGGATTTTAGGCATGAGCCACTGTGCTTGGTGTAATTTAACTTTTATATTCCGCCTCCTTTTTGTTTTTTGTTTTTTTAAAGTATTCTTAAAGTTCGTTGTTATCGTAATCACCAAATTCAGTGACCTTTTCTTAGGTCTTATTCTGTTCAACCACTTTCCTTGCAATTGGCAGTGAATCACTTCATGTTGGATATTGTCTCTTCTTGTTCATCATGGAGCTGAAATATTCTGTCTTTAACATCTGATTGTCTTCCTACTGTCTTCTTTGGAGTCAGCTTTGATTCGTCTTTTCCGTTTATCTAACTTTCAAAGTCCTTCAGATTCTCTTTGAAAGGACTTAGCCAATCATTCTTTTCTGTTCTTAGCATTACTCTAATCCAAGCTCTGAACGCCTCATTGATAAACTACTATAGTGGCCGCCTAAATGTTAAGCTTTTCTGTAATTGCTAAAGAATAGATTAGTTAATTATAAATTATATGATACTCTTAAGAAATGTTCGGTGAAAATTAGCGTGGCATTTAGAGCCTCCATCATCTAACTTCATTGTACCACCTAGCCACCACTACAGTCCCTGAATTGACTTATTGGCACCCTGAATTGGATTGCCTCTCTTGTTTTGACTGACCAAAAATCTACCAATTCTTTAAGGGCTAGAGATTGGGTACTTATTAAAAAAAAAAAAAATCCCAACTCACAGTAACCACTCTTTTTATTTAATTCTTACAGGGGTCGAGTACTAATTATATAGCACCTATAATGGGCCAGGCATCAAGCTATTTGACATATATTTAACTTTACATTTAGAGATAGGTATTATTTCAGTTTTTCAACTGAGCAACCTTGAGCTATAGAGTGGCTACATGTGCAACATGCACTGGGATTCAAATTCAGTTTCGTGTGATGGCAAAGCTTATGCTCAGGTTGCCAACCATTTTGATGCTTAAAATTACAACCTTGCTGGGTATGGTGGCTCACGGCTGTAATACCAGCACTTTGGGAGGCTGAGGCAGATGATTACTTGAGCCCAGGAGTTTGAGACCAGCCTCAGCAACATAGTGAGACCCCATTTCTACCAAAAAAAAAAAAAAAAAAGGCCAGCTGCAGTGGTGCATGCCTGTTAGCTACTAAGGGGGCTAAGGCGAGAGGGGTTTGAACCAGGGAGGTTGAGGATGCAGTGAGCCGAGATCACGCCACTGCACTCCAGCCTGAAAGACAGACCTTGGAGACACAGTGAGAACTATCTCAAAAAAAAAAAAAAAAAAAAAAAATACAGCCTTATATCATAGGTTGTGTGTTGTTTGCAACTAGGGCAGAAAGTTTTTGAGAAAAAGGGTTCTGTGTAAAAATTTTGTTTTCCTCCCAGGGCCAAGTATATAATTTCAACATTGTATGTGAGTACTTAAGAGGAGAAGATTTTTATGAGATGTTTCTATAATGCTACTAGGTATAATAACCAGTCTGCTACTCAGTGTTAGCACATTCTCTACAATATTGAGAAAACATGAAAGACTGCAGATATGGGTGTGTACTTGAATCAAGGAGAGGCAGTAGAGCAGCCTTATATTTTGTTCCCCAAAGCGTGAGATGTGTACCCAATTCTTGCACATAGTGAAGAAGCTGTTCTCTTTTTTATTGTTTTTCACATCTGATTATTCACGGAGAAAGTTTCAGATTGGAGCTAGTAAAATTTTTTTTTTAACACCGTTCCCATATTATTTGCTCTCTTTTAATAAAGGACAGGTAGGCCTTGATGTGGTTGCAAGCACATTTAGCAGACAGTGGTATTTGGCTGAAATTACAGTTTTGTTTTCATTGAATATATTATTTTTTTTAATCTCTGTTTCAAGTGAAGTAGAATTTTCCATTTATACATGATACAAAGTTTCTTTTAAAATAAGTTTAACTTTAAAAAAAGTGTCTCATTTGAAGAAAAAATACTAAGTACATAATAGTGCAAGTGGTCCATGAACATGGCAGAATTTGTGAAGGTGGTATGCAAGTGTCTAAAATTTGGGAGATACTGGCATAGTGAAAAAAGCCAGGCTTTGGAGGTCTATGAAGCTGGGTTCATATCTTGGCTCTACTAATTTCTAGTCAATATCCTTGGCCAAGAACTTTCTCTTTGCCTATTACTTTGATTTGTAAAATGAAAATAACAATGCGTAATTTTTAGGGTCATTTTTGAGGATTGTATTAAAGAAGTACTGATACACCACTCAATAAATGATAGCTTTTTCATCATTGTCACTTTTATTTTGTTTATTGTTTATTTTCATTTAGTCAGCTTAAAATCCTTGATGGAATTTTTAAGTTGAAGTTGAGTTCTTAGGAGTTACCACCATCAAGCAAGTACAGATGGTTCCTGACTTACAATGATTTGATTTAGGATTTTTCACATTTACAGTGGTGTTAAAGTGATACACATTCAGTACACTCCTGAACTTCTGATGGAATCATGTCCCAGTAAACCCATCATAAGTTGAAAATATTGTAAGTCGAAAACATACTTTTGACTTGGGATATTTTCAGCTTAGGTTGGGTTTATCAGAATGTGACCCCATTATAAGTTAAGGAGCATCTGTGCTTAACTGCTCTGAGCCTTAGTTTCTCTGGGCATTAATTAGTTTTTTTCTTCCTGTGTTTGGGGAATAAAGGTAACCCTTGCCTCTTAGGATTGTTTTAAGGACTAAATGAATTCATTCGTAAAGTACCTGGAACAATGCCTGGTACTTGGAATAGTGCTTTATATAGCTGTTAGCTACTATTGTTGCTATTCTCCTAGGAAGAAGCTTGTTGGAGATCCTGAGGCTTTTTTTCTTTGTTCTTTTTTTTTTTTTTTTTTTTAAAGATATATTTTATTTTAAAAGATTTATTGTAATAAGGTATTTTCTGTATATCCATTATTAAAACATAGTCTTGCACACTAAGTGCCTTCTATCTGTCAACTCCTTCTGATAGGTAGAAGGAGTTCTGTGAAGTTTTCTTTCTTTTTTTTTATTTTTATGTTGTTATTATCATTATTATACTTTAAGTTCTAGGGTACATGTGCATACATCACTAAACCCACTCCATCCCCAACACATGATAAGAACAAAGAACTTTCTTTCTTTGTTCTTATCATGTGTTGGGGATGGAGTGGGTTTAGTGATGTTTGTATATGTTCATTAAGTACCTACTGAGTATAAAACATTGCTGTACTGGGATTATGATAAATAGTCAAGGGAGAACAAGTCTTCAGCAAAACTACCCTGAACTACCTTTACCCTAAAATTATTGTTGCATATAGCTATAGAAACTCAAAAGGAAGACACTAATAAATCCCAGCAGATCAAGAGGCCTAAGGTTGAGTGAACCTCAAGTTTTGTGTGTGATACTGTACTTTTTAATTGAGTAAAATGTGAATGTAACTTCTTGTATATTTGATCTCATAATCATATTTAAATACACACCTGTGTTATTTTTCAAAGGAGTCACATGTCTAATCTATGTCTGGCACTTTGGCAGAAATAGATTTTTAAAGATTAGATGTTGTCTTGTCCATTTTATGTTGCTATTTTAAACAGAATACCATAGACTGGGTAATTGGTAATGAAAAAAAAGTTTATTTCTTACAGTTCTGGGGGCTGGGAAGTCCAGGGTCGAGGAGCTCATATCTGCCTAGGGCCTTCTTGTTGTATTATCCCGTGATGGAAAGCAGAAGGGCAAGAGAGCACAGTTGCATGCCCAAGAGCGGGCCCAATTCCCTTTTATAATGAGTCAACTTCTGTGATAATTGCATTAGTCAATTCACGAAGGCAGGGCCCTTGTGACCTAATCACCTCTTAAAGGTCCTGCCTCTCAACACTGTTGTTGTATGGGAGATTAGATTTCCAAAGCATGAACTTCAAACCATAGCAGATGTTTTCAGCAGGTAGTTTGTATTGTTGTTATATGAAATGTCAGGAAATTAGCATTCAGAGAAATGATATTTGTATTAGAAGGGATCTTAGAGATAGAATTCAACGTTTTCATTTTTTTAGGCAGAAGCTTGAGAAATATGACACCTATCAAAACTTGGTTCCTGCGGCCTTCCAACCAAAAACTTAACAACTCTTGTTTTATGATGTAACATACTAAAACTCTGTTATAATGCAGCTTACTAGATGAATGTACTACTGGGTATATATGATCCCTTATAAAATAGTGAAGTGATAAAGAACATGGGTATCAATCTAAGTTCTGTTACTTGCTGTGTGTCCTTGAGCAAGTAACATGGTCAGTTCTCTCAACTGTGAAACAGTACCTACCTCATAGGGTTGTTAGTATGATTAGGTTGGTTAACATGATATGAGCTTGGGACAGTACCTGACACATTGTGTGTGCACAGTTAATGCTTGTCATTATTATAATCATCTTTTTTGTCATTCTCACCCTGTGATAACCCATAGTGCTGGTGTAGTACATTATCCTAACGGTGGAATGGGTTTCTCTTTATCATATTATAAGTAAAGACATTTCCCTGTCCCATTTGCTCCTGCTTGACCACTGGTAACAAATGTATACCGGAAATTATATCCTTGGTGCTTAACTCTGTGTAACCACGATTCTACTCACTTGAGATACTTGAGAGCTCCACTGTATTCTGTGCACTTAGGAAAAAATTGGGGGCTCCTGCTTCTCCCACTAGAGGAGCAATAGTGGCAGCATAGTACAATTGGTAAGAGCACACTCTGGAATCTTCAACTTCATCACTTACTGTGACCAGGGGTGAATTACTGAGCCTCTCTGTACTTCAGTTTTCTCACCTGTAAAATAGGATAGAAATCTCTGTCCTTCTGGGCTAAGATGATTAAATGAGCTATAAAGTGCTTAAAATGATGCCTGGGCCACTGTGTTTAAATGTTTTATTGTAAACTTTTATTATTTTTTAAAATTTCTGATTAAATAGGAGTCATTGTGGTTCTGGAATAATCAGGTTTCCATGTAAGAAAAGAGAGGTTTGATTATTAGTAACTGGTTCTTGAAAAATACTACTCCTTAATCAAAACATCAATATTTTATATGGCATGTTGTAAGGGAACAGATTGCAGGTGTTGTCTTTCCATGTCACCTTACACACTTTATTGGTTGAATGGGATTATTTATCTTCAATGAGTTTTAGAAGCAATTGTAAGTCTGAGTTTGCTTAAGACAGCCCTGGTTTATGCCTCTTGTTTAGGCATAATTATAAACAGTGCCTCTTTCACTCTACACATGTCTCAGTTTGGATGTAAATTTTATAATCACTCTAAGTATTAGATAGTGATCAAATTAATTTTATTGGACTATCTCCATACCCTGTCGTATTTTCTAAAGTCAACTAGTACTATTTCAAGCTTCAGTTTTAGATGGTTGTAGTATTTTTCAAACTACTTTTGCATATTGTGGTTTTTCTCCTTTTTTACCTTTAATCTTATTTGTGTTTTTTAAAAAGTCTTTTTGTTGTTGTCATTGTTAATGTAGATAATACAAATAATTATTTTAATTGGGAATTTGAGACCTGGATCAAACCGTCAAACTTTAGAAGTAGTCATATTGGAGTTCTTATGTTTGAGGCTATCAGAAGTGTTTTATTTGTTTAGATAACAATGACAGTGAGATTGATTATAAGCAGTACAATATTTATTGGCCTGTATGTACTACTTTTATCAGAGTAGACTGACAGTGGGAGTTTATATTTGCTAAAGGAAGAATTTATAGCTAAAGAACCAGGAATCACATATTGCTAAGGAAAATCTCTTTAACTACATATACTATGCAGAAATTAAAGTCAAGAACTATAAACTTCTTAAGTTGCCTCAGTCCTCTTACGTTGGTTGTTTGACTCAACCCATTCTTTATGATTCCCTTCCATAGCAGGTTGAGTGAAATCTACCCTGCAAATATTAAGAAGCTTCTAGGTCCTATAGCAGTAATCTATATTGTGATGGTGAGTTCTCTTGATGAATTTCTATGAAAATACTAGTAGAGGAGAAAGAATATGTATATATATTTGAACTTTCTGTGCTGAAAAGTTACAGAAGACATTTCTATGGTTTTTTTTTTTTTAATTGAGAAATACACCTTTCTTATATTTATATACTAATACTTGTATAGAAAGGAAATTCTTATCTCGTACTTACGTACTTTTTCTTTGTCTATTTTAAAAATTTTTCCTTAACTGACAAATAAAAATTTTATATATTTATTATATACAACATACTTTGAAATACGTATACATTGTTGAATGGCTAAATTGAGTTAATTAACATACTTGCTTTGCATGTGCATGTGGTTCTAATATTTGTGTTTAAGTACCTAATATGCAGTAAGGGCTCAAGAAAAGTCTAATGTTACTATTTAGCTGTAGTAATTCCTCTATGATGAATTTTATACATTTCTTATTTTTTGAGTTTATAAAATAATGGACATCATTACGTCAATATCATAACATATAGACAGTTCATTTTACCTGAGGACATAGTGTTGGGGAAAAGACCTGGAGAATTTTCCCTCACTGAAGTAGGAAAGTGGTTGGAATGTAAATTGGAAGTTACAGATAAGTAAAATGGAGTTTGGGTGAAAGGTAGAAAAAAAAAAAACAAGAGAATGTCTATTTATGTAAGTGTTAAGATAAAATCATGGCAAGAGAAAGGAAAGAAGCAATGTGGTCTTGGGGTGCAGGCTTGAAATCAAAGAGCATTTGAGTTGTGTAAGCAAAGCAATGAACAGTTAAAAGTTTTAGATGAGAAAGGTAGTGAAAGTGAGATGAGCTATTTGCTTTAATATAACCGGTAAGTATCTAGTATCTCAAAAGGGTTGAAATGATTGCATTTCACTTTACAAAGGAGTTTAGGAGGGAATTGGCAGGGGTTGGTCACTAAGGGATAGCAAGAGTCACTTAGGAATACATACATGGCTTATGAATACAGTGATGGATATGAATTACCCTCTTCTTTGTTGGAGTGTGCTAAGTATTGAAATGAACTTGTTTTTGTAAGGAAATAAAATATTAGAGATTAGTATGTACCCAAAGCTAAACGTATTCTGTTTTGATAGCAGAAAGGAAACAGCCATTTTGGAATGACTGGGCTCTGAAGATGATGTAAAGGTGTGCATGGATTGTGTGTAATCAAAACCACTTGGACAAAGCAAACATTGTTTATTATTAGAAAATGTTTAATTTTTAAAGAAATGGTGAACATGATCTTTCCAAGTAAGAAGGGGTTGATTCAAAAGAAGACATGAATTCGGTAAATCAGGAGGGTGTGGGCATGACAGGGAGCAATTCCCTTCAATAGGTATTAAGTGCCTACCAAGTACAAAGAACATTGCCAGACCTTGCAGTGGATTTCGGTGTACCCAAGCCATAGTCCTGCCCTCAAGGAGCTTAGTGGAGAGGAATGTGGGTATGGAATGTGTGGTGTGGTTAACATAATAAATGGATAATACTAGTAACTCAAATGGCGTTGGGGTACCAGCACAGAGAAAGAAAAGATAATTTGGTTATGAAGTGGGATGGATAGAAAATGTTACAGGAAGGAGGTAGGTCTTCAGATGGGTCATGAAAGAAGGAAGGGTGTAATTTTATTTATTTATTTATTGATTTATTTTGAGATAGTCTTTCTCTGTCATCCAGGTTGGAGTACAGTGGCTCACAGCAACCTCCCCCTCCCAGGTTCAAGCAATTCTCCTGCCTCAGCCTCCCAAATATCTGGCATTACAGGTGCCCGCCACCATGCCCGGCTAATTTTTGTATTTTTAGTAGAGATAGGGTTTCACCGTGTTGGCCAGGCCAGTCTGGAACTCCTGACCTCGTGATCGGCCCACCTCAGCCTCCCAAAGTGCTGAGATTACAGGTGCGAGCCACTGCGCCCGGCTGGAAGTGTGTAATTTTAATAGGCAAACATAGATTACAACATGATCTTGTGAGAGAGAGAAAAGCAAAAGGATAGAGGTAGGAAAGCCCAGTCTAGGTTGGCCAAAGTAAGTTTGGGGAGGAAGGTTGGGGTTATATATTATGGAGAATCTTGAATGCTGGACTTAGAAGTTTGTTCTTTAAAATATAATAAAACTATAGGGAACTGTACTTTAGGACTGCTAATCTGTGTAGGAGTCGAGAAGGACCGCAGAAGAATTTATCGTAAATAACATTTCATTCATCGAACCAACAAATATATATTGACACTGTGCTTTAGGAGTTGCTCTAGGTACTGGGAATATAAGAGGCCTTCCTTATTCTCTGGACTATCATTCTTTTGGGAGAAACACGATAAATAACAGTAGAGTGCTCAAGGAAGGCCTCTGAAAGCATGACATTTAAGGTGAAGCCTGAATGACAGAAGAGGTCTGAGGGGAAAACATACTGAAGATACAGCAAGTGCAAAGCAGTCTTGACTTACTGAAGAAAGAAGAGGTATTTTAGAATTCTTGTATTATTTATGCTATTGGAATATGTATTTAAGGGCTTTACTGACATACTGGTGAAGGATGAAATAATGTATTTTTTAGTAATTTCCCTTGGTGACTACTCAGTTGTCTTAATACCTTGAGTCATTTTGCCAGATAACAAGATCTTTTATAAAGCTATTTTATTTATATACACACACACACATATATATACACACACATATATACACACACACACACTATATAATAATTCCTCGATGGCCTTAGAATAATTTTTTTTCTGGGCACCCAGTGTCTTAGGCAGCTGGAACTCTCTAGGACCATTATATATTTGGGAAGGCAGGTTAATATATAATAATGCCTGTATGTAAGATTATCTTTCATGAAACTTGGTCTTACCCTTCTTTCCCACCCTGCCCTTAACCTACTTGCTAAAGGACACAAAGGGACATTATTGCAGTCTTGCCATTTATTTTATTGCCATTTTTCCAGTATTACGAATACCTTTGGGACAGAACATGCAAATAGGTTGTCCAAGTGTTATGTTTGGTCTGCATACTTTTAAAAGATGATTTTGAGTCCACACTAGCATTTGAAAGTGGGAATATATTATAGAAAATTCTGTGTATCCAACTCTACAAAAATCTCTTCATGGCGTCTTTAGTCAAGTATTCTTCAATAGCAGCAGTCAGCTAGAGTTGAACAGCAGCTGCTTCCTTTACACCTGCACTCCATAGTTCACTACTTTCCTCACCTTGCCAGTTTCACTAATTCATATTAATTGCTTGCTCCCATAAGACATGGTTTCCAGTGGCTGCTTTAAGGGAGGTGTAGTACACAGTGGTGGGATCAAAACCAAGAATTCCTTTTATCACTGTCCTCTGTTTTCACTCTGTGATAGCATTTCTCAAAGTATGGTCTCCAGACCCTGGTCTGTGAGGTCCAAGTTATTTTCATAACAATAGTATTATTAATTACCTTTTTTACTGCGCTGACACTTGCATTGATGGTATAAAAGTCATGGCAGATGAGACTTTTGGTTTCTTGGCACAAATCAAGGCGTAGCACCACACTGTGCTAATATTGTATGCTGGACTGCCAAGCCGTTTTACTTAAGAAAGCCCTTTGAGCCGGGTGTGGTGGCTCACGCCCAGCACTTTGGGAGGCGGAGGCGGGTGGATCATGAGAGGTCAGGAGATCGAGACCATCCTGGCTAACACGATGAAACCCTTTCTCTACTAAAAAGTACAAAAAATTAGCCGGGCATGGTGGCGTGTGCCTGTAATCCCAGCTACTTGGGAAGCTGAGGTGGGAGAATGGCGTGAACCTGGGAGGCAGAGCTTGCAGTGAGCTGAGATCGCACCACTGCACTCCAGCCTGGGGGACAAAAAAATAATGCCATTTGAGTAACAATAAAAATTACTAATTTTATTAAAATTTGACCCTAAGCATACATCTTTTTAATATTTTATGTGATAAAATGCTAAATGTGAATAAAACACTTCAGTTCCATAATGCCTGTCTTGAGAAGTACTTACATTATTGTGTGTGTCGAGAGCTAAAGTAACTACTTTTTTCATGAACATCATTTTGCTTGAAAGAATAGCTGACTTAAGTATTGGGCAGACAGGTTCTTGAAAATGAAGGAAGTGAGCCTGCCATTTAAGGAAAACAGGTGATGTTCTTTGTTGCTAATGATAAAATTCAAGCTTTCCATTGAAAATTATAATTTTAAAGAACTTTTATCTGCTACCATGTACAGATACTTCCCAACACTTAATGACTTTTCTGGTGAGATCAGTGGTGATATTAACAAAAATATGTCACATTTAGAAAAGTTTGTTGGTGTGGTTTCGGATTTATATTGAAATTAACCTTTAAGTACCACTTGTTGAATTTTGATGTAGTATCAAAAAATAATAATCAAAATTACCTAAAAAGCTATCTAAATACTCCTTTTCCAGCATGTATCTGTGCGAAGTGTGCATTTTCTCTACACTTTAAACGAAACAGCATATCACAATAAATTGAATAAAAAGGCAGATAAGAGAACCTTTTCCTAAGCTAGACATTAAGGAAATTTTCACATTTGTAAAATAATACACTCTTCTCACTTGGTTTTTTTTTTTTTTTTCCAGTTTTGGAGAATAGTTATTTGTATAAAACTGTGTTATATGTAATAGGATTATTGTTTTACGTGAATTTATTGATACTTTTTGATTTCCCGTTTTAAATTCTCACATGGTAGTATCAATAAATATAACCCATAAAAACAAGAACTTAGGGAATGGGGTCCTCAATAGTTTTTTAAAGTATGTGTAAGGGATCCTAAGACCAAAATTACTAAGGATCACTGCTCTAGAGTCTACAACATTGAATCCCAAAGTGTTTTATATAAAGCATCTGATACATGGACCATTGATTCTAAAGCATTTTTGTAGGTATTAAACCAAAAGGGGGTTCGTTTCTAGATGGTAGGATTTTTAAAAATTACGTCTTGTGGGCTAAAAATGCATTCTGAAATCTCCAAAGAGGCTGTTATATACCTCAGCTTACTCGACTACAACTTTAACTGGACTGATGTTGTTTGGAATACATTTTGAAACTACTGCTCCATAAGCAAGCACCGTTGAAGTTTTGTCTATTTATGTCTTGGAGGCATATGGGAACAGGGAGTCTTCATACTGCCCTGGCGTTGAATCCTAACTCTGCCACTTACTAGCCTCAGTTTTCTTTACTATGAACTGGGGAAAATGCTAGCCAACATTATCGGATTGTTCGGAGCATTAAGTAGAGTAACAAGTAAACACTCCTAATAATAGGTATTTGCTATAATTGTTCCCTCCTTTATTGTAGATGTGAATCTTCATTACAAGGATTCCCATGTTACTTAAGCTAGTGAGTCAGAATTGTGTGACCTAGTCTAACAAGTTAGTAGAACAATAGAAGTTATATAGTGATTGGCTAGCCAGTGTTGTACATTTATAAGTCGATCAGACTAGGCTTTTAAGCCACCAAAAAACATAGCATGCTCACTGACCCAGTTCCATTTGAACTGAATAATTTTTATGAAAATGAAAGCAGTAGAATAAACTTCTCATTTTTAACCTGTTAATGACTGAAAAGGGAAGATCCTAATTTTGATTCCATTTTGTTATATTAAACTCATTCATAAAATTTCATTTTGGAAAGGATGTTGGCAGCTTATCTCAGTGTGGTGTATAGTTCCAGTACATTTGTCATCGTGTCTTTTGAGTTTTTTTGTTTTGTGATTCAGGTCATGGATTCAGGCGCTTAAACGTAATTGGACATCTACTTGACTTTGGTCTTTTCTCTTTTTTTTTTTTTTTTGTCTTTGGTCTTTTCTCACCTGGAATAAGAAGTCACTTATGTGTACCTTTATTGTTCTTAGCATTCCCTGCAGTCTCATTCTGAGCATAGGAACAGAGAGCCTCACTATGCATTTAACCAGTCTTGCTGTCACTATGTGCAAGACACTGAAAAATCAAAACATGCTTCAGGACTTCTTGAGGGTACTTGTCCTGAGGAAGCTGGCATTATCCTGGCAAAAAGACTAGGTACAGCATGTCATGGTGGAAGAAGAAAGGCATACATTTTTGTTATAGCTCTGCCCTTTATTGGGCCCTCTGGCCTTAGGCAAGTTGCTTTTCTCTTTTTTCCTCAGTAAAATGATAGTACCAGTTCCACTCCATTATTTTTAAGAATTAGATGGGAACACCTTGAGTGTTCAGCACTGTGTCTAGCATTGTGTGTGCTCGATGAATGTTCACCTCCCCCCGATTTTTGTATTTATGGAAATAAAAATAGATTGCTCATGTAGTTTGCTCCTTGGAGAGTTCTTTGGGTCCTTATTAAAGAACTATTCTTGTTTTTTTTTTTTTTTTTTTTTTTTTTGAGACGGAGTCTCGCTCTGCCGCCCAGGCTGGAGTGCAGTGGCGGGATCTCAGCTCACTGCAAGCTCCGCCTCCCGGGTTCACGCCATTCTCCGGCCTCAGCCTCCCGAGTAGCTGGGACTACAGGCGCCCGCCACCTCGCCCGGCTAGTTTTTTGTATTTCTTAATAGAGACGGGGTTTCACTGTGTTAGCCAGGGTGGTCTCGATCTCCTGACCTCGTGATCCGCCCGTCTCGGCCTCCCAAAGTGCTGGGATTACAGGCTTGAGCCACCGCGCCCGGCCCTTGTTTTATAGTTTTAAAAACTCATTTCTTTTTTTTTTTTTTTTTTGAGACGGAGTCTTGCTCTGTCGCCCAGGCTGGAGTGCAGTGGCGCAATCTCTGTTCACTGCAAGCTCCGCCTCCCAGGTTTACGCCATTCTCCTGCCTCAGCCTGACAAGTAGCTGGGG
The DNA here is from genome assembly GCF_008728515.1 of Papio anubis. Classification (NCBI taxonomy): domain Eukaryota; kingdom Metazoa; phylum Chordata; class Mammalia; order Primates; family Cercopithecidae; genus Papio; species Papio anubis. Next base: position 123,821,231 of record NC_044981.1, read on the forward strand.
TTACAGGCGCCCGCCACCACGCCCGGCTAATTTTTTGTATTTTTAGTAGAGACCGGGTTTCACGGTATTAGCCAGGATGGTCTCGATCTCCTGATCTCGTGATCCGCCCGTCTCGGCCTCCTGAAGTGCTGGGATTACAGGCGGGCTCATTTCTGTTTTTAAGTCTGTGGCATGCAAGGCAAAAGGACAACACCTAGAGACTGCTGATAGAGCAAAAAACGATAGTTTGGCAATAACAAAAAAGTCACAGATTATTACAAAGAACAATACAAAAACTCCGTTAATAGTGTTATTTTATTATGTGGAAAAAAAAAAATTCCACTTTTTTTTGGTTTCTTTTGAGACAGAGTCTTGCTCTGTCCTCCAGGCTGGAGTGCAGTGGAGCGATCTCGGCTCACTGCAAGCTCCGCTTCCTGGGTTCATGCCATTCTCCTGCCTCATCCTCCTGAGTAGCTGGGGCTACAGGCGCCCACCACCTCGTCTGGCTAATTTTTTTTGTATTTTTAGTAGAGACGGGGTTTCACCGTGTTAGCCAGGGTGGTCTCGATCCCCTGACCTTGTGATCCGCCTGCCTGGGCCTCCCAAAGTGCTGGAATTACAGGCATGAACCACCGCGCCCGGCCACATTCCACTTTGTTTTTAAGGCCTCGAGTACATAATTGCAGTATCCTACAATGTACTAATATGTTTTCAAAATTTGCGTTGTCAAAAATCTATATGCTTTTGTTCTCACTCATAAGTGGGAGTTGAACCGTGATAACACCTGGACACAGAGAGGGGAACAACACACACCACAGCCTGTTGGAGGGTGGGGGGTGAGGGGAGGGAACTTAGAGGACAGGTCAATAGATGCAGCAAACCACCATGGCACACGTATACCTATGTGACAAACCTGCACGTTCTGCCATGTATCCTGAAACTTAAAGTAAAAATGGTTTCCATAAAAATAATTGCTGCTCATGGTTTTAAAAAGTCAGATAGTTCACAAGAACTTACAATAAAAGCAACCATTTCCTCTGCATTCCCCTTTCCTGTACTACCTAGTGTTGTTTCCTGCAAAACCACTTCAAACTTTATTAAACTCTTTCTTCAGTGATTACTTCCATATCTCTTAAAACCCCACTTTATCTAGATTCATCAGTTATAGACATTATCCAAATATAGGAAGTAAATGAAGATTTCATTCAAGTTACTTCTCTGTATTCCCTCAAATTTCATGTCAGGTCCTCTGTTACCTTTGAAACTTTTCTTTCTTCTTGTCCTGTTGATGCGTATTCTAAGTTGAGAATGTGAGCCAATGCCTTTTCCTTTCACCTTTCTTATACTTCTGCTCGGTTTCTTAGCAGTACTTTCACATATGTAATATTAAGATTTATATTGTTCTGTAACCATAATTAATTGTTTAATATGTTTTGACTTTAGGTTGAATATAAAAGTTGAAAATGGACCAAAAATATTCATGCGATGACTATATAAATATTTTCATGGCAGAGCTGGGTATTCAGTAGTGTACTATGCTTACAGCTTTTCTGCTGGGTTTCTTAACTGTCTTTCCTTTTTTCTCACACTGTTTGCCTTCATAGCCGTTGAGTTCTTCTTCCTCTTTATTTTTCCTTAAGCTTCCTCCTGGAGACTTCTGTCATTGTCCTTTGATCTGCAGTGGTGGCTCTGTAGGCTGGTTGCGTAGCTGACATCCTGCAACTTTTTTTCTTTGCTTTCTTGGCATGTATCTACTTTTCCTGGAAGCTGTGTCTTCACACTTTACTGAATAACATTCTTCAATATTTTTCCAAGAATGGGTTCATAGGAGATAAACATTTAAAAATTTCTGACTGGTTGAAAGTGTCCATTCTTTCCATAATCTTGATGATAGTTTGGATAGAATTCTAGGTTGAAAATTTTTTTTTCTTAGAACTCTCTGGATATTACTTTATTGTTTTCTGATATTCAGTGTTACTGCTAAGTCTGATTCCAGTTTACTTGATATTTCTTACATGATTAACACTTCTCTGCCATCTCTAATGTTCTCCCCCATCTCTAAATGTTTTAGGATCTTTGTTTTCTCCTTGCTGTTCTGAAGTTCACAATGCTGTGTTTAGGAATTTTTTGGTTCATTTTGAACACTCAGTGGATCTTCACAGTCTGAAAACTTGTGTCCTTTAGCTTTGGGCAAAATCTCTTTAATTATTTACTCTTCTATTTTCTCTGTATTCTTTGTAAGACCTTTTTTAAATAAAAATTTGGTCCTTCTAGATGAATTCTTTAATTTTTTTTGTATTTTTCTAATTTACCTTTAATCTTCCTACTTCTGGAGACATTTTTCTCTATTTTATCTTCCAGTGTTTCTGTTGAACTTTGTATATTTCAAGATACCTTGCTCTCTGATTGTTCTTTTAACATAGTATCTTGTTCTTGTTTTACGAGTGGAGTATTTTCTAAAATCTATCAGAGAATACGCACTAGAGTATTTTTAAGGTTCTTTCCCTCTGTGTGGTTTTTTTTTCTGTTCGTAAATTTGGCAGTCCTCTTCAACTTTATAGGCTTTCCCAGATGCTTTTTGAGCTTTGGTAAGCTGTTCATATTTACGGATGAGACAATAGAAAAACCGACTGAGTTCTGTGTACTTGGGTGTCGCTTATCTTTTTTTGAAGGGCTGGGGAATAGCTTCTTAAAAGGCTGTCTTACTTTAGGTGGGGTGGGTCAGGTGCTGATCCTTAATTGGGATTAGTAAGTTCTGGAAGGACTTAACAGGGGCAACAACAAAGTCTATACCAGCTGTCCTAGTTTTTCTCTAACATTTCATTCTTTTAGATATACCACCATCCGGTGCTTGTTTGTCTGTTTGCTTTTGTTTGGAGGGTAGGGTATGGTTGCTAGTATCTGTGAGCAGCAGTAGAAATGGGGATCTTTATTCTCTGTCCTAGTCCCATCCCTAGTCATACCTAGGATTTCTGGGTGAGTCTCTGGATTTTGTTGGGCAAATTGGTTCTTCTCCATGGGTATTCTTGGCACTCATTTCTTCCACCTTACTTCATTAGTCACTATTCTGTTTTCTAATTGCAAAAAATTATTGAAATTTTCTGTCAGCTACTTCCCCTTTATTATTGTGGGTTTATTCCCTTACTGTCGTTTTTAATGAGAGTCCTGAAGGGAGAGCAGGTAAAATCCTGGGCTCAGAAGTTGCAAATGCTTAGGAAGACATGAGAGCATCTATTTTAGAAGGCTTTCCATCAGAAATTGTAACACTCATATTAGTGCGTAAAGGCATTAACTCTTGGCTCTCAAGAAAATGTGGTTTTCAAAAATGACTTAGTCTTTGAAGTCTCTAACTATATAAAGTCCACTATGATCAGGGTATTAAATGGAAAGTAATAATGATATTTCTGGGCCAGATACTTGTTGAAATGCTTTATTGAATACAGTCTCATTGAATGCTCACAGCAACTGCATGAGGTAGTGTATTATTTTCCTCAGTTAATATATGAGGGAACTGAGGCATAGTAAAGTTGGGTTCTTGCTGAAGTACTGTATGAACGACATAAAACATGATTTCCTAGCCGTGTTGATCTGTACAGGAGTCAAGTGAACTACAGTCTAGTTTATCTTTTTTCCTAGAAGTTAGTGGCTTTTTGGTAAATATTATGGAATGAAACATTGAGAAAAGAAGTACTGACTTCTCTAGGCTGATACTCCTTGGTAAAGCCAGTAAAGTTAAGGAAAACATTAACTTTCCTCTCTTGTCTCAGACCACAGAGCCAGGATTTTGTGCTGGGCAGTTAGATGTAATACTCACTCATAGTTTTTAGTACTTGACTGTTACTTACACACACACAACTTTGTTTTGTTTTTGGTTTTTTGGTGGGGGACGGAGTCTTGCCCATGCTGGAGTGCAGTGGCGTGATCTCATCTCACTGCAAGCTCCGCCTCCCAGCTTCATGCCATTCTCCTGCCTTGGCTTCCTCCCGAGTATCTGGGACTACAGGCACCCACCACCACGCCCGGCTAATTTTTTTTTGTATTTTGAGTAGAGACGGGGTTTCACTGTGTTAGCCAGGATGGTCTCGATCTCCTGACCTCATGATCCAACCGTCTCAGCCTCCCAAAGTGCTGGGATTACAGACGTGAGTCACCGCGCCTGGCCTTTTTTTTTTTTTTTTTTTAATTTCAAGAGATGGGGTTTCATTCTGTTGCCCAAGCTGGAGTATAGTAGCATGGTTCCTAGGTCGCTGTAGTCTGGAGCTCCTGGGCTCAAGTGATCTTCCCACCTCAGCTTCCCTAGTAGCTAGCACTACAGGTGTGCCATCACACCCAGCTTTTACATATATATATATTTATTTCTTGTAGAAACAAGGTGTCACCATGTTGCCCAGGCTGATCTTGAAATGCTGGCCTCAAGCAATCCTCCTGCCTCAGCCTCCCAAAATATTGGGATTACAGGCATGAGCCATTGTACCTGGTGGACTATGGTGGAAAGCATATTCCATTTCTAGAGATTTGTTCTATAGTTGTACAAGTGCACAAAGACATGCACAGAATTGTTTACGATATTATTTGTAATAGAACACTGGGAAAACCTAAATATCCATCAATAGGAGATTGGTTAATTTGTGATAGGCACATCCATCCACACGATGAAATGCTTTATAAAAAAATGAGATGTATGCAGATAGAGAAAGATCTTTGAGTAATATGTGAAAAAAATCATGTACAGTGACCCTACTTGTGTAAGATGTGTGCTTGTGTGTTTGTATACATGTAGAAAAAAATTAGAATATATGAAAGGAAGTGTTCCTTTAAGTTTACCAATGTGGTAGGTTTATTACAAGTTGCTTTCAGATTTATATTGCATAGCTAATAGGATACCTCGGGATTAAAAAGTTACCTGTCTTATGTAATCACCTTTTATTTTCATTTTATTTAAAATAATTAATAATTGTATATATTCCTGGGATACATAGTGATGTTTCAAATATATAATGCGAGCTTGTCCAGCTTGCAGCCCACAAGCTGCATGTGGCCCAGGATAGCTTTGAATGCAGCCCAACACAAATTAGTAAACTTTCTTAAAACATCATGAGATTTTTTGTGTGTGTGATTCTTTTTTTTTTTAAGCTCATCAGCTATTGTTAGTTTTAGTGTATTTTATATGTGGCTCAAAACAGTTCTTCTTCCAGTGTGGCCCAGGGAAGCCAAAAGATTGGATACCCCTAGTATAACGTATAGTGATGAAATCAGGGTAATTAGCATAGCCATCATCTCAAACATTTGTCATTTCTTTGTGTTAGGAACATTCAATATCCTTCTCCTAGCTATGTGAAACTATATATTATTGTTAATTGTGGCCATCCTAGAGTGGTAGAACTTATTCCTCCTATCTAGTTGTAATTTTGTATCCCTTAACAAATCTCTCCTTACTCTTCTGTTTGTCTACCCTTCCTAGCATGTGGTATACTCTGTTCGCCGTTTTGCTTCTGTGAGATCAGGTTTTTTTTTTTTTTATAGCTTCCACGTATGAGTTTAACTTTCTGTTCCCTGGCTTTTATTTCACCTAACATAATGTCCTCCAGTTCCATCCATGTTGCCATGAATGACAGGATTTCATTCTTTTTTATGGCTGAATAGTATTCCATGGCATATTATAGCACATTTTCTTTATCCACTTATCTGTTGTTGGACATCTGAATTAATTTCATATCTTGGCTATTGTGAATAGTACCACAGTAAACATGGGGGTACAATGGCTCTCTGATACGATGATTTCTTTCCTTTGGATAAATTCTCAGTAGTAGGATTGCTGGTAGTTCTATTTGTAGCTTTTTGAGGGACTTCATACTGTTCTCCATAGTGGTTATAACTAGTTTGCATTCCCACCAGAAGTAGATGAGTTCCCTTTTTTCTGCATCCTCACCAGCATTTGTTTTTGTTTGTTTGTTTGTTTTTATAATAGCCAGCCTACCTGGGGTGAGATGATACCTCATTGTGGTTTGATTTGCATTTCCCTGATGATTAGTAGTGATGAGCAGGTTTTCACATATTTGTTGACCATGCATATGACTTGCTTTGAGAAATGTCTTTTGGGATCATTTGCCCATTTTTAAATCAGTTATTTATTTATTTATTTATTTATTTTTTGCTGTTGAGATATTTCAGCTCCTTGTATATTTTAGATATTAATCTCCTGTTGGATGGTTAGTGTCCAGATATTTTCTTCCATTCTGTAAGTTGTCTTTTACTCTGTTGATTGCTTTCTTTGCTGTGCAGAAGTTTTTAGTTTGATACAATCCCATTTGTTTATTTTTGCTTTTGTTGTCTATGCTTTTGAGGTCTTATTTATAAAATATTTGCCCATACTGATGTACTGAAGCATTTCCTATATGTTTTCTTCTAGTAGTTTTATTATTTGGGGTGCTATATTTAGGTATTAGATGCATTTTGAGTTGATTTTTGTATAGGGTAAGAGGTAGGCATCTAATTTCATTCATAAAATACGTAATTTGGCCCGGTGTGGTGGTTCACACCTGTAATCCCAGCACTATGGGAAGCCGAGGTGGGCAAATCACCTGAGGTCAGGAGTTTGAGACTAGCCTGACCAACATGGAGAAACCCCATCTCTACTATAAATACAAAATTAGCCAGGCATGGTGGAGCGTGCCTGTAATCCCAGCTACTCGGGAGTCTGAAGCAGGAGAATCACTTCAACGCAGGAGGTGGAGGTTGCATTGAGCCGAGATTGCGCCATTGCATTCCAGCCTGGGTGACAAGAGCGAAACTCGGTCTCAAAAAAAAAAAAAAAAAAAAAAAACCTCTCTCTCTCTCTTTCTCTCTCTCTATCTCTATCTCCCTATTTCATATGGATATCCAGTTTTCCCAGCACTGTTTGTTGAAGAGACTGTCCTTTCCCCAGTGAATGTTCTTGGCACCTTTGTCAAAAATCAGTTGGCTGTAGGCTGAGTGTGGTGGCTTATGCCTGTAATTCTAGCACTTTGGGAGACTGAGGCAGGCGGATCACGTGAGGTTAGGAGATCAAGACCAGCCTGGCTAACATGGTGAAACTACGTCTTTACTAAAAATACAAAAATTAGCCAGGGGTGTTGGTGGACACCTGTAATCCCAGCTACTCAGGAGGCTGAGGCAGGAGAATTGCTTGTACCCAAGAGGTGGAGGTTGCAGTCAGCCAAGATCGCACCGTTGCACTCCAGCTCTAGGTGACAGAGCAAGACTCCGTCTCGGGCAGGGGGCGGGGAAAGAAAAAAACTACTGATTTTTGTATATTGGTTTTGTTATCTTGCAACTTTACTGAATTTATCAGATCTGAGGGTTTTTTGGTAGAGTCTTTAGATTTTTCCATTTATATAAGATCATGTCATCTGCAAACAGGGACAGTTTGACTTCTTCCTTTGGATGCCCTTTCTTTCTCTTGCCTAATTGCCCTGGCTAGGAGGAATTGTTACGTCTGATGGGGAATATAGGAACTTTAAATTCTATGTCCTTAACTACTATTTTATTTTACCATGAGCTTGTATATTTTATAAAAAAGCATGATAGTTTTCAGTATTATAGCAACAATCACCAACTGGCCTTTGGTGATTTAGATTTCCTTGGTGAGTTAGAAATCTAATGGGAACAGTTTGGGAATCTGTATCCTAACAGGTATTTCTTTTTTTTTTTTTTTGAGACGGAGTCTCGCTCTGTCACCCAGGCTGGAGTACAGTGGCACGATCTTGGCTCACTGCAACCTCCACCTCCTGGGTTTAAGTGATTCTCCTGCCTCAGCCTCCCGAGTAGTTGGGGTTACAGGCGTGCACCACCACACCTGGCTAATTTTTGTATTTTTAGTAGAGGCGGGGTTTCACCACGTTGGTCAGGCTGGTCTCGATCTCCTGACCTCGTGATCCGCCCGCCTCAGCCTTCCAAAGTGCTGGGATTACAGGCGTGAGCCACCGCTCCCGATCCTAACAGGTATTTCAAGTGGTCCCCATGGTCAGATAACTGTGCTAGAGAAAGAGTGAACTGCATACAAATATGCATAATTAAGATTAAGAGGAAATTACCATAAAAGGAAATTAAAAGAATGGGATTGCTTTGAATGATGCTCAACTAAGAAATTGTAAAATTTGGAGATGATAAATGATTCTCTAGGAAATTATCAAATCTTAGAGATAGTAAACCTAGCTTATTTCAGATAGAATGGAAGAAACTAAAAAACATATGAGAGCTATTGCCTCACCTGTATCACTGGTGAATTATTTCAAATCTTCATGAAACACCTAATTCCTAATCTATTTAAAGTATTTCAGAGCAGAGAGAAAAAAGTAGTTCGCAAGTTCTGCTGAAAAAGCCAGTATAACACCAACTCCAAAGCATGGCAAAGATTATGTATGCTTTGAAACTTAATTATTCTAAGATTGTGGTTAAAATATTTTATAAATATTATTTGGGAAAGTAATACACCACGTCTAAATGAAATTCATTCCACGAATCAAAGGATGGTTCTATGTTAGGAAATCTGTTAATATACTTACTTATATCTTAATATACTTAGTAATATCAGTGGGCCAAAGAGAAAATTATGATCTTTTAGTTTTCTGCACAAAATCCACATATGATAAAATTAACATCTTTAAGTGGTTTTTGAAAATATAAAACCCAAAACAAGATTCTTAGAAGAACAGAACTAGAACTAGCTTTTTGTTTGTTTTGTTTTGAGATGGAGTTTCCCCCTTGTTGTCCAGGCTGGAGTGTAATGGCACGATCTTGGCTCACTGCAACCTCTGCCCCCCGGGTTCAAGTGATTCCCCTGCCTCAGCCTCCTGAGTAGCTGGGATTAGAGGCGTGGGAGGCATGTGCCACCACACCCAGTGGTAATTTTGTATTTTTAGTAGAGACAAGGTTTCTCCATGTTGGTCAGGCTGAACTCGAAATCCTGACCTCGTGATCCGCCCGCCTCGACTCCCAAAGTGCTGTGATTACAGGTGTGAGCCACCGCTCCCGGCCTTAAGAGTTTCTTTAACCAAAGGTGTTGGCAGAGTGTTAGCCGGTATCATGCTTAATGATAAAACACTAGAAGTGATCTTGTTAAAGTTTGGAACAAGACCATAAATCAATTGCTATCCCAAATAAAATCTCAGTTTATTCTGACAAATGATTCTAAGGATTATTTAGAAGAATAAATATATGAGGATAATTCAGAAATTTCTAAACAGCAAAAAAATCGAGGGTGGACTAATCCTATCAGATGTTTAAATATTATAAAGCTAAAGTAATTAAAACACTGGGTTACAGCTCCAGGACTAGCATACAAAACTGTAACCTAAGGAGCCCAGAAATAAGCACATGTAAATATAGGAGTTGCTTTTCAAGTTAATGGAGAAAAGAGTTTTTTAATAAATGGTTAACTTTTTCTTTTTTTTGCGGGGGAGACAGTCTTGTTCTGTTGCCCAGGCTTAAGTGAAGTAGCACCATCATAGCTTACTGCAGCCTCAAACTTGTAGGCAAAAGTGATCCTCCCACCTCAGCCTCCTGAGTAGTTGGGACTACAGGCATGTGCCACCACATCCAGTTAATTTTTAACTCAATTTTTTTTTCGTATAGATGAGATCTCACCATGTTGCCAGGGCTGGTCTTGAACTCCTCCTGGCCTCAAGCAGTCCTCCTACCTTGGCCTCCCAGAGTGTTGCAAATACAGGCATGAACCACTGCTCCTGGCCTCAATGGTTAACTATTGAGGAGGATCAAAAGGATATCTGGTTTGCTTCTCATTCCAAAATAAATTCCAGTTTTGTCAGATTTGTATATTTTCAATATTAATCATAAACATTCTAGAAGAAAACATGTATAAAGACCTTTTTTCTAAGTCTAGCAAACTCAAAAGTCCTAAAAGGGGGAAATTATAAGCTTGTATAAAAATTGAAAATTCTGTGTCACCAAAACAGCTTTTTTGGAAAAAACAGATAAACTAGAAAACAACGTGTACAATATGATCTGGCTTCTGCCTAAGTCATCAGCTCCATCTGCTGCATTCCCTCCTCCCCATCAATCCTACACGCACTTAAACTACACACACTTACAGCTACACTCCGGTCTTTCCTTCCTGAGGGTGCTCAGTAAATAGTCATTGAATAAATGAATTAATTCTGTGAGAGTTTGCAGGTCAATATGTATGATATAATAAAACCTTTTTTTAATGATACGAAGTTTCAGTCTGTCACCCAGTCTGGAGGGCAGTGGCTTGATCTCGGCTCACTGCATCCTCCACCTCCTGGGTTCAAATAATCCTCCCACCTCAGCCTCCCGAGTAGTTAGAATTACCAGTGTACACCACCACACCTGGCTAACTTTTGTATTTTTAGTAGAGATGGATTTCACCGTGTTGGCCAGACTGGTCTTGAACTCTTTTTTTTTTTTTCTGAGATAGAGTCTTGCTCTGTCGCCCAGGCTGGAGTGCAGTGGCATGATCTCAGCTCACTGCAAGCTCCACCTCCCGGGTTCACGCCATTCTCCTTCCTCAGCCTCCCGAGTAGCTGGGACTATAGGTGCCCACCACCACACCCGGCTAATTTTTTGTATTTTTAGTAGAGATGGGGTTTCACCGTGTTAGCCAGGATGGTCTCGATCTCCTGGCCTCGTGATCCACCCGCCTCGGCCTCCCAGAGTGCTGGGATTACAGGCATGAGCCACCATGCCTGGCCCAAGTGATTGGCCTGGGCCGCCTTGGCCTCCCAGAGTGCTGTGATTACAGGCATGAACCACTGTCCCTGGCCATAATAAAACTTCTTAAAATGAATAAAGAAGATTAACAATCCATTAAAAATTGCCAGAGAACAAGTTGGGCAAGTCAGGAAATTTTTTTGCATTTCTATGCAAATGACTAACAAATATAGAACTTTTAATAAATACCAATTAAAACAGCATTGAGATTCTGTCTCCCTTCTTGAACACTGCCTCCTCATTTCTAACCATTTCCTTGGTGTCTTCCCAAAATGTCAACAAACCATACTGTGAACTCCTTTTAGGTCTTCCCTCTGTCTAGCAGATACCTGGCATACATTAGATGCATTGTTATATAAACAAAAGTATCTGAGATATGTAATGATCCTCTGCGAGGCGTCAAGTGGGCAGAAAAGAGTACAGGATTGAGGCCGAGTGGCCTCTCCTTTTTTAACTCTCCTTTTCCTCATAGTTCCCTTAATGGTGTAGCCTGCCTCTTTATTCTCTTAGCCCTTTTAAATTTCTTCAGAAGGACATGCTCCTTAGTGGCAGGAATGGGAACTTCTTTGAGTGCTGGTCAGCCAGCAAAAATGACTCTTTTTGTGTTTGTAAACAAATGGTTATTATTGTTGTGATACAATTGCTTAATCATTAATAGGTGCTTTTTTTGAAGTCCTGTGAATACTTTTCTTTGGACTTAATACCACAGCGTCTCAGATACTTTATCTTCCTTTGAGCGTTTTGGAAAAACAGACTAAAACTGCTGTCTCTATACAAAAATTTGTATTATTTGAAAAGATACAACAGGGATACTTAGTGTTTAAGATAAGATTATAATATCTGCGTAGTAGAAACCTCCAGCTTTTAGAGTTATAATTTTGTAATCTGAAATCCTATTTTTCGAATGTAATATTTACTTGCGCTAGCAAGTCTGGAAATACTTGTTGAAAGACTGGAATGATTAATGTAGATCCTTGAACACTTTCATGCTTTAAATAAAAGGACAGACAAATTTTGTTCATTTTAAAGAACAGTAGTGTAGCCATATTAAATACATTTGGAAAATAAGAGGGAAAAATCCAACTCTTAATCTCACCTAAAAAATTGTGATAGACTTTTTTTTAATAGTTTCCAAATTTGTGTTTTTATGGTTAAAATTATGTATATTGCCTTTCTTCCCCACTTGATGAATCCTTAGCATTTTTCCATGTTGTTATGTCATTTAAAGACTATCACTTTAAATGGCTGCATAATTGTCTCTTAGTCACATGGTTGTATTTTATGTGCAGTGCTTATGAAGAAGAGTGGGTGGTACGTTGTTTCTTTAAACATGTGACTCATAACAAAAAATTTTTTCTAAGAGAATTGCTAATTGTATGGATTTTGATAAGTAGGAGAACGGTGACCTTACTGCAAAGCGGTGACTTTTTGTTTGTAAACATATGAACCTGAAACTTGAGGAAGTTGGTTGTCAGTTGTGTTAAACCATCTATTAGATAGATATTTTGAGACGTTACAAACAAGTTGGGTAGCTGCTTATTTTTGAAGGGAGAATTTTGTCGTCAATCTTAATGTTAACATTATGTTATCTTATAGATCATGGAGCTTTGTGGTGCAACAAGACTTGGTTATTTTGGAAGAAGTCAGTTCTACATTGCTTTGAAACTTGTAGCTGTTGCCCAGTCTGGTTTCCCTTTAAGAGTGGAAAGTATAAATACAGGTAAATATAGAGTACACTAGTAACTGAAAGAAAATAGGCTTCTATTACAAATGAAGTCAAGTCAATAGAACCCTTGTGTCTTTCTGATCTTATAGTGGCATTTGTGACCTTGAGTGAAGTGTCGTGACTTTATTCCCACTACCTTGCATTTCTCACTTGAAAATACTAGAAAAATATGTCTGTCTTTTATTACGGCATAGTATATGTACTTCATCTGTATTTGACTGTATGTACTGTTCAAATGGCAAATTTTTAAGAATTTACTAAAAGTTGTTTAGAAATATTTTAAGCGAATAGTTTTATTAAGGTAAATGATAAATTATAGTGACCATCTTCATATATAGCATCCATGTTTTCTTCATTTCTAATAAAACAACATTATACTTTGTATTTTTGTTTGTTTGTTTGGGAAGGCTATGGAGGCTCCAGTTGAAATTAAGAAGTAACAGTTAACCTAAACTTTTTGATTGATAGAGACAATATTAAAATATTGGCAGACTAAAATCTAGTTACAGACATCTGACCGCATTACAATTTTGTATTAGTCCGTTTTTACACTGCTATAAAGAAATCCCTGAGACTGGGTAATGTATAAACAAGAGAGGTTTAATTGACTCACTTCCGCATGACTTGGGAGGCCACAGGAAACCTACAATCGTGGCAGAAGGTGAATGGAAAGCAAGGCATGTCTTACATGGCCACAGGAGAGAGAGAGAGAGAGCAAGGGGGAATTGCCACAGACATTTAAACCATCCGATCTCATGAGAACTCACTCACTATCACAAGAACAGCAATGGGGGAATTGCCCCCATGATCTGATCACCTCCCATGTGGGAATTACAATTCGAGATGAGATTTGGGTGGGAACACAGAGTCAAACCATATCAAAGTGTTACATCATCAGATAATTTGTTTTTCAAGTATTTAGAGACTTGTTGATGTGAAAGAAGATAGAAAGTCTACAAAGATAGGCACTTAAATGCAGAGGGTTCTTTCGTTTTCATAGCGTAAAGGGGAAAGAGAAAAATTAAGATTTTTAAAATAATCTGTACAGAAAAATTGCTGTAAAATTCTGTAAATATCAGAATTTGTAGAAATAGTTTTAAGTACCAGTTTAGTTTATTGGTCAGCGGAGGTTTTCATTGTGGACCTCTAGTTTGCCACACATCTTTCTTCTAGTGTTGGGAGTTTACATTCTTTTCAGGTAATTTTGAATTCTTTTACATGTATATTGAATAAGCTTAATAGTTTCCCTCCTTCATATGGAGGTTCTAAAGAGAGACAGAGGTAATCATATAATGGAGGTAAGTACACTTTCCTCTGAAATGATTCTGTAGCTGTATTTTTTCTGGTCTAAAAGTATCACTTATGATTTACCTGCAAACAGTTTTTCAGTCCTTCCTCTTTCTCCTCTATTTAAAATTGAATGTAGAATAGAATACTGTGTACCATGTTTTTGGTAGGTGAACAGTAAGGTATTTTTAGGAATTTCTGCCATGAAAATTTCTAAATCTAGTCTCAGACTTAGTGACATATTCTGTGTTTTACTTAGAGGTCTAAAAGCTTACTTTAAAGACCCGGTGTGAGTAGAAGCAGCCTAGGCTTTGGGGTCTGACTGACCTAGGTTTAGATCCTGTCAGTTACTACGAGCATGACCTTGCCATCATGAAACCTCAGTTTTCTTTTCTGTAAATAGGGACTTTGCAGGCGTACTGTGGTTACGAGGTGAAATAAATATTCAATGACAAGTGTAGGGCTAAACATACATAGACATTTGATATAGCCATTGTTATCACTCACTAGAAGGACAATTTGGTTTTATTACTTCTTTCTAGGTAACAGTCTCCCTAAATAATGTAAGGGAGATTATGGTCCACATTTTGTGGTGATAGACATTTTGTGCCTTTTGTTTTTGTATGCATTTTTACAAAAATTCTGATATCTAATTCATGTCTTTAGTTTTTAATATATATGTCCTTTTTTATTTTAAAGTAATGATTATTTTGTGGTTAACAGTAAAGGACCTTCCTCTGCCAAGATTTGTTGCTTCAAAAAATGAACAGGAATCTCGCCATGCAGCCTCATATTCTTCAGATTCTGAAAATCAAGGGTCATATTCTGGTGTAATTCCCCCACCACCTGGCAGGGGGCAAGTGAAAAAGGGATCCGTAAGCCATGATACGGTTCAGCCTCGTACATCTGCAGATGCACAGGTAATCACATGCATGTAAATATTAGCAGTTGATGCCCTGTGCAAATGCTTCACTAAAACATTTATTGGTAGCTTAATAATTAACATGTCTCCTTAAAATTACAATTTTAAAATATTGTTCTTTTCTAGGAACCTGCCTCCCCAGTAGTTTCACCACAGCAATCCCCACCAACTTCTCCACACACATGGAGGAAGCACAGCCGTCATCCCAGTGGTGGGAATAGTGAGAGGCCTCTTGCGGGACCTGGGCCATTTTGGTCTCCCTTTGGTGAAGCACAATCAGGTATTTAGAGATTTATTGATTAGAGTGTCATTGTGTTGCCCAGGCTGGTCTTGCACTCCTGGGTTCAAATGATCCTCCTGCCTCAGCCTCCTGAGTAGGTGGGGATTATAGGCTTGTGCCACAGAACCTGGCTTAGAGATTTTTTAAAAATAACAATTATTTAGGGTTGTAAATTGAAGGAAACTTGATAATATTCCTTCAGGAGTTGCCTTCAAGACAGTTTTTAATTGTAAGTTAAGTTAAATAAAAGCAAAAGCCAACTATGGAGATTTATAAGTGGATACATTGCTTTGAAAAGTGGTAATTGCATTTATGTGTATCTATGATGCTTAGACACATTTATGGATACCAGATTCTCTAAAGGTAAAATGAATAATTATTTCCCAGAATATTATGTATAAATTACATAAATTTTATTGACAAGGAGAGCACAAAATAATTGAAGATATTTAAATGAGGTATAATTTCTAATTGAACAGAAAAGATTCCATTTTGGAAATTGTTAGATTTCTTCAGAGTAAGAGTTTGAAAGAAAACTTCCTGATAACTTAAGTTTTTTCTTCAAACATGAGTCAGCATGTTTACCCATTCTCCTTATAGGTTCTTCTGCTGGTGATGCAGTGTGGTCAGGGCATTCCCCACCTCCACCTCAAGAAAACTGGGTCAGTTTTGCAGATACTCCACCAACCAGTACTCTTTTAACCATGCATCCTGCTTCTGTCCAGGTGTGACATTTTATTGGTATTGCATTTTTATTTGCTTCATTCAGAGTATTGCTCCAGTCATCATTTTTATATTTTGCTGTTGCAGATTTTATAAATGCAAATCCATTCATTTATTTAAAAGCAAAATTCTGCTCTGTGCATTTCAAATCTGTTATCATTGGAATGTTTCAGCTGATTTTATTTCAGTTTCTGATTTCCTAGTGAAGTTTTGAAAGGTTTCTGCATCTGGAAATATATTTGCTTGGCTTTCTTAGCACATTTTCATAACTTTCTGTTGCTTGCATAATTGCTGTCATTCTACTCATTTCTATAATCATTGTGCAAAAACATATCCAATAATCTGACTGTAACAGATATGTGGTTTTACATTTTAAATATCCACAAAAAGCAAGTTTTATTTTCAAAGATAAATAACCCAGCAATCTTGGTCCATATAATCATGTAGGTAGATACTGTACTGAGGAAAAAATGTTTCATTACAGGACCAGACAACAGTACGAACTGTAGCATCAGCTACATCTGCCATTGAAATTCGTAGGCAATCCAGTAGTTATGATGATCCCTGGAAAATAACAGATGAACAAAGACAGTATTATGTAAATCAGTTTAAAACCATTCAGCCTGATCTAAACGGATTTATTCCAGGTGAGTTGTTGAAAACAGAAGTTCTTCTAGATGGGACAGGACAGTCTCAATTTCATAATCTCAAAGATACTGTTTTATTGGTCATAGATTTTAATTATAAAATAATTATCAGATTATTTGTCTAAAAAGAATTTATAATCACTGGGAGCCAAAAACATGACATATTCACATATTAAAAATATCTTTTCCCAGTTAAAAAAGTCTAAGACTCTTACATTCTGTTGGTGGATCCGTAAGTTCAGAATAACATTAAACAACACTGTTTTAATATTTCAGGATCTGCAGCTAAAGAGTTTTTTACAAAATCAAAACTTCCTATTCTTGAACTTTCTCATATTTGGTAAGTGTGGTATATCATTAGTTGGGTGACTGGGTTGTTTCCAAGGAGTTTCTAGCGATAGATTTTAGAGCCTTAAAAAATAAACAACTAACCCTTCAAGAATGCTGTCAAAGAACTCAGTATTTCCTTACAATAGCCAGCTTCTCTCTCATTCTGCAGAAAAGAAATAAGTGATACTGATACAGTAGTTCTTTGTAAAGAGCTAAAATTCTTTAAGCTGTATCAGCTGTCTTTTTGTTGCATGAGATAAAAGTTAGTTTGCACATACATGGTTATATTTATCCCATTGGTGTTTTATCAAGTTTAGTTAAGTCCTATACCATGCCATAACTTTAGGAATGGTGTTAGCTTCCATTTAACCAGAGACTTAAGAATAGCTGTGTTGGAATATGGTTGGAATTGGCCATTAGAACACAAAGTGTAATCACAAATTACTTTATAAAAACAGGCAGGGGCCGAGCACGGTGGCTCATGCCTGTTATCTTAGCACTTTGGGAGGCCGAGGCAGGCGAACTGCCCGAACTCAGGAGTTTGAGACCATCCTGGGCAACACGGCGAAACCCTGTCTCTACAAAAAAATTAGCCGGGCATGGTGGCACATGCCTGTAATCCCGACTACTGGGGAGGCTGAGGCACGAGAATCGCTTGAACCCGGGAGGTGGAGGTTGCAGTGAGCCAAGATCGCGCCACTTCACTCCAGCCAAGGTGACAGAACGAGACTCTGTCTCAAAAAAACAAAAACAAACAGAAAACACAGGCTGGGAGTTGTGGTTCACGCCTGTAATTCCAGCACTTTGGGAAGCCGAGGCAGGCAGATTGCTTGAGCCCAGGAGTTCAAGACCAACCTGAGCAACATGATGAAACCCCGTCTCTACAAAAAATTAAAAAATTAGCAAGGTGTGGTGGTGCAAGCCTGTAGTCCTGGATACTTGGGAGGCTTACATGGGAGGATTGCTTGAGTCCAGGAGGCAGAGTTTGCAGTGAGCTGAGATCATACCACAGCACTGTAGCCTGGGCAACAGAGTGAGACTCTGTCTCAAAAATAAGTAAAAAACGATTATCAAATAAACATAAATGTTAATTCCAGTGTGTATCAATGTATTTCTCTATATTCTAAATCATTTTTAATAGGTTTTTGGTAGCATAGAGTGCTTAGTACAAGGTAGGTAGATAACACCTAAAACTGAAAACTCAAAAACTAGTAATATATGCATGCTATTTATAGTTTAAGGCAATCAAGACAAAAGTGGTTGTCTGTGTATCTAGGAAAGGGCATAGACAGCAAGGTGGAGTGGCTGTATTTCTGTTTTAAGCCTTGCAATTCTACTCAGTGATTTAAAGTATGTACATGTTGGCCCCGCGCAGTGGCTCACGCTTGTAATCCCAGCACTTTAGGAGCCTGAGGCAGGTGGATCACATGAGGTCAGGAGTTTGAGACTAGCCTGGCCAAAATTAGCCGGGCATGGTGGCGTGTGTCCGTAATCCCAGCTACTCAGGAAGCTGAGGCAGGAGGTGGAGGTTGCAGTGAGCCAAAGCTCATGCCACTGCACTCCAGCCTGGGCGACAGAGGAAGACTCCATCTCAAAAAAATATAAACAAAAAATAAAGTACATACATGGTGAATTTTGATAACATAAAAGCAAACTTTAAAAAATGTCACTAATTTATTACATGTGCCTTCTAAAAATGCATGTGAGTTACAGGTCATTCTTTTTGATGACCTTAATTATTGGGGCCACTTTTTAGAGAATTTCAAACACACAGGAAAGCTTAAGAGTACCATAAACCCTCACATACTACCACCTAGATTCTGCAGGTAACATTTTGCTACATTTGCTGTATTACACATCTTTCTGTGTATGGGATTTTTGTAGAGTTTTTGCACTTTCTCATGGAAAATATTTCTCTTGCTTCTTTTTGAGAAATGAAAGGATCCAAAGCGGAATGTGATTATATTCACAATAAACTTATCTTCTAGGGAACTCTCAGACTTTGATAAAGATGGTGCATTGACACTGGATGAGTTTTGTGCTGCTTTTCATCTGGTGGTTGCTAGGAAGAATGGCTATGATTTACCAGAAAAACTTCCTGAAAGCTTAATGCCCAAACTGATTGATTTGGAAGATTCAGCAGGTAAGACTGGGAGCTAAAGAGAGCTGTTTGCATGCCTTGATAAACATACTGCTTGATTCTGAAAGAAAAATCAAGATAGAGGTTAACCAGAGCTTAATAGCCAAGGTATTTCATCAAGTGTACATAGATTTGTCATCAGAATAGGATGTATGAGCCAAACTTGGATTTGTCTTATTCAGTCTACTTTTAAAAATAAAGATAAGTAATATATACCACTATTTTACCTTTATATTTGTGGCTTGCCAAGATTTGAAGAGCATTTCAGCGTCTTGTTATTTTGCTATCCTTTAATTGTGATAAATATTGTCTCAAGTGGGTAAAGTAACCCATCTTCATTATAAACATTTTTCTCTTTAATACGTCTTAATTTGTTGAAGGGAAATTACGTGGTTCATCATTAGACCTTTACAGTTGTGAGCATTTTTCTTTAAAATGCCAAGCTCTCTTCTGCAGACTCAAAGAAATCTGGAGTTTTTGTGTTTGATTTTAGAGAATGCTGTGTTGTTAACAAGAATGCGAAATGCTCGTATTTATTGGGACCTTTCTTTCTTTCTTCCTTCTCTTTTTTTTTTTGAGACGGAGTCTCGTTCTGTCACCAGGCTGGAGTGCAGTGGCATGATCTCGGCTCGCTGCAGTTTCCACCTCCCGGGTTCAAGCGATTCTCCTGCCTCAGCCTCCTGAGTAGCTGGGACTACAGGCACACGCCACCATGCCCAGCAAATTTTTGTATTTTTAGTAGAGACGGGGTTTCACCACGTTGGCCAGGATGGTCTGTATCTCTTGACCTCATGATCTGCCTGCCTCGGCCTCCCAAAGTGCTGGGATTACAGGCGTGAGCCACCATGCCCGGCCTGGACCTTTCTTTAAAAAGAAAAAGAATATCAAGGGCTAAAAATTAGTACATTTTTCTTAAATTCTGAGTGAATAAAAGGAAATCTAATGTTTAATTCTTAATGAATCTAATTAAAATAAATTATTGTCTTCAGTGTTTTATCTAAATTCTCATTTGGATGTGATGATGGAAAGAATATAATACTTTTAAAAGGGAAGTTCAAATAGAATTTGGCTCTCAAAAGGGCATTTTTCTATCAGGCAGCATCTCTTTAACCTAAAAATATACATGTCTGACTTAGTTGTCTAAATTACACAGAAGGAATCAGATGCATGAAATTACTGTCACAAAGAGAACAGTCTCCTTGGAGTCAATAATCTGAATGTGCTTCTAGTTTTGCCAATTTCGCCTGTGACCTTGGGCAAGTTCTAATCATTTACTGTATTTTTCCCTTCTGTTTCTCCACCTGAAATGTGGATTTGATGCCATTCGCATTTCAGGACCTGAATTGTACACTGACCTTTTATCAACCAATGGGTTGATTCTAAAAATATGGCATTGATTTTAATTTCTTAAGCACATTTTTCTATGATAATCCTAGCATTTGGGGATTATTTCAGGTAGTTGTGAAGCATCAGCCTCTAACTTGAGCTGAAAGCTTAGTATCTTTATTAGGTAATTTTGATTCAAAGTACTTTGATTTACCTACTTAAGAAATAAAAACAACTTCTTTGTTAAACACCTATGATAGCAACCAAAAGAGAGAAGAAAATGTGGTAACTTCACACTTTCAGTATCATTGATTTAGAAATTGGACTTGTACCTAGAGCTTTTATATGACTTCAAGCCTTTGAAAACCGACAGCATAATAATACAAGAAACTAATTTAAATGAAAAGTTTAATGTCTTGTAGGTGATTTTGTAGAGGCTTGTCTGATTCTGTTGTCTGCTGTATTTGTCAGTGAATCTGGCTTTTGCATGCATTTATTGGGTTTCTTTTTCCTTTATTTAATTTAAATAAAAATCAAGTTCTTTGTAAATTTGATCTATAAGGTTGATGGTTCAGGAAGTTTTTTTCTGGGCATTTATCTTTTTGTCTAATTTTACACCTATTAGATCTGTTTAAAAGACAGACTGATTTTATTGCCTGTGTATATCTATGCACTGTTGCCCTAAATATAATTTTGAAACTATCACAGACCCAGATAGTTTTTTTTTCCCCTCACAACATATGGTTTTCTCACCAAATTTATTGTAAACATTTGGATCACACAGTATTACATTCAAATCTGCTTTTCATATTTACAAATGATAAATTTTGGAATTCTGTTGATTCTGGGGTGATGTAATACAAATTATCATTTTTTTCCCACCTATCATAAACCTGAGATTCACATGACAAAAGGTCCTTCGAGTATAGAAATTGTTTTGTGACTCTGTGGGTCAGTCAGTATCCGTAAAAATCATTATAAAAAAAAATTAGCCGGATGTGGTGGTGTGTGTGCACCTGTAGTCCCAGCTACTTGGGAAGCTGAGGCAGGAGAATTGCTTGAACCCTGGAGGTAGAGGTTGCAGTGAGCCAAGATCGCACCACTGCATTCCAGCCTGGGTGACAGAGTGAGACTGTCTAAAACAAACAAAAAAAAATTATAAAAATAGCTGTGTTTTGGCTGGGCGCGGTGGCTCACGCCTGTAATCCCAGCACTTTGGGAGGCCAAGGCAGGTGGATCACGAGGTCAGGAGATCAAGCCCATCCTGGCTAATACAGTGAAACCCCGTCTACTAAAAATACAAAAAAAAATTAGCCGGGCATGGTGGTGGGTGCCTGTGGTTCCAGCTACTCGGGAGACTGAGGCAGGATCATGGCATGAACCCGGGAGGTGGAGCTTGCAGTGAGCTGAGATTGCGCCACTGCACTCCAGCCTGGGGGACAGAGCGAGAATCCATCCCCAAAAAAAACAAAAAGAAAAAATAGCTGTGTTTTTAAAAGGTCATGGTTAAGAGGGTCATACTCAAATAGTTTCTTTTGGCTGACATTAGAATTTATTGTAAATATTCCTCTGTGGAGCCTTTCTGACTATAGGCAGAGGTAGTTTATCTCATTTCTGATCTCTTATAGCATTTTCTACATGCTAATTACTGAAACATACCACACTAAATCCTGGGTTTTTTTCCGCCTTCCTATCACTATACTCTGAATTCCTTGAAATAAGGGAAATGTATCCTATTTATTGTAGTATGCTTAAAACATACCACTTTGCCAGGCACTGCACTAATATTGGATGAATTCTACATGTGTGCCATTTTCAAAGGAAGGTATTTTTCTTGACGTTTTTCTACCTTTGAAAATATAGTGATTTGTTATCCTAGGTTTATGATGTTGGGACATACTAAAACATTAGTTCCACAAATATTCTGTACTTGAAGTTTAACTGTTAGAGGCAAATAGATGGTGAGCAGTGGTCACTTGAGTTATAGCTTCTTGGAGTAACATGCTAGGCTTTCTATAGGCATGCAGACTGGGTGGGGTAAATGTGCATTTTTTCCAAAATTACTTGAACAGGTATGCAGGGTTAAATCATAGATAAAATAGAACTACTAAGGATTATAGGTAGAAGTACTTCTGTCGACCTGAGTTAGAATATTTAATAACATCAGCACTGAATTTGGCAACTAAAATAAATAGAAAGGGAAACTTGATTTTTGTTGTCTTACAAAGGAAAGCATACAAAATTCATCTGCAGAAAGAGCTTTCTGAAACTGAATTAAAGAATATTTAGCTTTTTAAGAGTGTTTGTCTTCTTTAAAAAAAAAAAAAAAAAGATTAAGGTGGCCTGCCACAAACACATTGAGGTACTATACATTTTAATGTCTAAAGAATCTTCTCCTTTGCAAAGCACAGTTGCAATTTTAATGTACTTCTGTGATTGTTTGATACATATCTTTCTCTCAAACTAGACTAGAGCCTTCTAGGAAGGTAGGAACTGGATCAGTTTTGTTCATTATATCTCAGTGCCTAGCAAGGTGCAAATTGAGTACAGGAATAGACAGACATTCACATTGTTGAAATGATTAAATGACTGAGCCAATGAGTTTTAACTGTTTTCTACCTCTACACCACACTGCTCACATGTGCAACTCGCCAATCTCTGAGACGCTGAAAGAAGGAAAGGGATGTGTGCTTCCCTGTATCCATCTCCTTCCGCATGATCACTACTTTACACAGTAGATTTGGGCAGATGTTCATTGTTGTTTATAGAGTGCGTTGCATGGATCTACAAACTCTTTAAGAAGTACTTCCAACATGAATTTTTTTTTAAGCCAGAGAAAAGAAGGCACATGAGACTTTCCATAAATAGTTTACTAGAAATCCACATAAATTCAGATTTGAGACTACCTTTGTGTAAGTAAATCACTGTTAAGAGTTTCTCATATTCATCCAGAAATTTTTAACATATATGTAAAAACCTACACACAGGTATTGGTGTTTATGCAGATGCAATCATACTACACATCCTTGATTTTTTTTTTTTTCTTACAATGTTGGACATCTTTGTACTTTACAATTGATATGGTTTGGCTGTGTCCCCACCCAAATCTCATCTTGAATTCTCAGGTTTGTGGAAGGGACCCAGTGGGAGGTAATTGAATCATGGGGGCAGGTCTTTCCCATGCTGTTCTTGTGATAGTAAATAGTCTCACGAGATCTGATGGTATTATAAGGGGAGTTTCCCTACACAAGCTCTCTTTTTGCCTCCTGCCGTCCATATAAGATGTGACTTGCTCCTCCTTGCCTTCCACCATGATTGTGAAGTCTTCCCCAGCCATGTGGAACTGTAAGTCCATTAAACCTCTTTCTTTTGTAAATTGCCCAGTCTTCGTATGTCTTTATCAGCAGTGTGAAAATGTTCCAATACAATAATATATGGAGCCATCACATTTATGATTCAAAGTATTCCATAATATGATGTGCTTTAACCAGTTTCTTATTGATGGATTTTGGGGTTGTTTTCTGGCTTTATCTTTAAAACACTGCTGCAGTGAACATGCTTATATGTATATCTTTGTTTTATACAAATAACCTGGAGTCTTTGTTTTTGAAAATTCGTTATTCAGGTACTCTTAGTTGCAGAAGAAAAAATAATGAAAATATGCACTAATGCTTATCATTAGCTTTCTAATTAAGAAATTACTTCTCAAACCACCCCTGCCCCCCAGACATACTCTGTCGCTGTCTGTCTCCCCGCCTACCCTGCTGTGTCTCTCTGTCGTGTGTCGTTTCTTTCCAGATATTTGGGTATTGTAGCTGATAAATCAGTACAGTTGAATTACAGATATTAGTAAAGATACACCATTTAATGAACTCGGTCGAAGTAAATAGAACTCAAATCCTGACAAAGACACTGACAAGCAAGGGCAGATGATACTTGAAGGGCAAAAACTCTATGAGGGCAATAACAATAGTAGGGGCTTTAAAAGATTATGGTTTGGGCCAGGCACAGTGGCTCCCAGAAGCATTTTGCTAGACCAAGGTGGGAGGATCACTTGAGGCCAGGAATTCAAGGTTACAGCTGTGATCGCACCACTGCACTTTAGCCTGGGTGACAAAGCGAGACCCTGTCTCTAAAAAAAAGATTATGATTTCAAATTCAGCAGCTTAGTAAGTATCCTTGGGAGTAATTAATGATACTTACAATTATTTTTTTGTAGAAGTGACCTTTTTCCTTTGCAGTTGTGCTATGAAAGTCAAAAGTGAATGAAAGATGAACGTCTCTGTCTTCCTCTGTTAGAAGGAGAACTCCATGGGAATGGGACCCTTGTCTTACTCAGTACTGGGTCTCGAGAGCCTGGAACCCCATAGGCCTTCAGTAAATGTTCACTGACTCAATTAGTGCTTTTTAATTTTGCCACCAAATTATACCCCCCAAAAAAGTAACATTATGTTTCTCCCCGCCCACACCCTCCCCACCGAGATGGAGTCTTGCTCTGTCGCCCAGGCTGGAGTGCTGTGGCGCGATCTTGGCTCACTGCAACTTCCCCCTTCCGGGTTCAAGCAATTCTCCTGCCTCAGCCTCCCTAGTAGCTGGGATTGCAGGCATGCTAATTTTTGTATTTTTAGTAGAGACGGAGTTTCACCATGTTGGCCAGGCTGATCTTGAACTTCTGACCTCGTGAAGCGCCCACCTTGGCCTCCCAATCCCAAAGTGTGGGGATTACAGGCATGAGCCACCACTTTATCTGTCATTCTTTGTTTTTTATACTCTATTTCCACTATTTTCTCTGTAAGTTTTTAAGATAAAGCTCCAATTAACTGTTTTCCTCTTTATGAAATTTTAGTATTTATTTTGAATGGATTAACTTTAAATGGATTTTTTCCCATGTTTAGCTTTCTTTGGATAATGGGAACCTCCTATATATTGTAGGTAATATTCTTTGAACTATAATAGTTGAGTCAGATGTTGATCAGTACTGTCAAATGTTGATCAATGCTGTAAAAAGTCAGCAAGTTCAGTTTAATAAGAATTTTGGGTGAATATTTTGTTTCTTTTCAAACCTTGTTGGACAC
This sequence comes from Papio anubis, assembly GCF_008728515.1. NCBI lineage: Eukaryota > Metazoa > Chordata > Mammalia > Primates > Cercopithecidae > Papio > Papio anubis. The sequence continues at coordinate 123,846,394 of NC_044981.1, forward strand.
ATTTTTACTTTGGTTTTTTTAAACCTTTGGTTTTAATTGAAAACAATTAGTCTTCTACATAGACCCTCTTTTAAGGTAGTTTTATTGAATAAGTTTCATAAACCCTCTTAAGGTCTGCTTACTAAGTTTCCATTTTGTGAAGTGTTAGGGAAAAGTGGAGTTCATTTTGGAAATAGAACTTACTAGTTTTTTGATGCATATAATATCATTCAATGAAAAACAAAGCATATCTTAAATTGTATCTTTCAACATATGCATTGCTTATGCCTGTCTTTTAAATATGAATGAGAAAGTTACCATTTGTAGTTTTCCTTGAAGACTTAAAAGTCATGAACACTTGATTGTTTTTCATTTTACATAGTTTTTTCTTACACTGTCTTTTAAATATGAATGAAAGTTACCATTTGTAGTTTTCCTTGAAGACTTAAAAGTCCTGAACACTTGTTTTTCATTTTACATAGTTTTTTCTTACACTGTCTTTTAAATGTGAATAAAAGTTACCATTTGTAGTTTTCCTTGAAGACTTAGAAGTCATGAACACTTGATTGTTTTTCATTTTACATATTTTTTTCTTACAAGAATAATAGTCTTCAAATAAGTTATTTCTGCCTTGATGAAATTATTAAATGAGGTTGGAACATTGAGCATTCGTTACTGAATAAATTCCTAGATTTGTTTGCTGCTTGAAGGCAAAGTAAGTTTTAAACTGTAAGACTTTAAGGGAGTATATATATTTCTGTAAGATTAATAACAGCCAGCACTTTTGAGACAATATTTTAGTATATCAAGTATAATACTAAGAATATAAGAGAAATTTAGGATGTGTAGGTTACAAAGCTAGAATAAAACCAAAGCTCTGAGAAAGAGGTTGTTTAGCAGGTAGACTGTACTGAATTGAATCTGGGAACTTTCCAGATTCTTTGAAAGGATAGCGAGGTGAAACTTCTTCCAGTGTTTGCAAACTTAGAATAAATGTAGAATAAGCCGTAGGTCAGTGTGATCATACTGGGTTGTCTCTTTCAGACACACTTTTATACGTGGAAATACTTTTTGCATAACAGCCCATTTGGGGTTAACTTTAACGAATAATTTAGGCTCATGCTCTTCTTTTTCAGCCCTGATGCTCTGATGATGTCAGGGGCAGAGCAGAACCCACAGGAGGGAGGCAGGGTTGACACAGTGTTCCAGCAGGAGGCTAGGTTGGAACACTGCATCAGGTAAGAGTAAAACTACACCCCTGCCTCCGGAAAAATACAGTCTTAAAGACTAACATTTGTGGGTGGGCAGGAAGCTCTTTGTTGGAGTACTTATATGGAGCAAAGTTGAAGGAGGTACAGTTTATTTCTAGACCAAATGGTTGTCCGTAGACTGACTCTTGGTTTCTAGAACATAGGAGAGAAGCAATGCGTAATTTTGCTAATTTATCCCAGAAACAATTTTTGGATTTTCTAGGACAACAATTTTTCAAACTTCTAAATCTTTTTTTGTTTGGTTGGTTTTTGTTGTTGTTGTCGTTGTTGTTTATTTCAATGTGGAACAAACTTTTAAATCTTTAGACCCCTTTAGACGTTCTTAAAATTTGTGGACCCCAAGAGTCTTTGTTTACATGGGTTAGATCTATCAAATACTTACATTATTAGAAATTAAAACTGATTAATTTTTGTTTTTACTTTATGTAAAAAAGCAATAATCCATTACCTATTGGCATAAATATTTTTAGGAAAATAACCGTATTCTCCAAAATTAAAAAATTATAAAAGGGGTGGCATTATTTTACATTTTTGCAAATTTCTTTTACATCTGTCTTAATAGAAGACAACGAAATTGTCATATTTGCTTCTGCATTGTCTGTTGGATATGTTGTTTTGTTTGAGGTATACCAGGGGTCTAAAAACTAAGCCCTGTGAGATAGATCCAGCCTACTGCCCATTTTTTACTAGCCCACAAGCCAAGAAAATTTTTTCTTTTTAATTGTTGAAAAGAAATCAAAAGAATATTTTATTACACATTAAAAATTGTATGAAATTCAAATTTCAGTGTCCATAAAAATTGTATTAGAACACAGCAGTGCTCATCGTTTATTTATGAATTGTCTAGGACTGCCTTTGCACCATAATGGTGGAGTTGAATTGTTGCAACAGATACCTTATAGCCACAAAACCTAAAATAGTTACTATCTGGCCTTATGGAGAAAACAGTTTCCAAGTTAAATCTAGCCTTACACAGTAAAAGGAAGCACTATTTCGTGGCTTTTTCAGATAACATAATTATTCTTTGGTACCACATCAAAGCACAAATGATAATTTCTTAAAGGTTACTTGCAGTGTGGAAGCTGAAGCCACTTTAATGCATTTTTTGTATTTTTACTTGATTTTATACCATAATGCATTGGATATTTGTAAAATATCAGATCATTGAGTTACACACATCTTTCAGATGTTGACATCTTTCATTATAAAATATTTAAAAAGTGTATTTGCTGATTTCACAACCTATCTTATCAAAGAAGCCTTTAAGTGCTGGAAGCTCTTGAGATTATGGACATGGATATACTTTTTCCAAAATTTGAGTTTTCCCTTGAAACCCTCAGCATTGTCATTAGTAACCATTGGAAACAAATACTGAAAACATTGCTTTCCTTGAAATGACAAGCTCACTTCGTTCATTTTTGAGAAAATGCCTGCTCGATAACCAAGTCTGAATTGTTATAGATTATCAGCTCTTCTTTCAAGAAAAATGATGTTCCATGAAAAAAGTGGCTTGTTCAGCTTACAACTGAATCATACAAGTACTTTTCTGTGAGACAACCATTGTACCTATTCATATGCAGCAGAAGTGTTGTGTGTATATATTTCCCATTTTGACACATAGAGGAAGATGTGTTTTTAGGGCTGAGATTTAATAAAATTAATTTGTACTGCTTCATGAACATTCATAAGTGAGATCAGCATACATATTTATTTTCATTTATTTAAATTTAATGCTTATGTATGTGGGGGAGGGTAAGGAGTACAATAACTGTAAGTGAAGAGTACAATGACTATATTTTGTTGCCACTGCCTTGATTCAGTGCAAATGTCAACATAAATGTCAATTATTATTACAAGAATAATTTTCACCTTTCAGATCTCTAAAAGAGTCTTGGGGAGGGACTCTTAGAAAGGAGTCTATGGTCCACAGTTTGAGGACTACAACTCTAGGAAAATAACTCTATTGAAATGGCTGTAAAGTATAATTGTTTGGGTGACCAGCATTTCACTTCACAGCCTCAAGCAACTAGACCCACTGCAGCTTTGTACCAGTGAACCAGAAATATTTCCAGAATCTGTCACAAATCATAACTGCCCTGAGGTGGGGATGTGGTACAGCCTGGCCCTAAATTTGTCAGTAGAAGAAATCATGAGAACTGTGGTCTTGAAAGCCCAACCAGGACTTCCAGATTGCCCTAAGATTGATATTTAAAACTAAAGTAATAGAGTCTTGCTTTAAATAAATTCTTTCAAAAATTAGTCATCCTGTAGTTAATACTGTTTTAATTGTATTTATTTTCTTCAATACTCACCTGCTTTGGGGAATCCCCTAGAGATACTTCTTTATTATTCTCCTAGTAGACTTTCACTTTCAGTAAATTGTCAAATTTATAGCTACTGTTCCCCTTTCCCTTTGTTATCACTGGGGATAAAGGTTCATAATGTTTTTTTTCCCACTGAAAACTATCCAGTGAGGAATTTGCTACTACTGTTTATCCTAAATAATTTTTTCATAAGTTCTTCTCTAAGAACTTTTGAGTTGAGGTCTTCATAGAATAATATCTGAAGTCTTCCTGCCTCTATACTACGCAGACACTTTTATTGAGAAGATACAGGACTCAAGAAAGAAATAATTTCTGATCTTAGAAAACAAAAATTAATCAGAGTACAATTCTGAACTACAGATTAGAACTTGCAATGTGGTATAATTATAAAGGTATAACATCTGGGTAAGTAAAAAGGAAATATTTTGAGGGAGGCATGTAACAATAGCAGAAAGGACATTTGGAGAACTTTTTCAGCTATCAGTACTTAATTGTGGTCCTAGGAAAATGACAGTAAAGGAGAATGAAGTTAAATAAAAAAGATTACACAAGGCAACTGATTCAGTAAACACCTGAGTGCCCGTATGTATTAGGTCCTATGTGAGGCACTAAAACTTAAAGGATTTACTAATGAATAGATTGAAAAGTTAAAAGCTATACATTGCTAGGTTGTATTATATGGCTGTCTATTTAGAAATCTGAAGTATAGTGCTAACGTTTAATGGCAGCTGTCTTTCTGATGGAGAAACTCAGGTGCTGTTTTATTCAACTTGCCTATGGTCAGACACAATGATATGGAAATGATATTTTTGATATGAGTTCTAAACCAATTAGGTACTCCCTGTTGACTGGGGTTATATTCAAAGCCAGCTTGGAAGAATTGGAATGAGAGTTTAGTGACCTTTGAAATTCCTTCTGTTTTTAAACATAATTTAGAGTTATTTTAACTTAAGGTTAACTATGCTTAAAAGTAGAATATGAGACCTCAAAATACTTTAAAAACTGTTTTGAAATAGTGTAATGGATTTGTAACTACCTCAATTAAGTCTGTAAGTGCCAGTGAGCTTAGATAAAAGTTAAGTTTCATACGGGGCTTATTGACTTTGCTTTTTTCCCGTGGATGGGGACTCTCTTCTTTTGCTGTGTACCTTGCAAGTATATGCTGGTTTTTGTTAACAAGGGAGATTTGTAGAGGATATGTGAGTGAGTTAGTTTAAGTCAGCAGTTCCCAAAGTATATTCCAAGGGAATACTGAAGGATTTTATTTGATGAAAAGGATGTGTGTCTGGAAAAAAAAATTGATTTAAACAAAGCTTATTTACTTTGAGACATCACAAGTCTTAATATACAAATGTGCATACGGATGCTCCAACAAAGAATTATTGTTTCCCCAAACTTATTTGAGCAGAAAACCTAATTTTTCAAAGCCACCTTACTGAGTAGTATTCCATGGAAGAGAATACACTTTGGGAAACTGGTATAAATCTATTTCTATTACCAGAAAATGATTTAAAAGCGTGTGACCTATTGCAATATTACTATGTATAACCTTCTTCTTTTTATTCCTAACTAGATTTTATTTTCATGAAAAACTGTGGTTTTGGGTAGACCATAAGTAGCAGGAATAAGTAATGTCTGTTAAAATGCTCACTCTGAGAACATGAGGAAAGGAGATTTACATTATATATTACTACTTGTGAAAATCATCTGTTAGCTTTTTTTAAAATAAGTAAATATGCCTAAAATAAACTACAGTGTAGTCTTTATAGAGAATTTCTCTATTTTTAAATTGCAGATGTTGGGGATCAGCCAAGTGAGGTAGGTTATTCAGGCTCTCCTGCTGAAGCTCCTCCAAGCAAGTCACCATCGATGCCGTCACTAAACCAGACATGGCCTGAGCTGAATCAGAGCAGTGAGGTTAGCAAAGCTTTCCTTTTCTTTCATTAAAAGTTAACTCTTTTAAGGTAAGATGTTCCAAAGAGGGTAATTTCAATCTGTCTCTTCCAGCATGCATGCATAATTGAGAAAATATATCAGATATACTATGATAAATGTTTGTAATTATGTGACTTTTTCGAGGTTTTCAAATTATATATTCTGTCATTTGATTTCCACCACTTATCCCCATTAATACCTTGTGAGTTTAGAGAGGCAGATTTAGAAAGTTTAACCGTCAAAAGGTAAATGACTTGGCCAAGATCTCATACCCAGTGAGGGACAAGAGCTAGGATTTGAACATAAGTCCTTTGATACCTAGTCAACTGCCACATCCACCGTGTCACACTGCCTTCTCAGTCCTGTAAACAAGATATGTAATAATACATTTGGGATCTTAGCATTGGAAATGATAAGAGAAGTGACTGATTCAGTTTCCATGTGAAGAAAGTATGTTTTACAACCCCAGAACTCTGTATAATTAGTTTTATTCAATATAGAATGTTTAGCCACATTGAATGCGTTAAAGATGTGTTATATATGACCAAGCACA